>NC_139147.1:19005079-19605079 GCF_964270905.1 Leucopleurus acutus | reverse complement strand
GGGGAAGTTTATAGCAATACAAGCCCACCTTAAGAAGCAGGAAACATCTCGAATAAACAACCTAACCTTGCACCTCAAGCAATTAGAGAAAGAAGAACAAAAAAATCCCAAAGCTAGCAGAAGGAAAGAAATCATAAAAATCAGATCAGAAATAAATGAAAAAGAAATGAAGGAAACAATAGCAAAGATCAATAAAACTAAAAGCTGGTTCTTTGAGAAGATAAACAAAATAGATAAACCACTAGCCAGACTCATCAAGAAAAAAAGGGAGAAGACTCAAATCAATAAAATTAGAAATGAAAAAGGAGAGGTAACAACTGACACTGCAGAAATAAAAGAGATCACGAGAGATTACTACAAGCAACTCTATGCCAATAAAATGGACAATCTGGAAGAAATGGACAAATTCTTAGAAATGCACAACCTGCCAAGACTGAATCAGGAAGAAATAGAAAATATGAACAGACCAATCACAAGCACTGAAATTGAAACTGTGATTAAAAATCTTCCAACAAAGAAAAGCCCAGGACCAGATGGCTTCACAGGCGAATTCTATCAAACATTTAGAGAAGAGCTAACACCTATCCTTCTCAAACTCTTCCAAAATATAGCAGAGGGAGGAACACTCCCAAACTCCTTCTACGAGGCCACCATCACCTTGATACCAAAACCAGACAAGGATGTCACAAAGAAAGAAAACTACAGGCCAATATCACTGATGAACATAGATGCAAAAATCCTCAACAAAATACTAGCAAACAGAATCCAACAGCACATTAAAAGGATCATACACCATGATCAAGTGGGGTTTATTCCAGGAATGCAAGGATTCTTCAATATACCCAAATCTATCAATGTGATAAACCATATTAACAAACTGAAGGAGAAAAATCATATGATCATCTCAATAGATGCAGAGAAAGCTTTTGACAAAATTCAACACCCATTTATGATAAAAACCCTGCAGAAAGTAGGCATAGAGGGAACTTTCCTCAACATAATAAAGGCCATATATGACAAGCCCACAGCAAACATCATCCTCAATGGTGAAAAACTGAAAGCATT
The DNA here is from genome assembly GCF_964270905.1 of Leucopleurus acutus. Lineage (NCBI taxonomy): Eukaryota > Metazoa > Chordata > Mammalia > Artiodactyla > Delphinidae > Leucopleurus > Leucopleurus acutus. The sequence continues at coordinate 19,604,014 of NC_139147.1, read as the reverse complement.
TCCACTAAGATCAGGAACAAGACAAGGTTGCCCACTCTCACCACTCTTATTCAACATAGTTTTGGAAGTTTTAGCCACAGCAATCAGAGAAGAAAAGGAAATAAAAGGAATCCAAATCGGAAAAGAAGAAGTAAAGCTATCACTGTTTGCAGATGACATGATCCTATACATAGAGAACCCTAAAGATGCTACCAGAAAACTACTAGAGCTAATCAATGAATTTGGTAAAGTGGCAGGATACAAAATTAATGCACAGAAATCTCTGGCATTCCTATATACTAATGATGAAAAATCTGAAAGTGAAATCAAGAAAACACTCCCATTTACCATTGCAACAAAAAGAATAAAATATCTAGGAATAAACCTACCTAAGGAGACAAAAGACCTGTATGCAGAAAATTATAAGACACTGATGAAAGAAATTAAAGATGATACAAATAGATGGAGAAATATACCATGTTCTTGGATTAGAAGAATCAACATTGTGAAAATGACTCTACTACCCAAAGCAATCTATAGATTCAATGCAATCCCTATCAAACTACCACTGGCATTTTTCACAGAACTAGAACAAAAAATTTCACAATTTGTATGGAAACACAAAAGACCCCGAATAGCCAAAGCAATCTTGAGAACGAAAGAAGGAACTGGAGGAATCAGGCTCCCTGACTTCAGACTATACTACAAAGCTACAGTTATCAAGACGGTATGGTACAGGCACAAAACCAGAAAGATAGATCAATGGAACAGGATAGAAAGCCCAGAGATAAACCCACGCACATATGGTCACCTTATCTTTGACAAAGGAGGCAGAAATGTACAGTGGAGAAAGGACAGCCTCTTCAAAAAGTGGTGCTGGGAAAACTGGACAGCTACATGTAAAAGTATGAAATTAGATCACACCCTAACACCATACACAAAAATAAGCTCAAAATGGATTAAAGACCTAAATGTAAGGCCAGAAACTATCAAACTCTTAGAGGAAAACATAGGTAGAACACTCTATGACATAAATCACAGCAAGGTCCTTTTTGACTCACCTCCTAGAGAAATGGAAATAAAAACAAGAGTAAACAAATGGGACCTAATGAAGCTTAAAAGCTTTTGCGCAGCAAAGGAAACCATAAAGAAGACCAAAAGACAACCCTCAGAATGGGAGAAAATATTTGCAAATGAAGCAACTGACAAAGGATTGATCTCCAAAATTTATAAGCAGCTCATGCAGCTTAATAACAAAAAAACAAACAACCCAATCCAAAAATGGGCAGAAGACCTAAATAGACATTTCTCCAAAGAAGATATACAGAGTGCCAACAAACACATGAAAGAATGGTCAACATCACTAATCATGAGAGAAATGCAAATCAAAACTACAATGAGATATCATCTCACACCAGTCAGAATGGCCATGATCAAAAAATCTAGAAACAATAAATGCTGGAGAGGGTGTGGAGAAAAGGGAACCCTCTTACACTGTTGGTGGGAATGTAAATTGATACAGCCACTGTGGAGAACAGTATGTAGGTTCCTTAAAAAGCTACAAATAGAACTACCATATGACCCAGCAATCCCACTACTGGGCATATACCCTGAGAAAACCATAATTCAAAAAGAGTCATGTACCAAAATGTTCATTGCAGCTCTATTTACAATAGCCCAGAGATGGAAACAACCTAAGTGTCCATCATCGGATGAATGGATAAAGAAGATGTGGCACATATATACAATGGAATATTACTCAGCCATAAAAAGAGATGAAATTGAGCTATTTGTAATGAGGTGGATAGACCTAGAGTCTGTCATACAGAGTGAAGTAAGTCAGAAAGAGAGAGACAAATACCGTATGCTAACACATATATATGGAATTAAAAAAAAAATGTCATGAAAAACCTAGGGGTGAAACAGGAATAAAGACACAGACTTACTAGAGAATGGACTTGAGGCTATGGGGAGGGGGAAGGGTAAACGGTGACAAAGCGATAAAGAGGCATGGACATATATACACTACCAAACGTAAGGTAGATAACTAGTGGGAAGCAGCCGCATAGCACAGGGAGATCAGCTCGGTTCTTTGTGACCGCCTGGAGGGGTGCGATAGGGAGGGTGGGAGGGAGGGAGACGCAAGCGGGAAGAGATATGGGAATATATGTATATATATAACTGATTCATTTTGTTGTGAAGCTGAAACTAACATACCATTGTAAAGCAATTATACTCCAATAAAGATGTTAAAAAAAAAAAAGGATCGTACAGCATGATCAAGTGGGGGTCATTCCAGGAATGCAAGAATTCTTCAATATATGTAAATCAATCAGCATGATATACCATATTAACAAATTGAAAGAGAAAAAACATATGATCATCTCAATAAATGAAGAGAAAGCATTTGACAAAATTCAACACCCATTTATGATAAAATCCTGCAGAAAGTAGGCATAGAGGGAACTTTCCTCAACATAATAAAGGCCATATATGACAAACCCACAGCCAACATCATCCTCAATGGTAAAAAACTGAAAGCATTTCCACTAAGATCAGGAACAAGACAAACTTGCCCACCCTCAACACTCTTATTCAACATAGTTTTGGAAGTTTTAGCCACAGCAATCATAAAACAAAAGGAAATAAAAGGAATCCAAATTGGAAAAGAAGAAGTAAAGCTGTCACTGTTTGCAGATGACATGATACTATACATAGAGAATCCTAAAGATGCTACCAGATAACTACTAGAGGTAATCAATGAATTTGATAAAGTAGCAGGATACAAAATTAATGCAGAGAAATATCTGGCATTCCTATACACTAATGATGAAAAATCTGAAAGTGAAATCAAGAAAACACTCCCATTTACCACTGCAACAAAAGGAATAAAATATCTAGGAATAAACCTACCTTAGGAGACAAAAGCCCTGTATGCAGAAAAGTATAAGACACTGATGAAAGAAATTAAAGATGTTATAAATAGATGGGGAGACATACCATGTTCTTGGATAGGAAGAGTCAACATTGTGAAAATGACTCTACTACCAAAGCAATCTACATATTCAATGCAATCCCTATCAAACTACCACTGGCATTTTTCACAGAACTGGAACAAAAAATTTCAAAATTTGTATGGAAACACAAAAGACCCCGAATAGCCAAAGCCATCTTGAGAACAAAAAATGGAGCTGGAGGAATCAGGCTCCCTGTCTTCAGACTATACTACAAAGCTACAGTTATCAACACAGTATTGTTTTGGCACAAAAACAGAAATATGGATCAATGGAACAAGATAGAAAGCCCAGAGATAAACCCACGCACATATGGTCACCTTATCTTTGATAAAGGAGGCAAGAATATACAATGGAGAAAAGAAAGTCTCTTCAATAAGTGGTGCTGTGAAAACTGGACAGCTACATGTAAAAGAATGAAATTAGAACACTCCCTAACACCATACACAAAAATAAACTGAAATGGATTAAAGACCTAAATTTAAGGCCAGACACCATCAAACTCTTAGAGGAAAACATGGGCAGGACACTCTATGACATAAATCACAGCAAGATCCTTTTTGACCCACCTCCTAGAGAAATGGAAATAAAAACAAAAATAAACAAATGGGGCCTAGTGAAACTTAAAATCTTTTGCACAGCAAAGGAAACCATAAACAAGACCAAAAGAGAACCCTCAGAATGGGAGAAAATATTTGCAAATGAAGCAACTAACAAACGATTAATCTCCAAAACATACAAGCAACTCATGCAGCTGAATATCAAAAAAACAAACAACCCAATCCAAAGATGGGCTGAAAACCTAAACAGACATTTCTCCAAAGAATATATACAGATTGCCAACAAACACATGAAAGAATGCTCAACATCATTAATCATTAGAGAAATGCAAGTCAAAACTACTGTGAGATATTATCTCACACCGGTCAGAATGACCATCATCAAAAGATCTACAAACAAGAAATGCTGGAGAGGGTGTTGAGAAAAGGGAACTCTCTTGCACTGTTAGTGAGAATGTAAATTGATACAGCCACTATGGAGAACAGTATGGAGCTTCCTTAAAAAACTAAAAATAGAACTACCATACGACCCAGCGATCCCACTACTAGGCATATACCCTGAGAAAACCATAATTTAAAAAGAGTCATGTACCACAATGTTCTTTGCAACTCTATTTACAATAGCCGGGACATGGAAGCAACCTAAGTGTCCATCAACTGATGAATGGATAAAGAAGATGTGGCACATATATACAATGGAATATTACTCAGCCATAAAAGAACAAATCTGAATTATTTGTAGTGAGGTGGATGGACCTAGAGACTGTCATACAGAGTGAAGTAAGTCAGAAAGAGAAAAACAAATATCATATGCTAATATATATATATATATATGGAATCTAAAAAAAGAAAACAGAAGAACTTTGGGGCAAGATGGGATAAAGATGCAGACCTACTAGAGAATGGACTTGAGGATACGGGTAGGGCTAAGGGTAAGCTGGGACTGAGTGAGAGAGTTGCATGGACATATATACGCTATCAAATGTAAAATAGATAGCTCGTGGGAAGCAGCCGCATAGCACAGGGAGATCAGCTGGGTGTTTTTTTACCACCTAGAGGGATAGGATAGGGAGGGTGGGAGGGAGGGAGACACAAGAGGGAGGAGATATGGGGATATATATATATATATGTATAGCTGATTCACTTTGTTATAAAGCAGAAACTGACACACCATTGTAAAGCAATTATACTTTAATAAAGATGTTAAAAAAAAGTGCTTGTGCTTTTTCATTTTGCTCTTTTCCCTCTGCAACTGGCATGAGAAATGCCAAGACGAGCTTGCTAGCGGATGAGAGGTTTATGAAGCTCAGTCAAGTTGCCCTAGTCATTTCAAGGGAAGGACATCCCAGATCAGTATCAGACAGATGGTCATGAAACACGTAACTGATCCCAGCCAAAATCAGAGAGAGCTGAAGAGTGACCTGGCCAGCCAACTGAATTACAAAAATAAACAGACTGTGTGTTATTGAGGCTTTATGATAATCTATGCCAATAATCTATACACTTTCTTCCTACTGTGGTTAAATATATAATCCTTTATATTTATCTAGGCTATAATTGCATTAATATGATAACTAGTCTTTCACCACTCACTTAATTCACCCTTCCCAATATTGGTGGTTCATCTTTCTTTTTAGATGATAGGTAATAAGATGTCTTTCATCAAAGACCTCTGGTAATCCTCTGTTGCCTATCAAATCAATCCAAATTCCCTATCCTGCTATTTAAAAGTCCTCCAACGGCAGCTCACAAACGCCAGCATTTCCTCTACCTAGAATGTCCTCTCTCCTCCTTGGCCGCATTTATGAATATTTCTCATCCTCCAGAGTGGAATTGAAATCCCACTTCCTTCTTGGTTAACTAGCCAAGAGTGATTTATTTCTTTTCAGATCTCACCTAGTTTTCTCTTAATGCATATCTTATGGCACTGACCACATTCTAATTTTTAAAATAGTTGTATATGTGCACAAGTCTTGTCTTTACCTTATACCCTCCTTTATAACTAAGGGCAGCGATCTGGGTTATCCTCCACTCTCTCTCTACCAAACGTCGTGCGTGTTCCTTCATCTATTTTTATCATAACTACCACTGTACTCCCTTCATGACTTCAATTTCAAGCTTTCCAATCTCCAACCATTAATTCTGCTCTTTCTAGCTCATTGCCTCTAGTCTCTGATCGCAACAACTCCTCCATCTCATTAGATAGTTCAAATTTACAATCCTATACCTTCTCACTACCCCAAACTATTTTTTATTACACAATCTAAATAGCATGGTTTATTATCATTCACTCTTGCATTTTACTCTCTACTCCCTTGGACCTTCCTCTGTCTTAATCACTTGGTAAAACCTCAGTTCAAAATAAATCAAATTCTCTGTTTTACACTTGCACTTTTGAAGCTGTGTGTGGCTGGAGAAAATTATACAACCATTGTGTTGGTTAATTTTATGTGTCAACTTGAATGGGTCATGAGGTTCCCATACATTTGGATAAATATTCCTCTGGATATGTCTGTGAGGGTATTTCTCAATGAGATTTACATTTGAATGGATAGACTGGGGAAAGCAGATTGCCCTCCTTATGTGCACCATCCAATCAATTGAAGGCCTAAATAGAACAAAAAGACTGAATAAGAGAAAAATATTCATTCTCTCTCTCTCCCATATGTATAGATACACACACACACTAGGGGTTTATAGATATAAGAATATATAATAGATATGTATAAGAATATATAATAGATAATCTATACAAATAATGGATACTATTAGGTATAGATACTATAGGTAGATAGATATAGATATACATTTTCATATATACTATTGATTCTTTTTCTCTGGAGAGCTGACTGCTGCAACCATGTTGATTCATCTCACTTTAAATTCATGACCAATAACTTCAAACTGGCCCTTAGTGCTATACAACAAACTATTAAATTCCCATTGGTAATTCACTCAATATTAAATGACAAAATCATAATGCCCCCTCTTTTTTTCGTCATCCCAACTTTCTTTTCCCCTTTCTTATTATAAACTATTGGCCTTGCTTTTTATTTACTGGGAAAATAGAGGCAATCATAAATGAATTTCTGCACACTCTCGCCTCCATTCTATCAATGTGTATTTCTATCAGAATCTTATGCTCACAGAATTACGCTGTATAGAGGACAGACCCTGAAGCCCTACAACTTGGGTTTGAGTCCCAGGTCTGGTTCTTTTATCAGCATGGCATCAGAAAAGCAATCTAACTACTTTGGGCCTCAGATAGCTCATAAGTAAAATGAAGAAAATGTTAGAACTTACAATGTTGTATTCAATGAGTTAAATGTACATCATGTTATTTAGAATTATACCTGTCAATGATTATCATTATATAGATGTTATCTATTATTTTTGTTGTTCCTTCTGTGCTGATTTTGGTGTGTTTTTTAATATTTGTTCTATTTATTTTATAATGTACATTTTTTCATGTTATTTAGTATTCACAAAATAACATGATGTGTAAAGGTTACTAAATACTCCATTCTATGACTTGATGTATTTAATGTATTCATCCACTCATTTGTTATTTGTTTGTTTGTTTGTTTGTTTTTGTGGTACACGGGCCACCCATTGCAGTGGCCTCTCCCGCTGCAGAGCACAGGCTCTGGATGTACAGGCCCAGCGGCCATGGCTCACGGGCCCAGCGGCTCCGCGGCATGTGGGATCCTCCCGGACCGGGGCTCGAACCCCGTCCCCTGCATCAGCAGGCGGACCCCCAACCATCACGCCACCAGGGAAGCCCCATTCATTTGTTTTAATCTAAGTTTCTCAATGGCAGCATGGAATCACTCAATTGTGAACAAGTCCACTTGGAATCACTCAATTGTAAACAAGTCCCATATGAAATAAAAACACAACATTTACACTGGTTCAAATACCTGATGATGCAGTCTCTCTGAAGACTGCACCAAAGGATATACTTTTTCTTCCCAACATCATGTTCAAACCTTTAATCATGTAACTAAAAATCTTCCTAGGAATCTTCTGCAAGTTTAGGGGGACTGTGGAAGAGGTTTCCTCCCTTTCTTGCTGAGAATATGCTTCCCAGAGGAAAAAATTGGGTCCAAATGGAGGTTATATTTTAGTTTCCTCTTTTAAAACCTCTGCATGTGTCAAGACGACTATGTAATACAGTCACTTCTCTACAACCAATAGCAGTGATTAAAGTATAAATTGCATGATGTTCACAAGTTATCAGAGATTTTTATAGATGACAGGGATTGATGTTATATTTTTTATTGGCTAACCTATAACACAGGAATAAAAAGTGTACATATTTCTCTGCTGAAACTTGAGCAAAATCATAATAAATTGGGTTCAGATTACTTCTAAGACAATTCTAAGAATATTTGCACATAAAGTGTGTGTATTGCATATATTTTTCCATAAGCTAACCAATTTTCTTCCTATCAGAAAAATAAAATTAAGTAAAATTACCTTCTTATAAACTTCCTGTTCCCTACCACCTTTCCAGATTAACTCCTCTTGGGTACCTAGTTATTGAATATCTCACATAATGGTAAATAATTTAGTTGAGACCTTCTCCTCCAGAAATTTAAATGCAAAAATATTTAATAGTCATAAATAGATGTTCAGTCTTTTTACCATTACCAAAAAGTTTTGTGGATATGTGTATTTTTTCTTTAAAAAACAATTTATTCAAGAAAATGCACAGATTCTAAGTGTTTAGTTCAAAGCATTTGATAAGATCTAGCACATTTCTGTCACTGCAGAAAGTTTCCTTGTGTCTCTTTGAGTGTCTGTGAGACATATCCATGGGGTTGCATGTCTAAATCGTGGATTCCCTGTGTTGTATGGTAGATCCTTATTAGTTATCTATTTTATGTATATATATATGTGTATATATATATGTATATATACACATATATATGTATATATATACATATATATGTATATTATGTGTATATATATATATACATGTATATATATATATATATATACACAATACTCTGTAATGACTTATATGGGAAAAGACTCTAAGAAAGAGTGGATATAAGTATAACCGATTGTACAGCAGAAAGTAACATGATCTTGTAAATCAACTCTACTCCAATAAAAATTTTTAAATTTAAATAAATAAATAAATAATGGATTCCCTTTAGTGCTGAGTAGTATTACATTATGTGGGTTTACCACGAAGTGTTTATCATGTTCTCCTGTTGATAGGCATTTGGTTTGTTTCCAGATTTAGACTAATATGGTTTATAGTTATTGATTACGAATTATTAATTTGTAGTGACATGTGTGTGTACATGTGTATGCACTTATATGTGTGTATCCAACATCAGGTGTATTCTACAGTAGATAAACTGTAAATTACTGATTCATTTCTTTAACAGTGTTTTTCATGAGCATAAATGATAAATTTTAATCTTGTTTAATTTACCAGTTTTTTCCCTTATGAATAGTCCCTTTTGTATACTGTCTGAAAAACATTTGCCAGTCTCCATGGTCACAAATATATTCCCCTCTGTTTTCTTTTATGAACTCTATGGCTCTAGCAGCTATTCTTAGATTTATAATTCAGCTTGGAATAAATCTTGTTTATAGAATGAATTAAGGGTTAAAAATGAGATTTATTTTTTTCTATATGAACATCTGATTAACTCATTGCTATTTGACTTGGTGCCTACAAAAATGTTTTAATGATATCTGTGCAAGTTTAAAGACTTTTGAGCTTGATGCTCCTGAATTAAATAGGTTAGTTTTCAAAATGGGTTTTCATATCTTTGGAAGAATATTATATTATTTATTTTTTGGACAATATTTACTCAAGTATAATAGTTGTTATGGAATGAATTGTATCTTCCCCAAATTCATATGTTGAAGTACTTACTCCCAGTAGCTCAGAATATGGCTTTATTTGGTGTTAGAACATTTAAAGAGGTAGTTATGTTAAAATGAGGCTTTTAGTGTGGGTCGTAATGGAATATGATTGGTGTCCTTGAAGAAGAAATACCAGTAAAGCTTGTTCAGAGAGAAAAGGCCATGTGAGGACACAGCAAGGAGAAAGCCATCTTTAAGCCAAGGAGAGAGGCCTCAGGAGAAACCAAACCTGCTGACACCTTGATCTTGAATTCTAGCCTCCAGAATTATAAGAAAATTAATTTCTGTTTTTTAAGTCAGCCAATGTGTGATATTTTTGTTATGGCAGCCCTAACAAACTAACACAGCCAGAAACAAATATTCTGAATATAGGGACCACTGGCTTGAGAACAATCTCTGGGGAAAATGTGTTCCTTATGATTCAAGTTGGAATTTTTGCACCTTTTGATTGTTATAGCACAGTCTGCATCCAAGACCAGCTGAGATAGCTAAAATAACGTATTTTATTATAAGAAGCAATAATCCTGGACTCACCATATTCCTCTTTGGCTTACCCATTGCATCCTCTTCTTGACCCCTGCCTCCCTACCACAAACACTTAAACCCAGATGTTCTGAAAATTTGTATTAGGAAGTTCAAGTTTTAAAGAATATTCTCCATAAGATTTCTGTCAATTGGTTGACTTAGGTTAATATATATATCTCAATGTAACCTCTCATATTTTTTCCTTATTCATGATAAAATAAAGAAATAAGGAGATCACAGACCAACTCAGAATTTCTGACAACTTCAGCCTCTCTCTTCCTTCAAAGGAAAGAAAAGTAAGTCTTTCCTCCTTCAGCATTACTGGTGAGGGGGATACTAATGAAAGTGAAGTAACAATAGCAGAGCATCGTAAGAAATGTCAGTTTGACTTCTGTTCATGTCAAGTTAAATAATAAAAATTACCATTTCCCTGGTGAATATAAACTACTAGGGGAAAAAAGGTGCCAGAGTCACCCAAGATCCTTCCTCTGATGGTTTCATTAGCCTCAGTAGTTTAATATATTCCATTAATAAGAAGAGCTAAGAATGAAGTTAAAGCTTCAATTTAAGCCTCAACTATTAAATTTTGTGTATATTTTATTTTAACATAAAATACTTTATTTAATGGAAACAGCATTTCCAAGGCTTCTGAAGACATCCTGAACATGAAGACACTCTTGAAAAACTAATTTTGGATGAAATGCATATAAACAAAGATAGATAAAGTGTCAATTTAATTAGACAGCAATTTAAAAATTAAGAGCTATCAAAAACTCAAGTGGTCTAAAATTAAGTTTATTACTTAATATTATGGCTGAACAGTTTTTATGTAAGTCTGTAGTAGTCAGACTTTTAGCCATATCAACTAAAGAAAATTTTTGCATTGTTTTATGACGTCTCCTTTTTTATTTGTTTAATAAGTTTTCGCTCTAAACCTCAGCAAAGAAATACTATGTAGTAGTAGTGATAGTTTGACATTATGATTTCAAGAAAAAGCACACGTATCAGTTTACTCAGCACAAAGATTTTCATTCAGAGAATATTTTATGAAAAAAACTTGAATTGTATATGTTGTTTGGATGAGTCCAAAACCCTTTACATTTTATGTACTTATATAAAATGGGAGAGATGAAGGGACAGCATATGCTATGACTTTGGTCTATTGTATGTATTTGTTTTTTCCATGGCTCTCCAAGGCTTCAGTGCCAACCCTTTATTTTTGCCCTGGAGTTGTTTTCCTGTAGTAAAGCTCTATTTTAAAATGAATTTCAATGCAAAATAACCACAAGCCCTCAAAAGATTGAAAAATGTGCAAAGAACTTGGCACAGAAAGAAATTTGGAATAAAAATATCAAACTCTACTACTTTTTATTTTATTTACAAACTGTATTTATTTAGTTTCAAATTATTTATAACTTACATAAGCTTGTTTTCTTTGACATATACTTCTATCTGTGAAAATTGGATATTTTGGGTGAAGTTGGTATATATCATGCTTTTTACTATTCAAATTATAGAAAAAAATTGTATTTAATGTTTTTTCACTTAGGGGTAGAGTCTTCAGGAATGAATTAAAGTCACTAAGAAGAGATACTGGTATTTAGTGATTTTAGAAAGTGGTTCTACTTTTTAAATATCTCATGAATGGGAACAAGTAATTCAAAGCTAACTTTACTAAATAGGGGACTCCAAAAGTGGTATGAATATAAAACATATGCGCTACTACTTTTTCTCTGAATTGCCATAGAAGGGTGGTGCTGAGGACATTATTTGATTTCTAGTGAAGAGGAACTCAGCATCTGAACAAAGAAATCTCTTGTAAAATGCTACCTGCATCAAATACAAAAGCTCAAAGGCTATGTTTTATTGTTCCACATATTGTCCTGAGATCTCAGTAATAGACTCTTAGGGATTGGATTTCCCAGAATTTTTACCTGTGATAGAGTAGCACAAAAAACAACTCCTGTTCAGCAAAAGTGTAACTCAATCTTCTTTGCCTCTTTAGTACTCTATGTATATTATATACCTCAATTTTTAACCTTTCACATCACATATCAGAGTAACAACTTTTATAAATTTTGGTTAGCACAAGACTCCGTAGCATAACATCATATGAATTTATGTAAAACGCTTTCTGTTACAGAAGCTTAACTTTAGGCCTCTAGCTTTATCAATTCCATAAACAGAGAAATCTTCAACATAGTACACATTCAATTTCTTTATTTAGTCCTAATCTTCAACATAACAATAATGGTGGTTTACACTAATTTCTTATTTAAAGAAGCATTTGTTATCTTTTTTGTAGTGTAAGATTTTACTGTTGATAAAGAATTCCACAAATGCCACTCAAGCAAGTTTCAGTTTTAGAAATCTGATAAAATATTATTACAGATTTGTAGACTAAAAAATTAAAGTTGCTATTGATTCTTCAAAAACAAAGTAATATCCAATACTCTTTGTATTTTGTATACCACATAAATACATATTTATATAAATATAACATTATGTATACTATATATTATATGCTATAATAACCATAATTTACTATATATACACTATAAAAGCAAATTCATTCATACAAATAAATTTGAGTATTTACATATTATTGTAGAAATGAGTTAAAAGAAAAATATAATTTCAGATGGTATTTAAACTCTAATTTTGATAAAATGGGGGGAACAGCTAATATTAATTATCCTTACTATGTCTAGGACATAAAATTATCTTAGAACAAATGTTTATTTAATCCTTGCTTTTGAAACCAGAAGAAGAGACCAATATTCTGGTAATTTTAATAAATGTTTTAAAATAAGATGTTTTGCAATGACAAGCAGAGTTTGGTGCCTAATTTGAAGGTTATTCCTTCCATTTCATTCAGCTTGAGTGCCCTCAGGTCGTGTTTGTCTTATCAAGAAAATATTTTTTTTCAGGTTGTTTGATTTAACATCTTTATAATGACAAATATCTAGTCTGCTAGTTGGCTATCTACCTACATACTTATTATATATGCACTGGTTCACTCAGTTTTATTATGTAAATATTATGATAGAAAGAGAAAATAAAAACATGTCAAAGAAAATATATCAACATATGCCTAAGTAGTTACATTAATTGAGTATTAAATTTAGTTCTGGGCATCCAAGCAAGATAAAAATGGAAACATGATAAATTACCTAATTGTCATTATCTGTTAACAAACAATATACCAGCTGGTCAAATGAGATCATTTTTTCTTGGTACTAAATCATCCAGCTAATGTATCAATTTATGGACAATATAATATTAAATAGAATTCTTAAGTCATATCATGATGGGTTTTTGAGGGGATCTATCAATATGGAATTGAGGTTACAACAAAGTGGGTTTGTTGCTAAGAACTTACCCCACCACAGGGCAAAGGGTAGCCCTTTGGTTTGAGAAAACTTATTTTGCAAGTGGTTATTTAAATAAAAGTGAATACATTCAGTTTTAGAAATAAAACTGGACATGTATATATAAATAAGCTTATTCAAGGATTCAGTGAAAAATATTTACAATGGGGACTTCCCTGGCCGTCCAGTTGTTAAGATTCTGCATTTCCACTGCAGGGGCCGCAGGTTCAATCCCTGATGGGGGAACTAAGACCCCACATGCTGAGCAGTACAGCCAAAAAATAAGAAAAAAATTAAAACTAAACAAATATCACTTGAGCAATCCTTACTACTTGAATTTCCCAAAATATTACATGTTCTCACTCCTCTATGTCTTTCCTCATGCTGTTCTTTCTTCTTGGAATGCCCTTAACTATCTGGTCAACTAAATTCTCACTAGTTCCTCAAGAATCAAATGATACTTCCTCTGAGAGGAGCTCCCAGGCCAATCTAGACATCCTTCTAAAAATATATATATAGAGATTTACAATGGCATCCACACTTTGATGTTTCTTTTCTTTTTTTTTTTCTTTCCAGGACAATTTTCATTCTGTAACCTTCTTGACCTTCCTCACTTGTGTATAATTCAATTCAGCAAACATTAATAAAGGAATACTTACATTTTCCAGATACTTTCCTAGGGCCTGAGAATACAGAAAATTGGGCCCTTCTCACGTTTCTCAGGTATGAAGCTAGCATTTAGTTGCCCTGTGTGTTGACACTCCTGTAGTAAATGTGTCTCTGCCAAAAGCATAGTTTCAGTACTAAACTCACTGTGACAGCATATTAACAGTGAAATTTTTAAGCATCTTTCCTTTTGCAAAGAAATTCGTAGACACATTCTAATAAACAAAACTGTAGTGTATGCTTCTAGTTATTTTAATTTCATTTCCAAGTAGGAAGTATAGTCACAAAAATGCTAATTTGACTTTCTAAATGTGCCATTTCCTACATATTTCACATAGCCTTCCTCTTTCCTGTACAATTCAAATATATACACCATCTATCCAAATGAACATTTCTAAACTCAATTCAAAGTTTCATCAGTATTTTCCCAGTGTTCGGGTGCACAGCCAGATACAGCTGTCATTTCTCTGTCTCAAGAATTACTTGGTCAAAACTGGTTGTTTCTGTGTATCAGCATCAGTCATCCTTAATTCCCCAAAAATAACATTGGGAAGAATGAAATAAATCGGAGACCAAAATCGCTTTCTTTCATATCGCTCTTTTTGAGAGTTGGGAGATCAGCTTTGATAGTGGATTACTGGATGCCACATGTTCTCACTGGAACATCACAGATTGGATTTAGCACAAAAATACATTTTTCTGATCTGTAAACAGCGCCAGCTGAATCCATATTTCTCATGAATGTCCTGCCACAGCATTGCATGTTCTCTTCATCATGCAGCCAGTTGGTTATAATTCCCTTTGAGCACAATTTCCAAGAACTTTCATCTGTCACTTGGAGCTGAGCATCCTGAAGCTTCACCACCTTTCTGGGCAATTGGAACTTGGTTGCACTGCTGCATTTCCTGACTTAGATGCCAATAAAATATCTTCAAGCAGCTTTAAGCTAGTTGGCTTCATTCGAGGTAGAGGTACTGCTATCAGCTATCTTTTGAGAGCTTACCTTAAGCCACAACTCGGCAGCTTGAACATATGTTTTGTAGGAGGTAATAACTCTGGTCTCTAAGGTTGGATTTTGACAACATTCCATCATTATGGCTAAGTGCAAGCAAAATGGAATTGATTAGGATTACCCATTCTTTCAAAGATCATGTATTTTTGGTGGGGCAAGGAAGAATTGCCTCCCCTCAAAATATTTATCTGACCAATGTCTGGAAAAGAAAATTATACTTAGTATTATCATTTTAGTATAATCATGTCAACTCAATTCAAATATATCAGATGTCAGCTGCATCAGGCCAATTAACCCACCAGATATTTTTGAGAGAAAAAGTTTCCATCATCTCAAATGAAATTTTTTTAAAATTAATTTCATCTATTGACTCACTAATTTAAAAATTATTAGGCATATTAAGAAAAAGTGAGTTTAAGAGGTGACTTGAAAGATGAGTCAATATTTCTTCAGTCAGAATGGTAGTCTTAGAATTGCAAACAATCACAGAAGTTTCAGTGCTTCACTTCAAAGCCAGACAGTGTGTTATCTATCTGCTATGTATTCAGAGATGAATCAAGCACACTCGCTATTTTCTAGAATTTCCTCCAGAGAGGAGACAGGTCTCTGAAGAATAACATCAATGGAATAACCCCTATTAAAAAATGAATAAAAATATGAATATATTTAAAAAATGTAAATTCTTGGCATGCACAAGAGGAAGTATTTCTGCCTTGATCGGACATGGAATATTCTTAGAGGAGTCAACAGGAGCTGGGTCATTCATTCTTTTAAAAATATGTTTTCTGGATATATCTTTGTGCCATTCACTTCCATTTTCTCTCATCACCTTCTTTGAAGGATGAGCCTTATTTATCTCCCCAGGAAAAGGAATACTATTTCCTGCAGCTCCTTGGGTTCCTTTAATCCCTTATCCAACCAAACACATCCTGTAACCAAATTATGTTGGGATATAATCCTAATGGTCTAGTAACCAGGAAAAACGATGACAGATACTGGGGATGAGATACACATGTTCCTACAACAGAGATACTCTATAGGAGAGGGAGTATTCTAACCCTTAATAGGGAGGAGTGGGCTACTACTATATGAATAGATGGGCTAGGGGAATCTGTGAATGTAAGATTTCTTTAGTGTGTCAATCCAGATATCTCTATCATATAACTAAGTCATTTTATTTCTCAGTCAGAGCCTTGACTTTACATAAGACAATTGCCTTAGTTCATTGTTTCACTTTCTTTGAAGCTCTGGTACTTTAATCACAAAGTCTTTTGCCTGGTTCTCAGCTTTAACTGCTCTCTTGTTGCAATTAGGGCTTGCTGTGCTACCAAGGAAGCCGGTAGCTCTCACATTTAATTTTTAATTGCTGTTTAATCACTATTACCCTTTAGTTGTCTTTTCTCTAATATCTAGTACACTTAGCAACAGCCGCTCGCATTCACTCTTTTATGTCAGCTGCTACTTATCCCATATCTCTCAAAGTTGCAATACATTGCCCTTGCTCGTGCATCCTCCTCCACTGATAGACCAATCCAGTTTACTGTGAAAGAAAGTTTTAACAAAAGTACTGCTCTCTTGGACCAGAGTCTTCTGTGATCATCTACCACTAGTAATGGATCTTAGGTGTGAGTTAGCAGATGACTAAGTTCCCGGATTCTATCTCTTATTCCTCTGACTATTCCTGGAAGCAATGATTGCAGTTTGGGGTCCCAGGAAGCAGAATTTGAGAAGATTAACATGCAAGAATTTTATCACAGAGTGCATGGAAACTCTGAAGAGAAACCAAGTGTGGTGGGATTGAACAAAACGAGAAAAATTATGATGTAGCCCAAACAGAGCCCTAGCCAAGCCTATGAGGAGTTCTGAAGCTATGAGGACCCTTCAGCACTGCCTTCATTTTAGTCAGAGGGCTGGGTTTAATACTCCTGCATCTATCATCATTGAATGCAGACTATCTCTAGGAAGGGTATGTGATCTTGGGCAAAGCCGCTGACTCTGGTATGGGGCATTATCTAGCGAGGGCTGTCATCTAACAGTAGTTAGCTAGCAACCTCCTGAGAAACTAAGGGACTAAGTCTTTTAGCCCTGAAGAGGAGTCTAGGTGGCACATCACAAAATCCACTCTGGAAATTTCAGAAGTAGTACCAGCCTCCAGTGCATGCAGCCACTTTCAATAGGACAGAGAATAGTGGCATGCCAGAAGCTATGGCAGATGGACATATGAACCTCAGGCAGTGCACCCATGTCCCTGTGGTTTTCAAGGGACTCAGATTAGCTGAATCCTCTAGATAAGGACCACAGGCACTCTACAGGGGATGGCGAGTCTGCAAAGAGCACCAAAGATCATTACAGGAATTGTTCACCATTTCCCAGCCCAGAAAATACCAGTGCAATGTCTTCTATACTAACTACCTGGAATTAGGCAAAAATTCATCAGTAAAGTGTACAGTCCTCTACGAGACTACCCTTACTTCAGACACCAGCCACAAACCTGAGAGTTCCCAGGGCCACCCTCACTTCTGACCAAGTGACCACAAATTTGAAAATTCCCTCAGGTTTGATAATTGCTACAATGATTCACAGAGCTCAGGAAAATGTTATACTTATCATTTTAGTGTTACAACAGAGAGGATTCAAATCAGAACCAGTAAAAGGAAAGACACATAGGTCAGGGTTTCAAAGGATCTCAAACTCAAAGCTTCCCATGTCCTCTCCTTATAGAATCAGGATATATTACCCACTCAGAACATGGATATGTTATGATATGCACAGCATTTTTCCAATGAGGGACGCTCTTCTGAGTTTAGGTGTCCAAAATTTTTATTGGGCTTTCATTATGTAGGCATGACTGATTGGATCAATACCCATGTGACTGAACTCAATCTCCAGCCCCCCTCCCTTCCCTGGAGGTTGAACTGATACCTCAAAGCCAGAACCCCTTAATCACATGGTTGGTCTTTATGGCCTGAACCCCTCTCCACAGTCATTATCATTAGCACAAACTATCTACAATCCCACCATGAGTCAACTCATGAGCATAAACCCCCAGAGTCCACCATAAAAAAGATACTCTACAACAGCGACTTTCCAAGGATTTAGAAGTTACTTCCAAGAACTGGGGACAAAGGCCAGCCAAACTCTTTATTACAGAGAAACCAGCCATTCCCCTGAGCCAGTGGAATCCAGAAGACTCCATGGCTCAGAAGAATGCTTTCTTTCATACTCTGTAAGGACTCAGTATGATCCTTCATATAACTATTTACCACCTTGAAAGACAGAAATAAAGGGTGGAGGGGTGGATTGAAATGGGGAAGGACTTAGAAAAACTGATTCTTCACATAAAATACTTTTACACCAGCCCTTGATAGAGAGTCTAGCTTGGAATATATATAGAAAAAAAAAAGACTTTTTTTTTTTAACTCAAGCTTTAAGTTGCCTGATATCCAGTGGAATTGAGGCTCTTAGATCAGTCATAGAAAATAAAGAAGATAACATTTCTTCGTTCATTAGAAAGTAACATTGGGGTTTCCCTGGTGGTGCAGTAGTTAAGAATCCATCTGCCAATGTAGGGGACATGTGTTCGAGCCCGGATCTGGGAAGATCCCACATGCTGCGGAGCAACTAAGCCCGTGTGCCAAAACTACTGAGCCTGCTCTCTAGAGCCCACGAGGTATACAACTACTGAGCCCACGTGCCACAACTACTAAAGCCCACGTGCCTAGAATCTGTGTTCTGCAACAAGAGAAGCCACGCAATGAGAAGCCCACACACGGCAATGAAGAGTAGCCCCCGTTCGCTGCAACTAGAGAAAGCACGCATGCAGCAATGAAAACTCAACGCAGCCAAAAATTAATTAATTATTTAATTATTTTTAAAATGGCACTTACATGAAGTTCTCACACATGGGAAGGGACTTTCATGGTTTTAATTTTCTTCCAGCACCAAAGGAGGTAGCACCCATGATTTCTAATCAGCTTCCCCAATGTGGAGCAAAAGGTTGAAAAGATGTCACCATTCAAGTATCAAAAAATGGAGTAAGACTCCTATTTTACCATGCTCTATTTTCAGCCAAAAATATAACTTGGGGATGTCCAATAACTTTGTAATGTTTAGGCATCTCTCATTGAGAATGGTCTAAAATAAGGAGATAGATTTTGTAGTAGCAAGGTCACCAGGAAGTTCTAAAATAAGGGTGAGATTGAACATAAATGGGGTTCTTTTTTGTGAGACAGTTTTAGAATATACACCATCAGTTCCTTAGTTCTTTGCCAAGCTCTAATTTTGTAAAATTTTGGTTAAAAACTTAACAAACACGAATTGCCTTTGTGGGTTGTTTCAGTGCAGAAACAAAACTCCTGCCCTAGATATGTCATGATAACAGGTTTTAGATTTCTTCTGTTCTATCCTGTTGTAGTGCTGCTATCTAAAAAACCACTTGGAAGATAAACAGATTTATTATGAGGAACTGGTGTCAACAGAAAACTGTACAGCATCAAAATGAAAGAGTGCAAACCCAACAGTCTTTCATTACATATTTTAACAAAAGCATGAGTAAATTATGTTCAGGTATGGGACTCATATCAAGGAATGACTAGGAATGGAAAAAACAGTATTAAGAATAGGAATACAGAGCAGATTTGTAGTTGCCTGAAGCAGTGGGGGTGGGTAATGGGTGAAGGGGTCAAAAGGTATAAACTTCCAGCTATAAAATGAATGTCACCAGGATGTGATGTACAGCATGTTGACGATAGTTAATAATACTGTACTGCATATTTGAAAGGGACTAGGAGAGTGAGCGTTGAAAGTTCTCATCACAAGAAAATAGAATTTGCAACTATGTATGGTGATGGATGTTAACTGGACTTATTGTGGTGATCATTTTGAAATTAAATAAAAAGAATAGGGACCTTGTTATTGTCAAGAGGTATTATGTGTCTGTAAAACACTCACAAATATTAAACAATCAAATGGAGGGAAAAATCTAAGAAGATAAAGTGTATTGTTAAAACATAACAATCTGTAGCTATGTTTACCTCATTCTATGAAACTTGGGCAGATGTAGTCTACCTCAAGCTGTCTATCACCTGCTTGATTAGATAGTATTATGCTAAAGCTGTCTCGTTCTGTGATCATCTGCTTCTGGAAGATTCCCACAAAATCCTCAGTTTGAGGTATCTTGCTAAGACAGTCTCAGTAATTTTAAGATGACTTACCTGTCTATTTAATTGAGAGATATAAATCCAAGGATCAACACCCTGAGATCTACACCAGGCTCAGGGTAGACTTTCTTGAATGTCTCTTCCAGGTTGTAAGTTATGAAGTTGTTTCACAGGATATCCACAGAAGTTCCTGGAAGATTTTCATAATATGATCACATATTAGTCTGTATTAAGACAGCCTCTGGGACTGGGGGCTGATATTCAAGAGTTCAAGAGTTTCTGAAAGTTGGCTTAAGTTTGAAAAGTCCATTTGTCCTTTCTAACTTATCTGAAGATTGATAGTGTTGTGGGTACTGGAGTTTTTGAATTAAATCTAACAATTTACCAAGCTCCTTACTTCTGGTTAAGTGAGTACCACTATTTTAGAGAGTATTGAAATACTCAGGCAACTTTTTATTTTTCTTTTTTTGTCCCTGTAAAAGTTGAGGTTTTTATCCATTTTGACTACAGACATATAATAACCAAAATATACGTATAATCCGTTGCTGGAGCAATTGTTTAAAATTCATTTGGGGGTGCTCAAAGAAGCTTCACGAGTTTGATTCTGTTCTTCTCACATCTTTAAAATTTTGTTAGGATTGTGTTTCAGGCACATAGTATCAACCACAGCCATTCTTCACTATGCATTTGAAGTTTTTCCAGAATTACTGTTTTAAGCTAAAAGCAAGTTTATATCTGGTATGAAGATAATATTAAAGAGCTTTGTCCAATATACTTCTGAAACTGAGCAGGACCCTGCAGGGGCTTCCGGGGGACAGATCTTCCTGTTTCTCTTGACTCTTGTTTGTAGAAAAGCTTTAGCGTCCTAGGCCTTTCCTGAGTTCCAAAGAGCAAATTTAACCTGAGAAGTGAGTGCAGAAACAAAGAAAAACAGTCAAGCAAGAAAAATAATAATAGTTCAGTCATAAAACAAAGTCAAGAACCTTTCGTTCCTCCTCCAGGACTATAGATAATGTCCTGAGCCATGTCTTGGAGTTGTTTTGCAGATACTAAAACCACCAGGAGGAAGAAGTTAACTTCATGCTGACCACTAGCACATAGAAACCAGACCAGTTGCAATCAGAGGTTGATGATTGAGATTCCCGAAACTTCACCCTATTATCTCACCATCAACCACTCAGAGAATTGTGCACGAGTCGATCACACACACTGTGAATCTCTCCCTCACTTTGTCTTTAAAATCCCTTTCCTAAAAGCCATCAGGGCATCGAGCATGAGTTACTGCCTGTTCTCCTTGCTTGGCTGCACATTGAGTGCCTTGCAAAAAATGCTGTAGAAACAACCCACTGTCAGTAGATTGTCTTTGCTGTGCATTGGGTGAGCATACCCAAGTTTGGTTTGGTAACAGTATGTTAGGCAGAATTATGAGAACAGAAGAGAGTAGAATCATTTTCTGAGATGTAATATAGAATAAATTCATGACGATGTATTTATGATTATCCTGGGAGTAAGAACAGGTTGCAAATAGTAAGAATGCTGAAAAATCCTCAGAGTCTTTCATTTATATCCTAAAGTATACTATACATATTCTTGATTAATAAAAACATTGAAACCTAGACAAAATTAATTTATAGACAGCTATTGTACCAATCTGTGTATCCAATTATGGGTGTACTTTTAACTTGAAAAATATGAAATTGCTGAAATATATTTATATTAACACATTTTTACTTATTTACCATCAGGTGTTGTCAGGAGAAAACTCTATGAATCTATTTCATAAGCATATAAGAGTAAGAAATAACTAAAGGTAAAATTTGAAAACACATAGCAATAAAAATGATTATTAGAAATACTTTAGATTATTAGATTACTTTTTTTCAAGAATAAGAATTTTTTTGCTACAGTAGTTCAGGAGTATGCCTGCCAGAACTACACAGAGTAGACAAAATATTTCAGATGATGAAATTGGAAAGATCTGATAATAAATTTTTCTCACCTTTATTGCCTTAAGATTAAGTATAAAGCTACCTGGATAAGTTTAGTTAATTAATAACTGATGCTTATGCTAATCTATTTTAATTACATTCATTATTAAAATAGCAACTGTCTGAAATGAGTGCTTGATTATTTTGACAATCTTCATAATAAATTGATTTACTCAGTAAGTGAAATGATAAAACTCAGCAGTTATCAATTTGTTTTTTGACAAAAATTAACTATCAACTGGATCCAGTTATGTACTAAATAAAATACGATGTAAAAATGAAGAAATACTGCAGCTCTTAAAAATAAATAGTTCAAGCCACCAAAAGAGAGGCAGCTATCCCTTTGATTTGAAAACTTTAAGATTAGTTTACTTTGTCTACCCCTTTAAACCTTCACTTTAAGTAGAGTTGCACCAGTTGTATAGATTTCTACTATAAAGAGAGAATGAAGAAGTAAAATCTTAACTGGGTGCTGAAGTTCAATGGGGATATATATATAAAATGCTGATCAACTAAAGCAGCACTAAACTAGAATCAACATAGTGAGGTGATCTCTAAACAACTTCTCCAAGTTTTACCATGCCCTTAGAGGTGTTCCAACTTGAATAAATTGATGAGGACTTCCCAAAGTTCAGGTGACACTCAAGCTACTAGAACCCTCTACCCTCACTTACTAAAATACTTCAAAGTATTTTATCAATTATTCGTTCAGTCATTTAGCAAACATCATTTAAGTCGTACTTGTGCCTGTATTTTCTTAGGTGTTAGAAGGAGATGTGAAGAATATTACACCCCTTGTTGTCAAACACTCCATCACCTACTTTTCAGATATGCAAACTGCTGTAACGTAGTGTGATTAATCCGTTAAGATAAGTGGACAGAGAGGAGGGGTTGATAAGCAACTAAATAAGTCTGAGGATAAATAGAAGAATGGCTCCTAGAGGGAGTGTTAGGATCTGAATCTTAAAGTTGGAGCTACCCAAGAGGCAAAGGGAGTTCCCATCAAGAGGAATTCATAAAGTCACACAGGCATTTGCGATGATTGGCTTATTACTGAATTTTGGAGTATTGTGTTCAACCTAATCAACTTTCTCTCAATTAGATAAGGTTCATTTTAGGGACTGAAATGTAGATGAAGCTAAAAGTGGAAGGCAAATAACAAAGGTATGAGGAAAACAGGGATACAAATGCTGGAAACAAGACAGGTTCTGAATTTATCAGTATTCCTGGAGAAACTGATCATTTGTTTTTTTAAAAACATAAGTATTGACCTTCCAGACCATTCTTCTAAAAAGGCACAAATTATCAGGTGGCTATAAAGTACATTCTCAAAGTATTTCAAACTGAAAAGAATAGGAAACAAAAACACATGTTCTACTGGAATATGTCATAGTACCCTTACCAAAATCTCATTTTTCAAGTACTAGGAATATATCTGTTTTTTCACATTTAGATATGCAAAAGCAAATGCAGAGACTACAGAGGTGCTACAATAGAGTCATGCTGAACTTCTCACACAATTACTTTTGTTATGTTCAAAGCAATTACTTTTGCTGTTAGTGGGAGTAAAATATACTACCATTAAAGAGTGCAAAAAAATCAAACGCATTTCTGGGAATTACAACATAAGCTGTATGCAAATAACCCCATGAGTTCTAGGGCCTGTGTACTGCTGATACTTCAGTTTTAATTTGTTGAGGTTGTTGGCTTTTCCTCTAATAGCTGAAGCAGAATCTATCAGCTTCAGTACAAAATAGCTGTGTTAATACCTAAGTTTCTGGGGTGGGGTTGTGGGCAGATATCACTTGTGTACTTAATAAAAGTATTTCCTTCTAAAAATGAAAAATATTGATATAAAAAAGCAAATTATACAACTAATAGCCTTTTGAAGACTAAAACTTGGATGTAGGCTTCATAGGTAGTCTTTGGTGTCATGATAATTTAATTATCTCACACAAGAGGCATGTGGATCCCTCAACAAAATATGTGAACCTTAAAGACATCTTGTTTCTGTATGCAAATATTATATAATAATCAGGTAATGGTCTGTATGGCTCTTGCCACTGCAGTTCTGCTCTTGCTGTGGCAGTTAATACTTAACCACCAACAAAGTCTTACCTAGGTCCAAGATCATATATTCTTAAAAGAAAAAAACAGTGAATAATAATACAGATACTAATTATAGTAACTTATGCACATAATTTAAATATTCATATGATCCATAATTCTTCTAAAACACAATAATTGCCTGTGGGGTGGCAGAGAAAATATTTTTGTATTTCTGCACAATTAAAGCTTTGTGAGTAAATTTTACATGGGCAAATTTGGGAAGATAATTTATGACATTTAGATAGTGAGATAATTCCAGAGAAATTTATCTGAGAGGTTGGGGAGCTAAGACCTGGGACTATGAAAGCGTCATATGAAGACCCTGTAAAGGTGGAAACAATGGTCTCACCTTTCCCCTGGAGAGATGTATATACATTCCAAAGGGTTAAAGTAAAAACATCCTTCCCAAGGATCAAAGCACTCAGGTTATTTTTTTCTAGGTTCTTTACCTACAATACAAACCAGTACACGAAGGATAACATCTGGATCTCATTGCTTCACGCCAGGGTTAAGAAATTGAGGCACTGGGAAACAACATGCTTATTTGCTGTGTGTAAATATTGTCTTCTCTTCCCTGGAAGCCTTGTGTGTGCACTTAGGATAATACTGATAAATATGGATATTAAAATTCAATCTTACTCCTCCCTTCTATTCTCCAAGATTTAACATTCTAGCTGTTTCTTCTCATATTGCTCTCTTTATTTCAAATACACATTTTTACTGCTTATTTAAGGACAAATTTAGTTAGAAAAACAGAAGGCAATCTATATTTTTCAATTGTATTAATACAAGCAATTAGCTGTTTACATGACTGTTGGAAAGACTGGGGAAAAAACGTCTAGAAAACAGCCAATGAAGATCTTAGCTTAAGCATGTAAACAAATGGGTCTTACATGCTCACCCAAAGCCACTATAAATTTCAAGAATCTCTGGACTATTTCCATCCAAGTACCTTCTTTATCAACACCAGTGAAGATGATTTTCAAAAAGCTCAACTAGAGGTTTCTTGAAATCTCACATGGATCCAGTGTCTATCTTCAACTGACACCTGAAAATAAAACCCTGTCCTTCTCCTTTACCTTTAAAGTCTTATGAAAGTACTATTCTTTGGATGAAGAAAATAGAGAAAGGGAATCTGGAAAAGGCAGTTCCCTGCTTCTACTTCTTACAGAAGACCTTAGAAGGACTTGCCCATAATACCTGTTAAACTGACAATAGACAATCCAGCCCATTGCTACTTCCTGACACACCAAATTTAGATATGATCTATTACATATTATGATGTACCTTATTTTAATTACCTTAAACTCCTCCTTCTTATTCTCTCTCATCTGCTATTATAGTTAAGCTGCAGCTTTGGTTAAATTGATATTAAGTGTTTATAATAACATAATATTAAATTTATCTACAACCAAAAAACGTAGTATATTTGTGATTATACTTCCATTTCTTAATTTTTCCCCCGGAGTTGATAATTGCAGCATTTTTTCATTTGTTTTTGTTTGTTTGTTTCTATCACTATTTGTAAACTCATACTTAGAGCTCTTAAACAACTTTCACTGTTATTTTGTACGTGATCAAATGAATCAAATAATCTATCAGTTCTATTCTTCCCCCACTTTCCACTCTATGATATTTCTTCTTGGTTGCTACAATCTGAAATAGTTGTTCTCTTGGCCCATTGCAGAGATTTTTACATAGGGCTTCTCCTTCCTGTTCTCCTGTGCTAAATCTCCTATTTCCTTCTAGGTTTCTTCCTCTCTCTTAGTTTACTTTTTCATTTTGATGAAGCACTTTCTCTAACAGCTTTCTTACCAAGAGCACAGAGGAGGTTACAGCATGGGAAGAAATGGGCATGGGGAGAAACTGTCAACTAGTAGGCTTTATTGGAATAATCTTAATAATAACCTCCAAATATAAATATCTCTATGACCAGTTTCTGTGCAGAATAACATACAGAAAAAAGGAAACCATATATGGCTGCATGAGTTCTAAGATCAGGTGGAAATAAGGACTGCAGGTTTTACCATTTGTAAGCAGATTTTCATTTAACTCCTTATTTTTAGCCATCTAACTCACCTTTGATTTCCATGGTATCTGTTGTCCCTGAGTTGTTATTACTGGTTTAATTTCCTTAGAAGATAGAATTTTGATCAAAGATTGAGGGAGAGGGAGGGATAAGGAGAGAAGGTGAGAGTAAGATGCCTGGATTGTGGGCTGGAGAAGGGCTCACGGGTCTACTGTCCTCAAAGTAGATTTCTATCATCCTCCAGTTTTCAGCCTCGCAACTCGCCATCCTTTCTGTTTCTTTTATGGTACAACTAGCACCAAATCCTGAGCCTCTCCTTTATTCTGTGGGGCAAGTTCTCTCATTATTTTCCCTTTGGGTATTCTCAGTTGTCCAGCAGTTGCAATTCCCACTATGCTCAGAGATCTTAGGTTTAGATTGTCACTCAAACTCACTAGACACAGTAGCCTTCACCAAGGACAAAGTTTATTTAGCTTTAGGAAAGAATAAAGAAGAGGAATCATTGTATGTAAAGTAGCATAGCCAAGGTTCCATGACTGCCAAGTATGGTTATGAGAGATGATGCTGAGTGGGTATGAATCACCTCAGCCCCAGGAAGCCACCAACTCTGGGGTCCCTTCATCGTTTCTATATTGCTAGTTTTATGGACACTTGCATTCTTTCTCTAATGCTGCTGAAGCTCATTATTTATAAGTTACTCATTTTTTTAACATCTTTATTGGGGTATAATTGCTTTACAAAGGTATAAGTTACTCATTAATTAGAGTTACTAATCAATTAGAGGGTAGCCAGTTAATCTCTACAACTAAGTACAGAGGCTTGATTCAGTACACAGCAAATTCAGGAGCGCTCGCATTTTTCTTAGATCTGATATACTCCTATATATTCCTTGAATCTATGTTATTAATTTAAAAATCTCTATTAATTTCTTAGGGCTGCCATAACAAAATGCTACAGACTGGATGAATTAAAAATATTTATGTCCTTACAGTTCTGAAGGCTAGAAGTGAGCAGGGTTGCTTACATTCTGAAGCCTTTCTCCTTGGCCTGTAGATGGCCATTTCCTTCTTCCTGTATTTTCACATGGCCTTCACTCTGTGTGTCTCTGTGTCATAATCTCTTCTTATAAGGACACCAGTCATATTGAATGACTGGTGTCCCACTCTTATGAACTTACTTTTTCATTTTGATGAAGCACTTTCTCTAACAGCTTTCTGACCCACGTAAGAGTGGTGGCCCACTCTTATGAACTTATTTAACATTAATTGTCTCTTTAAAGATCCTGTCTCCAAATACAGTCTCACTCTGAGGTACCAGGGTTTAGGACTTCAACATAGGAATGAATTGGAATGAATTTGTGGGCACAATTAAATATATAACAGCATCTAGTCCTCAGGCAACCCAGAGGCCAAAGGAAAGGATCAGACGAGTTGTTAACCTTTTCCTTTGACCATTCATCAATTTTCCATATTCTAAAATTTTGGACATTCTTTGTCTGCTCTTCCCTCCTCTCCTATCCTCTTTGTCCTTTTGGATTATATCATTTTATCTCTCTTCTTATCATGTTATCAGAGTTTATTAAGGAAGTAGAAATAAATGTGTGTGTTTGATCTCCTATGTGCATCCAGAAATACCCACCTCTGGGTATTCTGATTCAAGGTAAGAGAAAGGATTTTTTTTTCCTATATAATGTTTTAAAATCAGGAAAAAATGTAGAGGCCAATGATAATTATTTAACAGTTGCTCAACTTTGCTAAATAAATGCTTTATTTCTTTCCTTGGAAAACTAAGTCTAATAGCTGGAAATGGCAGAAAAATATTCCAGCAAGAATTTTGAAAGCTATAATAAGCACAGCAAATGGCTCAATGCTGTGACTCCATGATGGGAAACAAATTAACCACAGAATTCTTGGTTCTTGGTATGAATTCTTTTTTGTTAGTCTCCTAAAAGTTCTGGAAGATATAATGAAGCATTTATTCATTTTCTATCTAATGATAAATGATAATCAAAGAGCATTTTCCAGTCATTATGATTTATTTTAGGAAATAGTAGCAATATTGTCCTTATATACTTTTTAGTAACAACAGATATGTATCATTCTCAGGATGTGGTGATAAGGAAATTCCAAAATTCACATCTGCTAAGAGATACCTCAAATGTTCAGAACACTGACTCTTTTAAAAATAAAAGTATAAGGACTGAAAATCATTTTCTCTTCCATTTCTGATCCAAAGCTGTCTGTTCAATCAAGAATTTCTTATCCAAGCATTTAACCTGGCTAATTTATGAATATGTGACCATTTGTAATATAAGTCATAAAGTTTTCATTCTTTGAATGAGATTTTGAGAATAAAACAGTTGTTCTTGCTTCAAAGCATAAACCATCTCCACAAAGATTTATACTGGAGAGTCTGTACTGAAAAAGAAAAACTTTTAAATATCCCAGATCATCATTCATATCATTAACTCTTACAAAGCTTCAATCCCCATGATTTCAAATGGGTCAGGTCAATTTAGCAAATCACATCAGAAATCTGTCAAGTAAATAATTTTATTTTGCAGACATTTTATTAGGTTAACAGATCTATTTATTTAAGAAGACCCTGCAGCTTTATAAAAGACATTTCACTTTGTATACTGTAGCCGACAACCATTCTGCAACTATTAAATTGTCATTTTACTCTATTATGCATTATCTGATAATTATGAGGTGTAGTAAGTAGATAAGTATAATAAGTAGACAGGTATAATTAAATTTTGTATATGGGATGTTCAATTTCTTCTTTGTCATAAGAGTACAAGAATGACCAAAGTTCATACTTGGATGTTCAGTATAACTTTATAGTTTCTTTAAACCCTCAGCTTAGTTCTTATTTAAACATGTGAAAAAAAATTAGACTATTTTTAGGTCTAAAATATTTATGCTGTCAAAAGGCATGACAAAACATTTAAGAACAACATAGTCAATGGGAATTTTTTGGCCATTCTATCAAGTATTTGGTTAATTTTAAAAAGTTTAACTGCAAAATTGGAGTAACTAAAAATGGGCCGGAATAATGTAGAGAAAGAGCCAAAACATAGTTTAAAGTATTAAAGTCATTTTTGCAGTGCCATAGAGAATATGAAATGAAATTTATGATTTTACCATTGATAATCTTAATATTAAGACTGAGGCTATATAATGTGCATATTAAAGTGTGCTACTGAGGACTTTTCTTTCTGTTCTCTTTGCCTACTTTAAATAAGAAAAATAAATATTTTAAGTATGAAAAGGAAGAAAAGAGAAATTGAGAACAAGTGCAGAGGAAAAATAGTATTTGTTGGAAAGTTCTTGGTGTCAAATACGTAAATGAAATTTACAGCTATTATTGTACTTGGTGAGAGACAGATTATATGGAATTCAATCTCAGTCCTTTCCTGGGACAAGATACTAATCCTGGTGTGTGTATGTTTTCTCATCTGTTAAATGAGGACGGTAGTAGGACGTACTTAGGGTTGAGGTGAGGATTGAATGAGTGTAAGTATGTAAGGCAGTTCAAGCAGCACATGCAAATTAGTCAGTGTTATATAAACATTTGATATTATTTAATCCTCACTAACTTGTAATGAATTATAGAGACTATAAAATGGACCAGTGTAGGATCCTGGAATTCTGACATATTGTCATTTAAACAAGATTTTGTTCATGGACATAACCTGGAGCAACTCATTGAGAGTATTAGCTTTTCTGAATCAGAAATGCAATGTTTGGGCTTCCCTAGTGGCGCAGTGGTTGAGAGTCCGCCTGCCGATGCAGGGGACACGGATTCGTGCCCTGGTCCGGGAAGATCCCACATGCTGTGGAGAGGCTGGGCCCGTGAGCCATGGCTGCTGAGCCTGCGCATCCGGAGCCTGTGCTCCGCAATGGGAGAAGCCACAGCAGTGAGAGGCCCGTGTACCACAAATATATATATATATATATATATATATATATATATATATATATATAGTTCCTCATGTATGAATATTTATATAAATATACATTCATATATATCATGCACACACACACATATCTTATACCTGTAGTAAAGACCTGTCCATGATAAAATATGGGAAATCAAATATTCCAGTGAAACAGAACAAACAAAAAGACTTACAGATAAACAGTTATTGAAAAGCATCAGAATGAAAAATTTTAGAATATATGTCTAAGTGAATTCTATTATTACCATATAAAATCTACCTTTATTCTTTGTAAGTCACTGCTGCACATACACACACTCACACACGTATATGTATATGTACATGCTTATATATGTAGATATACTAAAATACAATATATATTCATACATATACTAAAATTCATGTCAGCCATAGCATAGCATCCTTTTGGTCTTTTCAACTATTGAAGGAGGTACTATGGATTATAAATTATTTTGAGCTCAGGGAAATTAGAGAGTTTTCAGGTTTTGAAGCAATATCCAGAAAGCCACTATTATATTCAGTTCCCAATATTCAAGAACATAAAATCCTTAGATAGGTATAAAGAAGAGTGGAAGCAATAACTTCACAAATAAAGCCACTATTACCTCTGAAGAGATTTAGTAAACAAAGAACATCTACATCTGTGCATCAGTTGTTGATGACCATTTGATGTGAATTTTATGAGCAATAAACCAGAAACAGCTCCATTTGGTTCTTTCATTATACTTACATTATCTCATATGTCAATAAACACAGAATATAATCTAATTTTTCCACTGTTATGGAAACTTTGATGAAAAATATAATGATAAATTAGAGGCAAGTATATTACTCTTTTACATCTGCTCTTTGGTGTATGAAGCATGTGTTGTAATTCAGATGATTTGAGGATTCCTCAAGCTGTGTTTCCTCTTGAACATTTACATAACCCTTTATTGACACAATATTCTCAGTAGAATACATTGTATCAACTTTCTTTATCCAGAACTGCTGTAACCTTACCTGCTGCATTTGCAATGAACACTGAATATTTCAGGCCCTACATATGCTTCCCCTCTGTCATCTTTCTCTTGGTCAAATAAAATTGATTAACATGGGAAACAGCATTAGGCTAATGAGAGATTATATGGAGCATCATGACTCTATATAGTGACTTTATACCACAAGATCTCAGACTTCTTAGATAAGTGCTATTTTCAATTTTGACTGAATATTTGTCTAATACAAAAGTTTTATACCAAGTTCAAAAACAAAAATTACTTAAATCGAATTTGGGTATCTCCTAAGCAAACCTAGGAAACAAATATAACAAATAATCTGGTTAAGATGGTTCCCTCTACCACACCAACTTTGGGAAATAGAACCAAAGTTGCACATAAGTTAATATTATTGCTTCAGATTTTTATGTCTTTGAATAGTCTATTTTGAAAATCACTATTTGGAGCAAATTGAAGCCAAAACTATGAAACTTTATTTCCTCTGATGTAAAGTGAGAAATGTTGACTACAACTTATGCCTCAAAGGACTAACTTTGGCACTAACATGAAGATTCCTAACAATAAAGAATCTCATACTCTACCCCAGAACTAATGATCTAAAGATGATTCATGTGAATCTTAAATTTTGATATTCACTGCTCAAGATGCTTTCTAATATTATATATTTTTATGACTCTTTGATTCCTGGAATGGGGAGTAGTGTAGGAAAAAGTATCTACTTCCAAGCTGATGCTGAAGAAAGGGGGATAACTAACATTTTGCACCAAATAAACATAAACAAGCTGTACTTGAAGCTTTGGATTCAAGCACTTTAGTTAACATGTCATTTGAAGCACAAAACTGTGCAATACCCACATTATTAGAGATTTTGGACACATGTATTTTCTCTATTTTATTCCTGTTTTTTAACACCATTGATTTTTTTCTGTCATTTTATTTTATTTTCTAACATCTTTATTGAAGTTTAATTGTTTTACAATGGTGTGTTAGTTTCAGCTATCTGACAAAGTGAATCAGCTATACATATACATATATCCCCATATCTCCTCCCTCTTGTGTCTCCTTCCCACCCTCCCTATCCCACCCCTCTAGGTAGACACAAAGCACCGAGCTGATCTCCCTGTGCTATGTGGCTGCTTCCCACTAGCTATCTATTTTACGTTTGGTAGTGTATATATGTCCATGCCACTGTCTCACTTTGTCCCAGCTTACCCTTCCCCCTCCATGTCCTCAAGTCCATTCTCTATGTCTGTGTCTTTATTCCTGTCCTGCCCCTAGGTTCTTCAGAACCTGTTTTTTTTTTTTTTTTAGTTTCCATATATATGTGTTAACATAAAGTATTTGTTTTTCTCTTTCTGACTTACTTCACTCTGTATGACAGTCTCCAGGTCCATCCACCTCACTACAAATAACTCTGTTTTGTTTCTTTTTATGGCTGAGTAATATTCCATTGTATATATGTGCCACATCTTCTTTATCCATTCATCTGTTGATGGACACTTAGGTTGCTTCCATGTCCTAGTTATTGTAAATAGTGCTGCAATGAACACTGTGGTACATGAGTCTTTTTGGATTATGGTTTTCTCAGGGTATATGCCCAGTAGCGGGATTGCTGGATAATATGGTAGCTCTATTTTTAGTTTTATAAGGAACCTTCATACTGTTTTCCATAGTGGCTGTACCAGTTTACATTCCCACCAACAATGTAGGAGAGTTCCCTTTTCTCCACATCCTCTCCAGCATTTATTGTTTGTAGATTTTTTGATGATGGTCATTCTGACCAGGGTGAGGTGATACCTCATTGTAGTTTTGATTTACAGTTCTCTAATAATTAATGATGTTGAACATCTTTTCATGTACTTTTTAGCCATCTGTATGTCTTCTTTCAAGAAATGTCTATTTAGATCTTCTGCCCATTTATTGATTTTTTTTTTTTTTGATATTGAGCTGAATGAGCTGTTTGTATATTTGGAGATTGTTAGTTGCTTCATTTGCAAATATTTTCTCCCATTCTGAGGGCTGTCTTTTCATTTTGTTTATGGTTTTCTTTGTTGTGCAAAAGCTTTTAAGTTTAATTAGGTCTCATTTGTTTATTTTTTTTTAAATTTTCATTACTCTAGGAGGTAGATCAAAAAAGATCTTGCCGCAATTTATGTCAAAGAGAGTTCTTCCTATGTTTTCCTCTAAGAGTTTTATAATGTCTGGTCTCACATTTATGTCTTAAATACATTTTGAGTTTATTTTTTTAAGACATTTATGTCTTAAATACATTTTGAGTTTATTTTTGTGTATGGTGCTAAGGAGTATTCTAATTTCATTCATTTACTTGTAGCTGTCCAGTTTTCCCAGCACCACTTATTGAAGAGACTGTCTTTCTTCCATTGTATATTATAGCCTCCTTTGTCATACATTAGGTGACCACAGATGCATAAGTGAAGTAAGTCAGACAGAGACAGACAAATATCATATGATATCACTTACATGTGGAATCTAAAAAAAGGTACATATGAACTTTTCTACAAAACAGAAATAGAGTTACAGAGGTAGAAAACAAACTTATGGTTACCAGGGGCCAAGTGGGAGAGGAATAAATTGGAAGATTGGGACTGATATATACACACTACTATATATAAAATAGATAACTAATAAGGACCTACTGTATAGCACAGGGAACTCAATACTCTGTAATGGCCTATACGGGGAAAGAATCTAAAAGAGTGGATATATGTATGTGTATTTCTGATTCCCTTTGCTGTATACCTGAAACTAACACAACATTGTAAATCAATTATACTCCAATACAAATTTTAAAAGTAAATAAATAGATAAAGATAGATCTATAGATATCATTAATAAAAACCTCTTCTAATAGATCTATAGAAGATCTTTAATAAAAACCTCTTTGTAAACTAAGAATACAAGACTTTCCATAATTTGATTTTAAAAATCTATAAAAACCTACAGATAACATCATACTTAGTGCTGAGAAACTGGATGGCATAATTTTCTATGTAGAAAATACAAAAGAGTTGACCTAAACTCTTGAAATGAATAAGTGTTTATAGAAAGTTCACTGCATACAATGTTAATATACAAAAGTCAATTGCCTTACTATATAGCAGCAATGAAAAATTGAAATTTGAAATAGCAGCTCCTAAGAATGAAATACTTAAGTATAAAGTTATGAAAATATATAAAGTATATGTATATGAAAAAACCTCTGATGAAGAAACCAAAGATTTAAATAAATAGAGAGATATACCATGTTTATGGATTGGAAATCAAATTGATGTATATCAGTCCTTACCAACTTGATTTACAGATTCAATACAATCCAAATCAAAATTCCAAAAGGTGTTTTGTAGAACTCAACAAACTTGTTCTAAAGTCTATATGAAAATGTATAAAGACCTGGAAAAGTGAGCACAATAGTTAAGAAGAGGACAATTAACAATTAAATGTAATGTGGTGTCTTGAATGACTATGTCCTGGATGGTTATGGAACAGCAAAATGGACATCAGAAAAAGACTAATAAAATCTGAATAAATTATGGACTTTAGTTAATAGTAACGATTCATTATTTGTCACTAATATACCATACTAATGTAAGCTGTTAATAATAGAGAAAACTAGGTGTGGGTATTTGAAAACTCTCTTTATTATCAGCTCATTATTTTTTTTCTGTAAATCTAAAACTGTCCTAAAAATAAAGTCTATTAAAAATAATTGAATTGGTAACTCATACCTCTTGGGGGATAAATGTAGTATTTTTTAATATATGATATAAGTCTGCATTGCACTACATACTAAAATGGATGGGTAAAAATATCCTTGTCATTAACAAAGTCATGGTGGGTGGAAAAGACTGAAAGAGTAAATACAGTGTCATAATTCCTTTAAAAAGATTATATGTAAAGTACAGATAAAAGGGCCTTGAATAATGAGTTGGCAAAATTTCACCAGGAAAAAATAACACTTTACTAAAAAAATATATCTCAAGTAAGTAAATAAATGTGGTGTGAGGATTCTTTCAAGTATGACAGAGTAGCCTGTACCAAATCAACCTTCACGCAGATAACATTCATTAGTCTGGAGAAAATATGAAATACAGTTATTTGAAGCTAAGGTAGAGTGGTTGAAATTAGAGAGGAGTTGAACCCTGAAAGAATGGAACAGTAAAATTTATGTTTATATGGGTTTTTGTTCTGTTTTTGCCTGAAGCCTTTCTCCACATTGTATGGAGTAAGATAAGTAAAACCAAAGCAG
Source organism: Leucopleurus acutus (assembly GCF_964270905.1). Taxonomy (NCBI): domain Eukaryota; kingdom Metazoa; phylum Chordata; class Mammalia; order Artiodactyla; family Delphinidae; genus Leucopleurus; species Leucopleurus acutus. The sequence goes on along the minus strand of NC_139147.1, from coordinate 19,568,484 downwards.
AAACCTATCACTTTTTTTTTTTAACTATTCTGTTTGTTTGTCAGTTTTTTTGGCTTAATTGCGGCATGTGAGATCTTTCATTCTGGCACACGGTCCTCTCTCTAGTTGTGGCGTGTGGGTTTTCTCTCTCTAGTTGTGGCGCGAGGGCTCCAGGGCGAGTGGGCTCTGTAGTTTGTGGCACGCAGGCCCTCTAGTTGAGGCGCGCAAGCAGTTGTGGCTTGCGGGCTTAGTTGCCAGGCAGCATGTGGGGTCTTAGTTCCCTGACCAGGGATCGAACCTGCTTCCTCTGCATTGGAAGATGGATTTTTCATCACTGGACCACCAGGGAATTCCCCTGTAACATTATTTTTCTGAAGGATAAGAGGACAGAATTCAAGACTGCCAGAGCACCTGAAAGTTAAAGGAAATGACATAGAAGGCAAGGAACCACAAGAGCCATGCTCTAAATTCTGCACTTAAACTCTACCAAAGTTTTGGCTGATCCCTGAGGACATTCTGAACAGCTCTGTTAAAAGCAACAGACGGAAGAAGAGAAGAACTGAACAGAAAGTTAAGCTCCTGATCACTTGACAGGAAACATGTTTTATAGTTTCAGTCCAGCTAAGTTCTCTGCTCGCAAAGACAGCAATAAAAAAGTACTCTTCAGGGTAAGGAACAAAATCCAGAATCTGTACAATATATCATCCCCAACATCTAGTCTGTAATAAAAAATATCAAAACAGGGAATTGTTCAAAAAAATTTGTCAATAGAAACCAATCCTGATATGACCCAGATGTGGTGTTTAATAGACATGAATATTGTAATTATGTTCAAGCAGTTAAAAGGAAGTATGCTAATAATGAATGAAGATAACTGAGCAGAATTAAAGGAAAATTCTAGAAATGGAAAGTAAAATATCTAAAATAAAACTTTACTGCATTGTCTTAACAACAAATTAAGAGTTGAGAGAAAAAAATCTGGTGATCTTGGAAAAAGATAAATGGAACTTATCCAACCTAAAGAATAGAGAGAAAAATATGTTTTAAAAAAGAGAAACTTGATGATCTATAAAAAATAGCTAATGGCTTGATATAGATATATGTGCAATTCGAGCCCTAGTAAGGGAAGCTAAATAAAATGTAGCAGCAAAAATATTCAAAGAAATAATGCCAAATATATCCCAAATGTGGTGAATTAAGAAACTCAGTGAACCCCTAAACATGTTAATACAAACGCAATACACATGGGCATACATTATAGTCAAACCATTCAAAATTGAACATAAGGAAAAAAAATTTTTTTTTTTTTTGGCCATACGGCTTGTGGGATCTCAGTTCCCCAACCAGGGATTGAACCCCGGCCATGGCAGTGAAAGTCTGGAACCCTAACCAGTGAACTCCCAAGGAAAAATCTTAAATGCAGCCTGTGGACAATAAATGATACATTTAGGAAACAAGATAAAAAAAATGGTGATTTCTTATCAGTAACAATGTAGTCAAGAAGACAATAGAATGACATCTTTAAAGTTCTAAAACAAAGATGACAACTTATAATTCTGTATTCAGGAAATTATATTTCAAAAATTATGGCAAAATAAATATACTTACAGATAAGCAAAAGCAAAGAATGTGTTGCTTGTGGACCTGCATTATAAGAAATGACAGTGAGTTCAAGCTGAAAGATAACACCAGATGAAACCAGGTGAAATAACGCCAGATGTAACTACAGGAACAAATAGACTATTGGAAACAGTAAATTAATGTTTACTTTTTTAAAATGATCTTTTTTTTTTATTGTAAAGATATCTTTTTAAAACAGCAAATATATTATTGTTTTCTAGGTTTTATGACTTATGTAGATGCAATATATATGACCACTACAGCATAAAAGATGGTGTAGGAGCACATATTTTAATTCCTAAAGTGACTACAAAAAATAATGGAAAGAAATATAGTTTATTTGGACACAGCCAGGATCTGAATATGGTTGGATGGAAAAATCACATATTTGGAGTCAAATAACCCTGGTTTAAAATTTTCTCTACCCTACCACTTATTAGTTATGAGATTTTTAAAGTGATTTATTCTTTTTGAGGAGCAGTTTTATCAAGTATAAGAATAATATCATGGGGAATTCACAGGTGGTCCAGTGGTTAGGACACTGTGCTTTCACTGCTGAAGCCCCAGGTTCAATCCCTGGTTGGGGAAATAAGATCCCACAAGCTGTGTAGCCAATGAAATGAAATAAAATAAAATAGAATAACCTCATGATTGTTGTTTAAAGGGTAATACGATAACATGAAAGAGTATCAAATATAGTACCTGTGTTTCAACAAATAGACTTTAGTCATCTCCAACTTCCCTCTCTATCCACTAATAACCAGGAGGTTACTTCAATACAAACAGCAGCAGTTCCTAAAAAGTTTCTTATGAAAGCATCTGAGTATATTGGAATAAAAACAGCAGCACTGAAAGAAGTATATGAAATATGTACAGGTTAATGATTGATGCATCAAAACAAAGCACATGTAAAATTTTAAGAACATGTAATTTATAAGTGCTGGAAAAAACGTAAGTCTAATCCAAGAGTGAGAAAAGTGAGCGATTTATCTGAGAATAATCATCATGGAGGGAAGGGTTGATGAAAGAGAGAAACCAGAAGCAGCATGGAGATGCAAAAGCTGTTAATAGCCGGAGAGACAGAGAATGACATCAAGTCATCTCCGGTTAGAAACAGGTGCAAATAGGAAAAGTAAAAAAGTCTTTTTATCTCTCAGTCCTTACAACTAAATGACTGACTCTGTGAAGAATCAGTCATAAACTTGAAATTGTAACCTCATTATCCAATTATATGCTTTATTAAATATTAAATCTACCTTGTGACAGTAAAAGTGAATTCCATGGTACGTAAAAATAAATCTAGCTATTTTATAAAATGTAGCTCAGTTACAATTATATATTTATCTACAAATTCATGATTAAAATTATGGTATAAAGAAATAGCACTAAGAATTTAAGCCCTAAGAAAAATTCTAATATTTGAAAGAGAAACTGTAGTAGTTTGTGAACAGCTTATATAATCACTTGAATTCTAGTAATTAGAATTCTTCTTCTTATTTTTTTTTATTTACTACACAAGCGTATATCTACTTTAGACTATGGGGGAGCCCAAAATATTGCAATTTTTTTAAATTTAGTTTATCATAAAATTTTCAACTTGTGACTATGTTATTCAGTACTCTTATAGTGTGTTGTAGGGCTCAATAATTCAGAGAATAAGGTAGTAGTATGCTCAAGTTAATGAACTGACTGTTTCTTTCTGCATGTGGTACATCCTTTGAATCTCTACTGGGGATGCTCAGAAGGGAAAAAAATCCTGCCAAGTCCAATTCCTGGGAAACAGAAGGCATGAGATATAAGTGTTGCTGCCTTGGGCAAATTGTCTTGTTTAGAGTATTGTGAAAAAGGTTGTACTTTCTCTACCAGTTCATAGTCTGACTTAAGAAATACATGACAATTCTAAATCAGAATGAGAGGGGGAAAAAAAGGATAAAAAAAGGGTGACAGACAAAGAAAAACACAGTGTACATACAAAGAAGACAGGAAGGAAGGAACAGGGAGGGAGGGAAGGAAGGAAGGAAGGGAGGAAGGAAGGAAGAGGTTGGAAGGAAGGAAGAGAAGGAGGAAGAGAGTAGAGAGGCAAGTAGGGAAATAGGGTCTGACTCCATTTTTTGGTGCTTGCTTTTTCTCTTCTGTTCCACGTATGAGCAAATTAATAAGAAATCCTGGGTGCTCCCTCCTTGGTGACAGCAGGACATTCACACTGTACTAGCTTTTGCACTGAGCACCCTCATGCCTGTTCCACCCTTTAACCACCATAAATATTCAAAGTCAGTCTCCTTTCTTTGCTCTCTCGAGCTTTTTTTGGGGGTGGGTGGAGATCAGTTTGGGAAGCCCACCCTGTTCTCCATGTACAGCCTCATTACCTGAATAAAAAACTCTTTTCATACCCCCTCAGTGTGTGACGTTATCAGTCTTGACACTGGAACCAAATTTTAGGTGAGGTCCACCTAACTACAAAGGCAATCTCATTAGTTGAGTAGCACCTGAGATCAGCTTTGAGTTAGAGGTGTGTGTGTTATATCCCACATAAGAATGCTATGTGGGGATGTTCAACACAAATGTAACAATATATTTTTGTGAATGAGAGTTGACATGTCAAATGCATCCTCTAGAAAAATAATTAGTGTAATAGTCTTAAGATTTGTTTTCTACAGTTGATACTGTGGGTTATTTTTGTGAGCTGCCTGAGGTTTGGGATGTTTTTTTCTCAAAATAAACAAGTCCTTATTAAACCAGGAATTTGGAGGGGAAAAAAAAGTGATTACAACAGAAAGGAAGGAAAGAAGATGAAGGAAATGAAGAAAAAAAAGAAATCATGAAACATACAGAGAAGGAAGTCAAAAGCTGGTGCTTTTTCATGAACCTTTTCATCCCAAGCAACAAAATAAAGATCCCAACCATATTACTTACTCAAATATGGGAACTGGTCTCAGCCTTACCCATAAGAACTAGCTGAGGAAGGTTAATAACAATACGGAAAGAAAACTTTATGTGATAACACTATGGAATGCATTTGAGTTAGAAAAACCAAGACAGGCCAAAAAAATTAGACAATTCTTCCTTATATTTATTTGCCAAATGCCTAAGTGAGGTGAGCTTGGTGGTCTAAAGGGAACTCAGTTGAATACTTATAAAATCATCACAGAAGTTAGAATTAATTGGATAAGTTTAATATAACTATTTAAAAACAATGGTTGTTATGCCTATGTTTGGGGTTATTTTCAAGTAAGCCTTTCCATAAGAAATTCTGCATTTAAGAATCCCATCAGTGTGCTAGATGTTTCTAATATTACAGATATTTGGGTTACATAGAATTGATATTAAAATGGGAGTATGCAAAGTTGATGTAATACTGCATCAATGTTTGCCTTTGCAAATAAATAAATCTATCCCCACAGTACCTAGCATAGTGCTTTGCCTCTTTGGTATTAAGTACATTCATTGAAATAACCACTCACTGCTCTCTGTAATCCACATTCTGTTTGTCTAGATTGATCACTGAAAGGCCACATACCTTAACTTCATTGGCCTTGGAAGCCCTGCAAGTTCATGAAACCTGTTTCATTTTATTTTTATTTTAGTATGTTTCATTTTATTTTTATTTTAGTATGCTTTTGGTTTTCACCATATTTTATTTGAAACCTGATCATAAGAAAAGCTGGTACCTCTTCAAGTCAGCTGTTACAAATATCTTTATTATTCTATCCAATCTCCAATTTATATGGACATATATGATATATCCATTTATATTTTCATTTATTAAATGAGTATCGCTTGAACATCTGTTATGTGCCTAACAGTGTGATAGATGCTAGAGATAAAAAGTGAACAAAAAGCGCTGCCCTAGTGGTGCAGTGGTTGAGAGTCCGCCTGCCGATGCAGGGAACACGGGTTCGTGACCCGGTCCAGGAAGTTCCCACATCCCACATGCCTCGGAGCGGCTGGGCCCGTGAGCCATGGCTGCTGAGCCTGCGTGTCCAGAGCCTGTGCTCTGCAACGGGAGAGGCCACAACAGTGAGAGGTCCATGTATCACAAAAAAAAAAAGTGAACAAAAAATAGGAATGTTTTTTCTCTAGCTGGAGCTTACAACTCAGAAGGGTAACAAACATTACAAAATAAATGTATTTTTTACAATCCATGAAAAGAGCTATGAAATAAATGTAAGAAAGAATATATAACAGAGAAATATGATTGACATTTGAGCTGATCTCTGAAGGTTGAGTAGGTGTCATCAGGTAAACGGAGGTGGTGTATTGAGGCACGGGACAAAATCATTCCAGATAAGGGTGTCAAATGCTATTCTTGTTCTTGCTACTGTAGCATAAAATAAAACTAATCATACTGAACTGTATTTTTCAGATAAAAAAGAATAAATTTTATGGGCTGAATGGTTTAGTAAAAAACCACAGATTTTTCTAATATGCAATATCTACTACTAAGCTCTGACTTAAACATTGCAAAATTAATTTCAAGGTAAAACTACATTTTATCATTGACTCAAAACTCTAAGGAATGCCTCAAAGGCTCAGAGATGGATCCCTAGATTCCTTCCAAAGGAAAAGATCAAAAACACCTAGAAACTTAAAATTTCTTATAATTGAATAACCTTTGGTCTCATTGGTGATTTAACATTACAAATAAAAGGTAAGCTTTAATTTACTGGTTCCATATGTGTTGTTGAGAAATTAAATCATTTCCACATTTGCATAACAAAATGTATTATCTGTAATTAACTAACCTTTAGAAAATTCATTTTTAATTTCCTCCTGTCAACATATCTGGAAAATGCCAAGTTAACAATCATTAGCATATAAGAAACTACATTAGTGTAGAAGCTACAACAAGCATTAGATGGATGAAGCAGTCAAGTCCTAAGTTAATTAAAAGAGTTGTAATCACACTGTTCACTTGAAAACATATGGAGAAATATTTTGCATCATTGCTAAGTGACAACACAATCATAAGACACCATTTTACATGCACTAGTAAGCTGAAGTAATCTATTTAATCAGCACTGTTTATTTGGAATTCCTTTATAGTTAAAACATTATGTTTTGTACCAAAACAAAACCTAAATATGAAAATCCAATTGTCTTAATTCTAATTGTTCTAATTCAATTGTAATGTGCATATATTTTGTCATTCAATTTCAGAAGCAACAATTTTATAGTCATATGTTAAAAATCTCCAATGATGACATTTTAGAAATTAATTTATTGTCTCTCTCCATTTTTGATATTAAGGACTAGTAAGGAAGAATTGAAATGTGTATTTTCCCATCATAATATTTGGTTTATTAGGTCCTTATGTGAATATATATGCATTCTAAAAATCCTCAACAAATACTAGCAAACAGAATACAACAGTAAAAGGATCATACACCATGATCAAGTGGGATTTATTCCAGGGATACAAGGATTCTTCAATATACACAAATCAATCAATGTCATACACCACATTAATAAAGAATAAAAACCATATGATCATCTCAAAAGATGCAGAAAAAGCTTTCGACAAAACTCAACACCGATTTATGATAAAAACTCTCCAGAAAGTGGGCATAGAGGGAACCTAACTCAACATAATAAAGGCTGCATATGACAAACACACAGGAAGCATTATTTTCAATGGTGAAAAACTGAAAGCATTTTCTCTAAGATCAGGAACAAGACAAGGGTGTCTAGTCTCACCACTATTATTCAATATAGCTCTGGAAGTCCTAGCCACAGCAATCAGGGAAGAAAAAGAAATAAAAGGAATCCAAATTGGAAAAGAAGAAGTAAAACTGTCACTATCTGCAGATGATATGATACTATATAGAGAGAATCTTAAAGATGCTACCAGAAAACTACTAGAGCTAATCAATGAATTTGATAAAGTTACAGGATACAAAATTAATGCACAGAAATCTCTTGCATTCCTATATATTAACAACAAAAGGGCAGAAAGAGAAATTAAGGAAACAATCCCATTTACCATACAACAGAAAGAATAAAATACCTAGGAATAAATCTACATAAGGAGACAAAAGACCTGTACTCAGAAAACTATAAAACACTGATGAGAGAAATCATAGATGACATAAACAGATGGAGAGATATACCATGTTCTTGGATTGGAAGAATCAACATTGTGAAAATGACTATACTACCCAAAGCAATCTACAGATTCAATGCAATCTCTATCAAATTACTGATGGCATTTTTCACAGAACTACAACAAAAAATTTTACAATTTGTATGGAAACACAAAAGACCTGGAATAGCCAAAGCAATCTTGAGAAAGAAAAACTGAGCTGGAGGAATCAGGCTTCTGGACTTCAGACTATACTACCAAGCTACAATAATCAAGACAGTATGGTAATGACACAAAAATAGAAATATAGATCAATGGAACAGGATAGAAAACTCAAAGAAAAACCCATGCACCTATGGTCACCTAATCTATGACAAAGGAGACAAGAATATACAATGGAGAAAAGAGAGCCTCTTCAATAAGTGGTGCTGGGAAAACTGGACAGCTACATGTAAAAGAATGAAATTAGGACACTCCCTAACACCATACACAAAAATAAGCTCAAAATGTATTAAAGACCTAAATGTAAGACCTGACACTATAAAACTCTTGGAGAAAAACACAGGCAGAACACTCTTTGACATAAACCACAGCAACATCTTTTTTGACCCACCTCCTAGAGTAATGAAAATTAAAACAAAAATAAATAAATAGAGCCAAGTTAAACTTAAAAGCTTTTGCACAGAAAAGGAAACCATAAACAAGATGAAAAGACAACCCTCAGAATGGGAGAAAATAATCACAAACAAAGCAACTGACAAAGGATTAATCTCCAAAATATACAAGCAGCTCATACAGCTCAATAACAAAAAAACAAACAGCCCAATCAAAAAAATGGACAGAAAACCTAACTAGACATTTCTCCAAAGAAAACATACAGATGGCCAACAAACACATGAAAAGATGCTCAACGTCACTAATTATTAGAGAAATGCAAATCAAAACTACAGTGAGTTATCCCCTCACACCAGTCAGAACGGCCATCATCAAAATATCTACAAACAATAAATGCTGGAGAGGATGTGGAGAAAAGGGAACCCTCTTGCCCTGTTGGTAGGAATGTAAATTGATACAGCCACTATGGAGAACAGTATGGAGGTTCCTTAAAAAACTACAAATAGAATTACCATGTGACCCAGCAATTCCACTACTGGACATATACCCAGAGAAAGCCATAATTCAAAAAACACATGCACCCCAATGTTCATTGCAGCACTATTTACAATAGCCAGGACATGGAAGCAACCTAAATTTCCATTGACAGAGGAATGGATAAAGATGTGGTACATATATACAGTGGAATATTACTCAGCCATAAAAAGAAATGAAATTAGGTCATTTGTAGAGACATGAATGGACCCAGAAAGTGTCATAGAGAGTGAAGCAAGTCAGAAAGAGAAAAGCAACTATTATATAATAACGCATATATGTGGAATCTACAAAAATGTTATAGATGATCTTAGTTGCAAAGCAGAAATAGAGACAGACGTAGAGAGCAAATGTATGGATACCAAGGGGAAAGGGGTGGGGTGGGAGGAACTGGAAGACTGGGATTGACACATATACATTATTGATACTATGTATAAAATGGACAACTGATGGGACCATGCTGTATAGCACAGGGAACTCACCTAGTGCACTGTGGTAACCTAAATGGGAGGGAAGTCAAAAAAGGAGGAGATATGTGTGTGTGTACTGCTGATTTGTTTTGTTGTGCAGTGGAGGCTAACACAACATTGTAAAGCAACCATACTCCAATAAAAATTAATTTCAAAATATGCATTTTCAGATTGTATGGCTATAGACTGTTAATTTTTTTCTTTTCAAAAGTAAAAAATACTAAAATAAGTAACAACATAACCCTCTGTTTTTCCCTAGAGTTTATCAAACTCTGCTAAATGTTCTAAGTTATTACAATTCATAGAAAGAAAAGCAGTGGTAGCAGGTGGCATTATAAATTTAAATTAGATCCAGTGTGCAGAAGGACAGCAGGGGGTTCTCTATGTCAGTTTCCTGAATACATGAAACCAACAATATTGTACATTTTACAAACTAGTCAGGTCATTACTGCTCTACAATTTTTTACCATTACACTAGACTGCTTTATTTCCCTTAAGTTACTAGTTTTTTCACTCATCAGATCCTTACCCAGACACTAGAAATCTAAGGTATTGATAATGAAAAATGTAAAATAAAACAAAGTAAAACAGATGCCTTTTAAGACAGTTATAAAGGGTGAGACATCTTATAATATTTCATTGTCTATATATACAGATGCATATATATATATATATACACACACACAAAGTCAATATTTAAATGACTATACTCTTACTCTTGTCCACAAAATTATGTAATATACTTTAAATTACATGTGGTAGAAACTTTATATTATTTTTCTTAAAAATTTTTGATAAATTAGAAAATCTTTTCCTTAAAAATATTTTTGATACATTAGAACGTTTTTTTCTAATTCAAGATTTAGAAAACGTAAAGAGACTACAAGATTTTAAAGGAATTGAATATCTTTTTATCCCGTATTTTTAACTACAAGAATTTGCAACACCATCTACTTATATATTGAAGCCAGAAACCCAAGATTTATCCATCAACATGCACATTCATGTTTTCCAGATTTTACCTCCTAAAATTCTCCCACTTTTCTCCATCTCCATCAAGTTTACCTTGTTCCAAGTTAGCATCATCTGTGGCCAGGTTACTGGATTACTACAAAACTATTCACAGCTCTCCTAAGGAATTTACATTCATCAAGGGTTAAATTGTTTCTCATTTTTATAGACATTTCCTTAAAATGGTATTCTTGTTCTAATCTTATAGTTATAAATGAGTGGAAAAATAATTAAATCACATGTTATAACTGAGAGGGACCCTATGGGGCCTTCCTGGGACAGACCATCCACATGTCCTCTGCCTGCTTTTTGTTTGTAGAAAAACTTTAGATTCCTAGGCCATCCCTGAGTTCCAAAGAATATATTTAATCAGAGAAGTGAGAAAATGTAGAACCAAAGGAAAACAGTCAAGCAAAGACAATAATAGTTTAGCTGTAAAACAAAGTCAAGGACCTTTAGTTCCTCCTGAGGGGCTATAAATAATATTCTGAGCCATATCCTTTGAGCTGTTTTGCAGGTACTGAAACCCCCACCAGTTGGAAGAAATTCACTTCATGCTGACCACAAGCATGTAGACCCCAGACTGGTTGGAACCAGAAGGTTGATGATATTGATTCCTGTACCCCACTGCCAACGATCAAAAGAATGTCCACAAGCTGACCATGTACCCTGCAACCCTTTCCCTCACCCTGTCTTTAAAAATTTTCCCTAGAAGCCATTGGGGAGTTAGGTTTTGGGGGGCATTAGTTGCCCATACTCCTTATTTGGCTCCTGAAGTAAACTCCATACTTTCCTTCACCACAATAGGTGTCAGTAGATTGGCTTTACTGCATGCTGGTGAGCAGACCAAAGTTTGATTTGGTAACAATGTTATTTACACCAGAAGACAGTTTAACAGATTATTATTCAAATATAGCAAAGCAGGCTCTTCTTAAATCAACATTATAGGCTACTACTTCATAAAATATAAATTGTGGAAGGAAAAAAGAATAACACTTTATATCACATAATTTTTATTCTTTTATGAGCATGATTGTTGTCAAGCAGCTTTTATTTATCTAAGCTTATAGTAAAAACTATAGGAAAATGATAAACATTGGTAAACTATACTTTCTACTGTGAATAAAAAGAATCCATCTCTGCTTTCCCTACTGGCTCATTTTTCCCAATTCCTCATTCATCTGACAAAGTAACACTAATAGGACTAATAAAAGTATTTTGTGCTTAACTGACATTATTGAAGACCTGATAAAAATTAAAACAGAAAGTAAAAACTCGTGGCTAAATATCGTGTATCACTGAATTCCTGGCTACATCTCTCATAGGTAGTTCTGTATTCAGCCTCTCTTCCCTCAGCTACCCACTCCCCACCTCACATTGCATCTCTTTCCCAATCTTTTGTCTTCTCAAGGGCCAGAAACTCTTCTAACTCCTGTCTTGGCAGCAGCAGAGGGAAATTACACATGTCTTCACACTAAGCAATCTCCATCCAAGGATGACACATTTAACTTTTGTTATGCAGAGTGATTTACCATTTCATTGCCTTGTCCATCTCATTTTCCTGGAACAAGTTTCAAACATTTTACCACCGCATAATGAAAGGGTCCATTAAGGTGCTTCCCTTTACTTTCAAATAACAAGAGACATCCCCACCACTCAGGAAATGTCCAGGATTTTAAGAGTCCTGTGCCAGGAATTGGGGACAAAGACCAAATACATAATATATTATTTATTATACTATCGATATAAAACAATCTTTCATGCAAATAAGTCACTTCATCCAAGTTCTTTTATTGTTATGAATGTCTAATTTATTTTCTGTTTCCTCCTCCTTTTTCTATATTTATCTTGTTTTGTAGGTATAATTCTTTAAACATAAACAATTAATCAAAATTAAAATTATGTATAACAGCTATATGGAAGAAACATGTAAAACTTTTAAACATAAAGTAAATCTACAAATGATTAGATTAATAGAGTTCACTCAGATTAATGTTTATTTATTGACTACCTTGAATGATCCTAGCTCTATAAGCAAAGGAATAAAATAGCATTCAAATGACAGCTGAGCATAGAGCAAAATCAATTTAATGTGGGTATTATTTAAGTGTAGAAGCTGAGTTTTATCAATATTTTATACACAGCACATACCATAAGTCTTGGCATAGAATATATGTAATAAACATTGATTAAGAAAATAAATGTATTTACACTTTTAAGCATAACTTTGAATACACTCATATAATGTAGATATAGATACTTTCTATTTCCATTTCTTGGGCTCACAGGAAAGTTCCATTTGTCTACTTTTATTTGTGTTATCTTGAGGCCATGTGATTAAATAGGTGATCCATAGAATATAGACAAAAGTAGTGAAAATCATTTCCAGATCTGGTATCAAAAAGGTTTCCTGTGATTCTCCACAGTCTCATTTTCTTCCATCTCTATAGCTGAAGACTGAGAACTCAAAGATAGTAGAGCCATATGTGAAATAAAATTTATTTATGGCAAGACAAGAAAAATTTAAACAAAAAACCTTCTCTGCTCTTTTGTTACCGAGTCCAAGCCCACTCTGCTCACCACATGACAGGCCAATAAATCGGAGACAAGGTGTTGAAGAAGGGAATAAAACTTTATTTGGAAAGCCAGCAGACCGAGAAGATGGCAGACGAAAGTCTCAAAATCACCATCTTATGGAGGTTTGGATGCCAGTTTTTTTTATAGCACAGAGAGAGGGAGGAGATGAGGAAGTAAAGTAAAAAGGGCACAAGTTTTGCAAGTATTCCTGGGAATGGCCAGCCTAGAGGAGGGGATGTGTTAATTTCTTCTTTCTTACAGCCATCCATAGGTGGACAGGGTTCAGATGTTTCCCCGAAAAAAGGCACATTGGTTTAACATTCAGGCAAAGGGGCAGGGTTCCCCGAGGCAGGCCATTATGTATAGACAGTATCCTTTAGTGAACAAAAGCAATGGGAAGCAAAGGTTAAAGTAAAAGTAACAGATCCAACATGTAGTCAGATTTGGCTCTTCCCTGTTACACTTTGGCCTTCTCTCTCCCTCCACTGTGCACTGTGAATCTGCATTATGCATTGACCAAATCTTCCCCACTGTCAGGAATACCTGCTCTACCAAAAACAGCAATATTCTCCTAGCATCAACAAGACAACCCCTTAAAAGATGGCATTCCTCCTTGATCTCATAAAGGTCACATGACCCACCACAATGATGCTTAGATCTAGACTATGTAAACTGTCAATAATAGGTCATTTGATATACAGTCTTCTATCTCAAAAAACTTATGTAACTGTGCCTTGACTTCCAATGGGTGGAACAGTTCTCAGAGCTTTCTGAGATGCTCTTCCTGGGCTATAACCTTCAAATTTGGCTCAAATAAAATTTTCCATTTCTTTCTGAGATCGACTGATTAATTTCTCATTGACACATATGATGGGAAGTCACTGTATCCTTGAGTCATTTCTTAGAAGAAGGAAACCTAAGTGAATTGCTTGACCTCCATCAGATTGTGATAAAAACCAGAATACTTTCATTGCATTAACTATGATGGTATATCCTGCATTTTTCACATCGAGGTAAGAGGATGGGAGATTACATCTGCTTTGACTTTCAAGCTGAGAACCAACCAACATGGTATAGCCAATATTAGCCAAAACACATTTAGCTCAAAATTTATTTACATACTCATTTTTCTCCATCCTAGGAAGACTCTCTTGTGGCTCCACTGTAATCCTTAGTACATAGAATCAAAGCATTTAAAAGGGTTTCAGAGGTTATTTTGTTCAACCACTATCTATGCAGGAACCATGTCTGTTTCAGCAACATATGATCTTCCAAATGCAGTTATGCAGCCTAAAAAATCATTGTGAAGGACAATTTTATATCCCTAGCAGCTACTTGTTTTATTGATAGCTGTTACAGGATAGAGATAGATAGATAGATGACAGATAGATAGATAGATAGATAGATAGATGATAGATTAGAAAAATGTTGATAAAAAAACTCATGAATGTTAACTATTTTTTTTTAATATCCTGGGTGTCATGCAAGAATGAATCAAAACTTTTCTCTTTTAAATTTCGTCCACTGTTCCTTTGGAGCAAAACTGAGAATTGAGGACTATTTTCTATATAAGGATATTACAAATATTGAGTTAATGAAAATCATTGTATATCCCCTTAGGTTTCCCTTCTCCAAGTTAATCAAGACTACTTTTACTCTCCACCTACCTATGGAGTTACTTTAAAAACTTACCCTGAGTAAGCTGGGACGAAGTGAGAGAGTGGCATGGACATATATACACTACCAAATGTAAAATAGCTAGTGGGAAGCAGCCGCATAGCACAGGGAGATCAGCTCAGTGCTTTGTGTCCACCTAGAGGAGTAGGATAGGGAAGGTGGGAGGGAGACGCAAGAGGGAGGAGATATAGGGATATATGTATACATATAGCTGATTCACTTTGTTATACAGCAGCAACTAACATAACATTGTAAGGCAATTATACTCCAATAAAGATGTTAAGAAAAAAAAAAATCTTACCCTGAGGTGATGTTGAAATGGCCAGGATTGTCTGATGGCCTGTCCATATGCAATAACATCATTCTTTAGAAAACATTTCAGTTTACATGGAAAGATGTTTTGAAAAGATGCAAAGATTAAAGTGCAAAATCTCAAATATACTATTCATCCATTAGGTATTTTTCCAATATAAATGACCTGTTTTTTATCATGTCATTTAATTTTGTCCATAAATATCAGCAGGAAAATATTTACTAGGAAGGAACAATTTATAGAAATAACTATCCACATAAATGGGTTCCTTAAGAATCTTTCTGTAAGGTTTCAAAGGCAAAAATAAAAACAAATAATTAACAAAGTCACTGAAAAGGGGAATTTGACAATTGGGGGAAGAAAAAAATTTTATTTATTTACTTATTATTTCCAATAAGAATTTATGTTTTGGCTTGAAAATGCTTTTTGAAAACATCAAGTAAATCTACATCCCTATTAAGAGAGTAAATAATAAAATTTACATGTCCGTGGAAAACTTAATCATAATTTTTCCTATAAACAATACACATAGACAGGAATTAATAAGAAATCTTGGTTTTGATCAGATAAAAACAAGTACCTATTTTGACTATGATGAACAAATATGATAGTATTTAGTTAATTTGCTAGTGATTCTTTATAACACCCAATATGCTCATATACATTGATAGCATTTACCAAAATACGCTATGGGTTGTGAATGTTACTACTTATAGATATTTACAACTATCTAATATAGTATCGTGACAACCAGATGTGAGAAATTTTATTCTTTAAACATAGACTATCTTCCTGTGTGTAAGAATTATTTCCTACTTATTTATTCTTGTATTTACATAGTTTATATCGCAGAGTTGATTTGCAGTGTTTTTCTTATCACTAAATTAAATCTGCCCAGCTGAGAAAGAATCAGCTAGAACAGCTACAACTAATGAATAGCTAATGTTGTTTACCATACAATTCTCTTGCCTGAAATAACAGGGTTATGTGAAGCAGTTGATAGGATAATTTACTGGATATTACCCCTCTGTTCAAAGGTTTCATCTTAAATCATGCAAAATACATTTTGACAGCATCTTTAAATTTCTAATTAACTTATAAAGAACTTTTGAAATATCTTCCTTCACAAGTCATTTTTCCATATTTTCTCATAATTGCTATTAGCTTTTTTCTAGTAAAAACACAGTGGTACTACCTTTTAACTTTTGTGAAAATTACTTGTTCGAGGAGACTTTGGTTACATCTATGAACGAGGCATAGCAAAACAGACTTCACATGGTTTATTCAGTCCCTGGATACTCTGATTTTATATGCAGAGACTTGACTGAGGAGTTACTCATTAACAATAATCATGAATATACGTTTATTGTTCACATTTATCGAGTTATTACTATAGGCCAGGCTCTGTTCTAAGCACTTTACATTTATTAATTAATTAGCAATCAATTATCTGGCAATGAATAGAATTTGAGGATTGATCTAATCTGGTTAAACACTGGCATTAAGAAAACCAGATAAGACTGATAATCCACCAGTAACTTTTGATACTTGAGAAAAAAAAATTACCACTTTAAAGAAAGATTGAGCTACTTATGGCACCAATCCTGGTATTCAATGGAGGTGAAGGGGTAACATTTTGTTTCCTCTACTTCCTAGAATTTCTTTTTTCCATATTAATGTTTCAATATTATTTTAGATCAGAAAATAACATTGCGAGATCCTCAATGATTTTCATTGAATTGTGCAAAATATGATTTCTCCTTTTTCTGTAGATTTTATTCATTTTCTGTTTATACAAAGTAATACACATTCAAAACAGGCTTAGGGCACAAGGGTTTGTCCTGAATGATATGGTACAGGTTTGCTTACCCAGCAAACTCTCTTGTCGTTTTTGCTTCCAGCAGTTAAGATTTTGTTAATGCCTTAAGCCAATTCAATTTTTCATCACTGTTCTTAATGCAAGCAGAGGACAACAGAAGGAAGAAGAGGGAGCCCATCAGCAAGCCATGTACATTAAAAGGAAATATTTGTTTGTCTATCTTATATGAATAATAGCTCGTATCTCTGATGAGAACTACTTAAAGGCAAGGTGAACTGTCAGATTTGTTTGAACCTCCAAGGGAACAGAATATTTTCTTTTATACTTGAACTCAGTAATGACTAACTAAACACAGTTTTGAAAAGCCAGCTAGAGGCTTTCTTTATATATTCTAAAATTATGACAATGCTTTTTTTTCCTGTACTAGAAAAGACATAAAATGTATCATTGTTAAAACCTAAAACATTGATCCAAAATATTGAGCCTAGAATTCTAAGTAATTAAAAGATCTGCTATATATGTTTAATAAACTTTACAAGAATCATTCATTATTTTTAAATGACTTTGGTCCATTTATTTCCATAAGCTTTCATGGTCATAATCTCTTCCTCCTTTCAAGTCTGCTAACACTTCAATTTTCCTTCACATTTGTTAGTCATTCTACTCAAGAAGAAACATGCTTTGGGAAATGATGTGGAATAGGGTTCCCCTGCTGCTTTCAATCCAGAAGATGCTATGGGGTGGAACCTGCCTGGGGGTCCCTGCTGATCCTTAATGTTCCATCAGCATTGCCAAAGAGTCACCCTAACCAGCAGTTTTATCTATTTCTTTCTCCATGTAGAAAATATAATTATTGTCTCTGGGTGAGATTTTCATAGATTAATAAAACTGTACCCTAAGACCTTCTGAGGATTATGATTAAGTAATTCATTCACTCAGTCATTCATTAATTTTTATATTTGCACATATGTACAAGTATGAATTGACTTATCATGCACTTTGTTTACTAGAATTTATGTTAAAATGGTGACTTTTTAAAATAATTCACTTTTTATTACATGCTGAAAAATGTGTTTTTGGCTAATGTAATTGGAATAGGTCATATTAAAATTAGAATGGAGGTGGATATAGCATATATATCAAAGACCCACATGAAACTCAACATACTCAATTTATATTTCACAAATCTTATTTTCATTATTTTTAGTACCTGAGAATCATGCAAACTTTAGAACATTTCTGGTTCTTTTAATTGGTAGCACATATTAACATAACTTAAAAAACTGCAGCATAAGAATTACACATCAGCATATATATTATATTTTGCTGAGATATTTACTTTTAATTTCTAATGATTTCAGCAAGTATAAAGACATTTTTCTCTATTTCCTCTTCCCTTAATTTCTACTTCTTTCAGACTCCACTTATCACCAGTGTTCCCAGTATTATCTGAAAAATATGCATCATCTCACATTCTGTATATGTGTACATATATAGAGTCATTATGTAGAGCACCTTAAACTAATACAGTATTGCATGCCAATTATATCTCAGTAAATATATAAATTAATGAAAATTTCTGATATACTAATTCAAATTGAGTTAATGTATATTGCTTTGCAGAAATGTTTGCATTTTCAAAAGAGATTCCTAATGGAAGACTATCAAATTCCATGACACCTCTTGAGGAATAATATTTTAGAGGATAGACAACCTAAAAAATAAGCCATAAGACACTGCAGTTGCCATCTATATCAAGGCTAGCTGTGAGACTAATGCAAGCAAGACATTGTATACAGGCAAATGATCCCACAAAAAGGTGACTGAATGCATAGGGGCTATTAGTCAATGAGAGACTTGAATAAAAATTAATTTGGCCCCAAATGACTTTTGCAGCTTTACTATTTTAGAAGCAACATGATGTAGTGAAGAAATCACAAGCCTTAGAGTATGTGTAATTGTGCCTCTGTCACTTATGGGCTATTTAGTCTCAAACAACTAACTTAATGCTCTTGTTTCAGTTTTCTCATGTGGTTTGCAACTGTGGCCCACAGTCCAAATTCAAGCCACTTGTTATTGTATAAAATGTCTTATTGGAGCACAGGCAATTTGTCTATGTATTCTCTATGACTACTCATGCCCTATAATGATAGAGTTGAGTAGTTGCAACAGAGACCATACAGTCTTCAAAGTTAAACTATTTACTATCTGATACTTTACAGAAAAAGTTTGGTGAGCAATGTTCTAGAAGTTGCCAAATCCAAGGAAACTATATTCTATTTTTTTTTAAATATCATAAACTACATTTTAATATTTCTGCTGATAAAGTAGTTTTGAAATAAATAGCATTACAGTTAATGAACTTAAAGAGACATTTATAGCAGCTCTACTCATAATTGCCCAAAACTGGTAACAACGCAAATATCTTTTTATTTTATTTATTTATTTTTATATTTATTTTTTGGCTGCATTTGGGTCTCAGCTGTGACATGCAGGATCTTTCATTGTGGTGTGCAGGCTTCTCTCTAGTTGTGGCGCACAGGCTCAGTAGTTGTGGTGCACGGGCTTAGTTGCCCCACTGCATGTGGGATCTTATCTCCCTGACCAGGGATCAAACCTGCGTCCCCTGCACTGGAAGGAGGATTCTTAACCGCTGGACCACCAGGGAAGTCCCCAAAATATCTTTCAATGAGTGAACAGATAAACAAACAATGGTATGTTTACACAATGGAATACTACTCACATAAAAAAAGGAACACATTATTTATACACCTTCCAAAGGGTTCCTGGACCCAGGAAGCTGTTTTCTTGCTCACAGGACCTGCCCTCCCTCCAGCAGGTTGGGTTACTAATCATTACCTCCCCCTGTAACTTTCTTTACCTTTGGCTCTTTGATTCCACTTTCTCCTGTATACCTCTTATCTCTCTTAATAATTCCTTTTTTTTTTTTTTTTTGCGGTACGCGGGCCTCTCACTGTTGTGGCCTCTCCCATTGAGGAGCACAGGCTCTGGATGCGCAGGCTCAGTGGTCATGGCCCACCGGCCCAGCCGCTCCACGGCATGTGGGATCTTCCCGGACCGGGGCATGAACCCGTGTCCCCTGCATCGGCAGGCGGACTCTCAACCACTGTGCCACCAGGGAAGTCCCTAATAGTTCCTTTTTATTCTCTTCCTCTGGTCCTTAAATTTTGGAGATCCTAAAGTTTCATTCTTACGTCTCCTAATTTTCAATTACACACTTCTTCACATTATTTTCTCCACTCCTCAAAACAAGAACCATCCCTATAGTCTAACATGTCCCATACTTTGCTATCATACTTAATACATTGCAAAAACTGATTGTGACTTTTTAAAGTTTTTTTCTCATTTGGCCATATTCCTAGTAACTGATCAGCAATCAAAACATAAGAAATGCTGAGTAAATACTTGTGGAACAAGTAGAATAGATTTCTATTTCCGCTCTCATTCTCTCTCTTGAAAATGACCTATAGATTAGTTTTCTCTCTTTCTATTATGAATTTTCATCAATGTCACACACCATAAGACAAATAAAAATGTCCTAAAAGAGCTGATCCTCCCAAATCACCAGAACTAAGAGTATTTTTAAGGTTCTCTCTTATGAGTTGATCAGATACAAACGTACAGCAATTACAAAAAAAAAAAAATCACCCTAGAGTTAAAATATTCTAAGAACAAAGGAGAGAAAAACAGAGATCACCATGGGAGTAGCATAACTCAATACTATGCATTCTGATAATAAAGAGAAAGAAATACTAACCAAAACAACTTAGGTCTCAAGCCCTATGCTTTAAAATAAAATAACACAGCTCTCATAATATTAATTGACACCCCCTTGGGAGAAACAAACTATAAAAAGTGTAGGAAGGGAATAGCTCAGTTTCCATCCTCTTTATGCCATTATATACATGACCACAGGTCATTATACCTTCTATCTGGAGAATTCCCTACTACCCTGAAGCATAACTTTAAGCATAAAAATCAAAATTATGCTTCTTGTGGTACATAATACAGTATCCAACAGAAAAATTTTCAAGAACAATTGCCAAATACAAGAGATCCCTTAGCAATTGTGAAGGGACTAAATCTTAAAGCCAGACTGAGATGTTGCTCAAGATTACCGCTGGTATTTGAAATATTTGAAATAAAGTTGCCTTTCCTGTCCCCTTTTTTTCTGAACAAATTCACAGAGCCTGGATTATGAGTGATATGGCTGCCTCAGAAACACCAGCCAACTTGGAATTACCGCTTGCACTGCTGAATTTGTTTGCAAATAAAATAAAAGCAGGAAGAAAAACAGAGACATAATTATGAAAGACACTAGAATGTGGAAAAGAGATTAAACCTTATTAAAATATCATTCCTAGGCATTAGCAGCAGTCCTATAATTAATAATATAACAGTTGACTGCACTAAGCCTCATAACAGAAATTAAATTTTCATTTATGAACAGGAATAATGAGGTAACATAAAAAGATTGGGCTTGAGTTTTTCTGCTACTGAAGATTAAAAATTGCCTAAGGTCTACATTCAGAAATAAGATGCACATTTGATTTTAGGGAAAGATAATTCACTGGGTGTGCAAACACTCTGTAACCCTGGACTGCAGTCATAACAGGAGCTGGATACAATTTCCATTTCACCATCACTGGAGTCAGACTATTTCCATTCTTGCCCATTTCATTATATGTACTGGAGGAAAGTAAATGTGTCCTTTTCAGAGAAAAAAACATGCAATGTAAATGGACAAAATGTGTATAGGTTGCTTTTTAGAAAGAAGCCCTAGGCAATATAAATATTCAATACAGTATTCTTATGATTGCTGATGAGAGACTAAAATCTATAAAGGATTACATAGAGGTGCAAGAAATCTTATGGATATGTTCATGATCTTGATTGTGGTGATGGTTTCACAAGTGTATGCATATGTCATATTAATGAAATTGTTTGATTTAAATATATGTGTCATATAGTAGGTCAATTATACCTGATAATCTGTTTCAAAAACTGAAAGAAGGAGTCAAATTCAAACTTTTCCTGTTTCACAATTCTGTTGAAAGGTGGCCAGAAAGGAAGTGAAAAATCTTGGCCCATCAAAAGTGAAGCAAAAGAATTTTGTCTATAAATCTAACTTGGAGCAACTAATTGCCAGCAGTTTGTCTGGAAAATATAGTAAAAGAAGATAGTATTTTTGAAAAAAACTTTGCCAAATAATAAGGATAACTGATGTTTGTT
Source organism: Leucopleurus acutus (assembly GCF_964270905.1). Lineage (NCBI taxonomy): Eukaryota > Metazoa > Chordata > Mammalia > Artiodactyla > Delphinidae > Leucopleurus > Leucopleurus acutus. Next base: position 19,546,537 of record NC_139147.1, on the reverse strand, counting down.
GAGAACTTATAGGTATGTATCTGGCATCTTGCATGAATTAGATCATTTAATCTTTAAAACAACACTATAAAGTAGCAGGTGCTATTATTTTGGTCATATATGTGGAAAGTAAGTGACAAGATGGTTAAGTAACTTGGACAAGGTTACTTAGCTAGTAAGTGAGATAACCAGCAGTTAAACCTAAGCAGTTTCCCTCTAGAGTCTATTGTCCAATATGGTGTTTTATCTACAAATAGAGTAGCCACATGTGACAAATAAGCATTTAAAAACAGGAAAAAGACACAAAGGAATTGAAATTTTGATCTTATTTAATCTTAAGTAACTTAGGTTAAATTTTAAAACTTTAGGGATTTCCTGGTGGTCCAGTAGTTAGGACTCTGCGCTTCCACGGCAGGGAGCTCGGGTTAAATCCCTGTTTAGAGAACTATGATCCCACAAGCCATGCAGTGTGGTCTAAAAAACAAAACAGAAAAAACTTTAAACTCAAATTTTATGCATACACACAATGATAGAAGTATGTCAAAAGGACACAGGAGCCAACTAAAAAGCTCTCAATGACCAAAGTTGGAAAAATTTGAGCAAGAAAATAAAGAGTATTGAATTATGACCCAAAGCATTAAACAAATATCCATGGATCTATGCTGATATAAATAATTAATTTAATAAATAAATAAATAGGGGATAAGAAACGAATTTTCCTTGCTGAAGAATTCCAAACAACAGGTATTCCACTGTGAAGGAGGGGCAGCATACCTCCCCACATCTTAAGCGTGCACTGTGCATAGTGACTTTCTTCCAAAGAGTACAGTATGGAAAGGGGGAAAAATAATAAATTTATAAAAGAGAAACCTGAAAAACATCACCTGAGCCAGGTGATCAAGGTCAACAAAAACACTGATAAGCTACATTAATAGCACATCAACTATGATAGAATATCATAAGTAACGTTTGTTGATAGTATGAATCATGTTGATAGCAAACAGTTGATAACCTCAATATGATGAGATGAGAATGACATTTTACCTCTGTGGTCTTCCTCTCAATAAACTCCATAATCCCAGTCTAATTATGAGGAAAAAAATACCAATTGAAGTACATTTTACAAAATTCCTCATCAATACTACTCAGAAGATGACCCTCAGGTCAACAAAAATGAAGGCTGAGAAAATGTCACAGCCAAGAGGTGCCTTTAGATCTGACTAAATGTAATGTGATACACTGAGTGGGATTCTGGAACAGTAAAGGACATTCAATAAAAACTGAGGGAACTGGAATAAAATATGGTCTTCAGTTAATCATAATGTACCAATATTGGTCCATTAATCATGACAAATTAGCTCATCAATATAAGATATTAATAATAAGAAAATCTGGTTGTGGGATATATGGGAACTTGTTGTGAAACTTCTCTGTAAATCTAAATTGATGCAAAATAAAAAGTTTATTTAGAAAAAAAAATGTTTAATGCTGAGGCCTGGGTCCCACTGCTCAGAGCGATCTGCCTCTTTGAGTGGCAGCTGGGATGCTGTGTTTTCAACAGTCTCCTCACTGGGTCTGATGATCAGCCAAGGTTGAGAATGACTACGAAAGAATGGACTCCTTTGTCACTGAAAGATGTGAATATTATTTATATTGAAACTGATGTTATTAATATTATACATCAGTACAAAAATTTTTTAAACCAATATTCAAATATTTTAGTAGCCTTGGAACAACTTGGATTAGTGATTCTTTTTCCAACTGTAAATTTTATGAAATCCAAATACAGATCTAGTATTTCCAAAGAAAATTTAGCATCCTAATTGAGCTCTTCAACACGTATAATAAGCACAGCAGATTTTGAAGACTCTATATGAAAAAAGAATGTAAAGCATCACATTAAGAATTTTTTTCATGTTGAAATGATGATATTTTGGAAACTTTTTGTCAAATGAAATTTATTATCAAAATTAATTTCATCTGTTTCTTTTTTTTTACATTGTTAGTATAACCATTAGAAAAATTTAAATTACATATTTGGCTTACTTTGTATTTCTAGTGGCCAGTGTTGGTCTAAACCACTATTCTGTATGACCTAAAGTTAAAACCATAACTAGTTGTCTGCAACTATTGGAATTGTCCATTCCCTGCTGAGACATTGAATGTGACAATAAAAATTGTTATGGTCCCTATAGAATCACAAATACAAAATCCTTCCAATTCCTTTCTCCTCAGGAATCAATAGAAGGGGACAAAATTTTTAGAACTAACAAAATTTTTAGAACTATATCTGTACATTTTAAACTTTTTCAGCATTGGGAATCACCCAGTAGAAGAAAAAGAACCTGGGCTTCGGAGAAATCTAAGCAAAAATTCAGCTATTTTTCCAGCTACCTAAACTGTGGCATTATGCAGGCTTACTTAATTTCTGTCATCCTCATTTTCCTCAACTATTAAGTAAGAGTAATAATATTACCTATCTTGCATTAGTGGGTAAAATATAAATAACAGATATAAAATAATTGGCACTTTGTAGGCAAACAATGATAATTATTTTACCAAGGTTAAGAACTTACACTTCATGTACTAATTTTAAATGAAAATGATGCCATTTGAGAGCAAGATATTGTAAATCCTTAATGACAGAGTAGAAGTTCTCACATAGATTCTCCTTCAGGAGAACCTACAAAATAGTTGGAAAGGTATTGGCTCTCTTCTATGATAGAAAAACAGGGCAGCCAACTGGAATAAAATATTGTCTTTATAACTCACTCAGTTCTTTTCATTTATAATAGACCCCATGGAAAACAGCATAGAATCACTGAAATCCCTAAATGATGACTACAGAGTCACTTTCCATGACCCTTTGTATTATAAATACAGTGTAAAAATAACTACACCAATGTTTCAGTATATTTACTTGTCGAATGAAAGCAGAATCAAGCTCTATGAGAAATGGATTTCTTGGCAACTAGGGTCTATATTATCACACTCAAAATTAAATACCAATTTCCCCACAAGCCTGTCACACATTAGGGAGATCATCACTGCTATTCATTATGTAACAGAGATAGAAAAGTGCTTCTAAGGAGCTTCTAAAAGCTTCATTCAAAATGAAAGTTTAAAATCACTTGAACTTTAAGCAAGGTGATATAGACTTTGGGTATAATAAGAGATTTCCAAAGCTCTGATCACACACAACTGTTGATATAAAAATATTTGTCTTGGAAACTAGAAAAGCAAAATTAAGTTTTATAGTTGCTTTTCTTTAAATCAGCTATATTTATCTGACAGTACTATTACTTGACTACTAACATTTTCATTTGTTTGAACTTTGAAATTTAAAAGGAGCATCAAGAGTCTCTTTTTATGATTAACATTAATCTTTGCATAGGTTTATGAATAAGATGAGCTCTTTTTGTAAAGAAAGAATGTATTACATATTGTTAGCGTAGTACTTACCAGGAAAAAATGTAGAGCAGGGAACAATGCATGGAAATTGTTACATGTATGGTCTTCAGACACCATGTTGATGTACAGAATAGGGGCATGGAGTAAATAATCATTGGTAAAGTTGAACACCTTGCATTTTAAAATTTGTTTTTTATAACAATATTTTTCTATACATCTTTAAGAAACTTTGAAACTTTTGGCTATGGCTGCATTATAATGTCAAGAATGGGGATTCATGAAGATTTACATAATTTTTTTTCACTAGAAGAAATTAAACTGTAACGATTAATCTGAGATAATTAGTTTGACATTCCTGTCAACCATACATAATTTTCTTCCTCATAGAGTCAAATCTAATCTTTAATGTTGAAATTACAAGATTTACTTTGGCTTTATTATTATTTTATTATTATTTGGCTTTATTTATTATTAGCTTTTGCTTTCACTATTATTCGCTTTGAATTTGTGCTATGTCTCCTCTCCATGTAATGAAATTCTGACTTTTTTAAAAGGAAGACCACGCACATTTGCAAATTTCATTATTGAAACACTTTTTGATATACAGATTTAACCAGTCTTTTATAATCTTTCAGTTATAACTGTAAAGCGGATTATAATTAACTATCTTCCAGCTTGCCCAACCATGAAAGGGCTTGTTATTTTTGTTCATTACATAAACCAGACTTTTTATTGTTTTGGCAAACAAGATACAGAGGCTATAAACTAAACACCAGAATGGGCCATAGAATTTTTCTGTTAAATCAAGCTCCATTGCTAGCCTGAGAATACATGTGTAATGTAGATTAGATATATTTTCCAAATATCATATCCATTTCAATGCAATTTGCTTTCCTTTAATAAAAAAGTATGTGACAAATGTACTGAGTTCAACATGCAGCTGACAGAGATTACAGATCAGCCTTCATTCAAAGTGCCTTTGGGGTCAATGTGTTTCACAAGGGCAGATAAATCCAGCAGTGTGTGGCAAGCCTAAATGAAATGAAACTTTTTAATCTTTGATCAAGAAATTTTCACTGGCTCCATCGGCAGTTGCCATGTAAAGAGAATAATACTAAGAAAAACAGCAATGATTATGGAACTTAATCCAAGTGGATAGCAAATTTAGGTAACCCAGGATGAAAAAAATTCTAATTTAGTCCTTAAATATTTAGTTTAAAGTATTGATTAACTTGATCGGAGTAGCTGGAGAATTTGCTGTTTCTCAACCATTGGAAAATTCAATTGTATGGTGTTGACTCATCAAATTAATTGTTTCCATGGACAAAATAAAGGAGACTTTTTTGGAGGTTAAATTTTCTATGTTAAGAAATTAATTCAGATAATTTGGCTAATTTCCAATCTTTCCACTCTCTTTGATTTGTGTTGATCAGTTGCTTTATGGTTGGTTGGCAGGAAAATTAGCTAAAAGGAAGTGTTCATGGCCATGCCAGTACTCCAAATACCATTCAAAATATTCCAAACCACTTTAATTTAAAAACAAAAATATCTACTGAGTACAACCTTATATGAATAAACCATGTAAACATTTAAGTCATCTTTTGGTGACTGACATAACTGGATTAGCCGAGCACATTTGGAAAGCATATAAACATTAGATAGTATGAGTCATTGTCTATTTTCTTTATAATTAGGCATCAGTTGTCAGGTGGAAAGTGGGGTTCTTTATATCCAAGCAGATGCACTTCACCTACTCCAACCATTGAATGTATACTTCAATTTGCTTTTGCTGTAGAAACAACAGATTTTTATTAATTCTGAACCAACATCCCCTGGTAACAAGCAGGGTGTAAACATGTGATTAAGTCCTGGAGAATACTAAACCTAGGGCCTTACAACAAACACCTTCTGCTCTAACCGCTCATGCTACCTTGGAACTTAAACTGTGAAGTGATGAGAAACACAGTTCCTTAACACATCACTACTTCCCAACAGATCCCATTAACTCAATAGCACTTTCATTGGAAGTGTAAAAATCCATAAACAGAAACGTCAATTAGACTGAGCCTGGAGACCAGAAGGGGGCTCTCTCATGCTCTGCCACAATAGCAGAGCCCAACAGGAAGAAAGATGCCTCCTCTTCTTTCCTGGCAGGGACTCAGCCAGTGAAAAGCCAAGGATTCTCTTTACTATAAGCCTGCTAACTCCCTTTCCCCTTTATAAAAGTGTTCTCCCCTTGCTGTGGGGGGACTTGCACATGGTTGCAGACCCCTAATTGTAATTATCTGCTCACCCCAAATATCACCCTGCCTTTTTTTCTGGAGAAATAACTGGCAGTCTATTTATTTAAGTCAACAGAAGTGATTACTTTTTTTTTTTAAGTCTTTATTGAATTTGTTACAATATTGCTTCTTTTTTTTTTTATGTTTTGTTTTTTTGGCCATGAGGCATGTGGGATCTTAGCTCCCCAACCAGAGATCGAACCCTCACTCTCGGCACTGGAAGGCGAAGTCTTAACCACTGGACCACCAAGGAAGTCCTGAAGTGATTACTTCTAATGGTTCCAATCCCATGAGATTAGAGGCAATTGAAAGTGTTATTAGTAATCTACATAAAACTGGAATCACAATTTCCCCATTCTGAGAATTTGCTCTTAAAATGTCTATATTATGTCTCCTTTATATTGCCAGACATTGTTGAGGGAAGTTAAATCAGCTAAGTCTGTGTAACTAAAAATGGCCATCAATGAAATAGAGTTCTTTGGTTTGGTGAAACATTGTTGCTGAATATCAATATTCATCATTTCAACAATGAAATATCATATACTGATTTATGAAAATTAATATTCATTAAATATCGATACTTAACATCACTGAGATGCCTTAAATGAAGTCAAGCAGTACAAAATGATTTGTATATAGGATGTACATTGCCTAATCAGACTCACAAATATAAGTGAATATTTAACCAATTAGGTTTGTTTGATTCGTGAGCCATTTAAAAGTTGGTTTTGTGATATAAAATGCAGAATAAATAATAGTTCATAGATTAGGAATTTTCCAAATAAAACTCACTGGATGAGTTTGTTGCCCAAAGATGAACATGGAATTCATAAAAGCAGTAAAGTAGTGAGCCATATGCTATTTCTAAAAACAACTTATTTTCTAGATGATGAATTATAATGCAGAAAAGTTAATTAACTGTGCTACATTTTGTAAAGATATTTGCAGTTTGTTAATTTTGTCCAGTGAGAAGGTGGCAATCGCCATTACATTTTCTAATAAATGCGCTGCACATACGTTATAAAATGCAATGAATGTAAGCATCCTATGAGACATCTAATTTGTCACTTGTGTACCAATTAAATGCAGTTTAATACTGCCAGGATAATTACAGCAAATACATATAACTTTCAATACATTTCTGGCTTTAATGAAAATAGCAGAACTGTTCAAAATGATACAGTAAATTACTTGGCTGAAAACAGAACAGGAAGTTTAAGAAGGAAGGGAAGGAACCAGAGTAGGAGGAGGAGAGTAGATATGACTAAGGGACTAAACCATAGACCCAAAAAATGTTTGGAGGCTGAACCTGAGATATTTGCATTAAACCAAGACTACTGAAAAGAGTTAAACAGATTCCAGGAGAGTAGTAGAACTCAGCTCTGATAGACACAAAACTCCAATGACCCTTGGAAGAAAAAAGTTGCAATTTCAGCCCTCAAATTTGTCCAAGATTAAGTTAAATTTTAAAACACATATTTTATATGTATGCCATATCTATATATATATGATATTGTATATATATAAAAACCCAAAGGATTGGGTTGGGAGAGCTTCTGTGTTGGGGAACATGTGCAGATTTGGGGAGAGATGCTCTGGGACAAGGGATGGAAGCTCTGAGCCCCACCTTACATACCTTTGCCCTAAGCATCTCTTCCATCTGGCTGTTCCTAAGTTATATCCTTTTAAAATAAATCTGTGGTCCAGTAGGTAAAATGTTTCTCTGAGTTCTGTGTGCCACTCTAGAAAGTTAACCAAGCCCAAAGAGAGAGTCCTTAGAATCTCCAAACTATATAGCCCGTAGGGCAGAAGAGCAGGTGATAACCTGGGTGACTGCCATCTGAAGTTGGGGAGTGGGGCAGTCTTGTAAGACTGAGCCCTTAATCTGTGGAATCTGACACTCTCTCCAGGTAGGTAGTGTCAGAATTTAATTGAATTGTAGGACATTCAGCTTGTGTCACAGAGAATTTCCTGGATGCGTGGAGAAACCCATATCATGTTGGAATAAGGTGCAGAATCTTATGTATATACTTATTTAATGCAATTCCCATAAAATTCCAAATGGGACTTTTTTTCCCAAGAAAATCCTGGTAAGTTAGGGAAAATTTCAGGAAAAGACAAGATATCTCTGTAGTGGAACTAAATTACATACTTACCCTTACTGGATTCATTCTATTATAAAACTATAATTTTTAACACAGGGTCATTTGATGCAGGCATTTTTTTTTTTTTTTACAATGAAGCTATGGAACAAATCTGGAGCCACACATAGATACAGTAGTGAGTATTTTTACTTGCTTTTCCTATTCTTTGAAAAGTTTCTCTCACTTACTTCCTTCAGGTCTTTACTTAAATGTCAATTCCTGGTAAGGACTCTTCCCTGGATACCCTATCGAAATTTTAATCTCCAAATATCTATCTGTAATTCTTGTAGAAAACATAAAATATTAAGATTCTTTCAGGTATGGGTTACAATAACCATCAAGAGCTTAATTAAGCAATTTATTTGAAGAGTAATGTAATATTGACATTATGCGGCAATATTGACATAATGCGGCAAAGGTGAACAACCAGGCCTAGAAACAACAGTTTGTAAGCCTTTCCTTTAGAGTAATAATTAATACCTCTTAGTTCATTCATCTCAGGTTCTATTTCAAATGCTCCAGTTTATTTATATTTGTCCCTTTCCATTTTACTTGCAATTCTTTTATTTCCAAGCTCGTGCACAAACTGTAATCCCATCTCACCAGAAGGACTGCTTCTTCTTCCTCAGCAATTTATCCAAATCTGATCCCTCCACCCAAGCTCTGGCTTCAGAGATCACTCCTTTCACACCAGCCCTTGATTATATCCCACATATACACCACTTCTGGGATGAAAACACACTTTCCTCAGTCTCACTCCAGGCTCTCCTTACATTCTCTCCATTTGAAACCGTTGATTGCTTCTGTTCTACTTAGTTTCTGCCTTCCTAGCATGTACCTAGACTCTACCTTCTGCAATGCATTAGTCCTTTAGAATCCTCGTCTTCCTGCCTGGTTGATTAAGCTTCTCCCCTAGTCACCATTTCTCCAGTTCTTCAACCTCAGCCCCTCATGTTTTAACACTTCCCTTGTTCATTACTTAACTAACACACATGCATAATCGGCATAAAATAAGCACTCAGCAATTGCCTGTTGAATGAATGAATGAATGAGTGAATGTTCCATTTTCCAAATGTACGTGCTGAAGGTCAGAAACCAACTTTCTGTGTAATTTTCACTGTACCTAGCACAGTGTTAAGAATATAGGAAACACTACTATAGAATATTAGACAAAATAAATATATGAATTCTGTTTGCATAGGTGTGTGAATGTATCTGTTTACATGAGACACAGTATGTGAGAGAGAAACAAAGACATAAAGACAAGAAGAGTTACTTGTTCACCCTTGGAGAAGTTAATAAAACATTCAAAGAGAAGCTTTCTTCTAGCTGAAGACTAAATGTTAGCATACTATGATTCAACTTTTTTGTTTTTTTTTCTAAGATAGTTCAATGAAAAAAATAGTATTGAACTTATAAAAGTTAAGATTCATTTTTAAAATTTGAAAACTGGTAGCCCCTTGGATCTAGTTTATTTCCTATTTCCCTTTTTTTGAGATGTGTGTTTGAGAATAACCTTTATGTAATTGAGCATTGTATTCAAATATTTGTTTTATTTTCTATATAAATGACAAATATTTCTGTAGGAGAAAGCTATCCTCAGATAAATCAGTGAAGTACACAAAAAAAAGGATAAAGAGACAAGACATGTCACAATTAATCTTTCAGGGCTATATCATTGCTAGGTTTGAAGAGGTGAATTAAAGTGTCTCAATACTCTCCACCAAAGCGGTGGCAGGGGTGACTATTCCTCTCCAAGTCAGACAGCACATAGCCTTCCCATAAGTGCCCCTGCTGTGCCACCTGTCAATGGACAGCTCATCTCATTGGACAGCTGTTTCCCTTGTTAACATTAGGTGGCTCCTGGAAAGAAAGCCGGATGTTCCCTTCCTCATTTTCCTTTCTGTGTGGATACTGAAATCAAGAATGGCAAAGCCCTGAACCGCAAGCAGAAAACTCCTATGTGTTGCCCCAGTAGTACTGGTGGCCTGTGTTGGAGATGAGAGGAAAAGAGCTGAAAGGATATGAGAGGGCAATAAGCAGTAAGAGTTTTCCTTGTCAGTCATTTGCTGGCTTTGACACGTCTATAAACATTGTACCTGCACAATGTGTGACACAGAGCAGGCACTCAGATGTTTTTGTTGAATGAATGAAAGCGTTCATGAGGTAAAATTCTGAGTAAGAATATGATATATCCAGCAATAGTCTACGGCCAGTATTTAGTAGGACAAGGGGATAATTGAGCAATTAGTACTATTTATCCAACACTGCTGTGTGGTAAATGACAGTGTATGATTACTCTGCTAAACACCACCAACAAGAAAACACAAGTAGTTTCTATGTTGGCATAAACTTCATATTACTTTCTGGTTGGTTAGTCAAATGGCCTACATCTTTTTTCTTAACATCTTACTGAACGCATTGCATTTTTCACATTTAATAGTGTCAAGACTTTTCACAGTAGGATTTACATTTGATTTTGCCACACAATAGACAAATCCTAAGGCAACCTATAATTCCAATCCATTAGGCTAATTGATTGCAGCTGCTGTGAGCAGTGGGCATGTCATCTTTTGAAAATGAAGTCTAGTAAGACACAAACCATAAAAATAAACTGAGAAAAAGACTAAATCTAGCTGATATAGATAGTTATTCTTTTTGTTTCCTTATATAAGCCTAGTAAATAGGTAGCATTAACAGAACTTTTAGAAATACATATGAATACATAAAGATAATTGCATTTTTAAATATTGAAAAAGTTACAAGAGCGTTAGATATCTAGGGGGGAGTCCTGGTTAATCGATATACTTTATTTCCTTTCTTTCAATTTCTATTTTTAAAAACTCATTATTATTGCATGCTTTGACTTATTTATTACACCATTTATCATTATAGATTTTTTTCAAGTGATATTAATAGACTGCATTCTTGAGGCTTTCTTAGTATAAGAAATTGCTCATGGGAGGAATAGATCTGCCATGAAAGAAAGTAAAGCATCACCAAAGGGAGTTGGTATTTTTAATTTCTCTGAGTCATTTCTCTGAATTGCAGAAAAGCAAATATGTTCTCTTTAATCAATTTCATGGAGTTAAAAAGGAAATTTTATGTTCTCATAACACACTTGGCTTCTCTCCTCAGAACACTGAAAGTCTAACCCCTGGGAGAAGACTGGAGAGGAAATGTGGAACACAAACCCCACCTGGTCTAGCCTAATAATGAACTAGTCCCTTAGTAACTAATGAGTTTTGCTTTCTTCATGTCATCTGCATCAGAACCTGAACTCCTTCAAAGAAATACTCCTCCTGCTTCTATAAAAACAGTGCTGCTAAAATATATTGCATAACACTAATCTCTGGAAGTCTCTTCATGGTTAATAAGTGGGAAATATCATTTTCAGTGTTCATTCTGAAAAAGTTCTCTGTAAAAGTAATTTTTTTCATGCATCATCAATGTCGGTATCTACTTTGATTTGTCTATGAAAAAGTATAGTTTGTAAAATAAAGGGGAGGAAAAAAGAAAAAGGAAGGAATAGAAAAGAGGATTGGAAAGGGAAAGAGAAGAGAAAAAAGAGGATGAGAGGGGAAATGAGGAAGGGAGGGGAGGAGAATTGCTCTCCAAAGGAAAGATTATGAGAAGGCCATGATTTTGACCCAAGACTTATTTGCCTATATTCTTCAGTCTGGAACAGGGAGGAAAAATGTGAGAAAGTAGGATGAATAAAGCCTTAGAAATAAAGCCTTCAATGGGTATGTGTATTTATTTAGAGTATAAAGGGATGTCTTCATTATGAGGACAATGTGAGGAAATATATCAATACAGTGGAAGAGTTCAGGTGTTGAGACACTAAGAATCTAATATCACATCCTCCCACCAGCTTAGGAATGTGTATGTTGGTGACAAGTTGCTCCAACAAGGCTCCTGAGGGAAGAGCGTTGGGTGTGTGCTAAAGAAGACAACAGAGCTGTCTCTACCCAGGCGGGGGATGCTGAGAGAGGCGTGGACCACTGGAGAAAGACTTCTAAGACACATACATGCTGCTCAGCACCACTGGACCAGCTTCCCTCCTAGGCAGGGACCTAGTGACCAGCACATTTGTTGGGACTCTTGCTAGTTCCAGGAGAGGGAATATAAGCAGCTTTGGGAGACAGCAGAGCTACGACGCAAGCAGCGGAAGAGGTGACCAGGTGACAGTAGAGGCCCAGGACCTCAGGTGAGCTAAGTTAGCCAGCTATCTGGCTAGAGAGTGCAGGTGACCCACGTGGATGCCTTTTCCTGCAAAGGCTCTTGGGTGTCAATGAGACTGGCTCCTCTCATCCCTCCTCCACGGGATGTTAGAAATGAGCTCATCCTTGGTGTGCCGTTTCTAGGCCAGCGAGACAGTAAGAAGGGCCCTTATCTATGTTCCTACCTGGCTCTGGCCCTGGTGCCACATACCAGAGAAGAAAGACCCGCCACGGGGCTGAGTAGAAAGGACCCACGGAGGCCTCCAACTTCTTCCATGGGCAAAGTCATGGGTGAAAATGAGGGATCCTTGAGAGGAAAGGATTTAAGGCCAGAGTTTAGTTCAAATAATTCCTGGTCTTCCTCAGTCTGAAGTTCACTTACAATCACCCCGAGCAGGTGTGAGGTCACCCAGAGAAACATCTAGTGACGCAGCAGCCCAGGCACTGCCCAAATCAGGGACACTGTGTGGTCAGTGATTGTAGGTAGAGGGGGAGGTGCATTGTTCAGTCTGCATTGTGTGACAGCCACGCAACTTCTCATCAGGCTCTGTTAGAATCACAGCATGTTTCTTGGAGTTCTTTAGAGAATTTAAAATAATGTACATCAGGAATATGAAGCTTCTCTCAATGAGCTATTCCAGAAGGTGTCAGAGCTGACACAGCTGATAAAATTGCTAGAAAACGGACTGCAATTTGCATCCTTTTATCTAAATGTTTTGACAACCTAGAGACATACTTATTGTCAATCATTCATCCTTCCCTCAAAGTCTCCTTAATACTGCAAATAGGATAATTTTTATTCAGTGGGCTTCCAGAAGCAGCTAATTCCCATATTAAAAATTAGTATTGGTGACTGTGTCTGTATGTAGCAGCTAACTTTTTCCAAAATTCTTGATTTTAATAGGCCAAATGTTCATAACTTTCTACATAATCTATAAAAATAGCTTAAGCAGTTCAATGAAAGTGGAATTTTTTTAACACCCAATTTGATCCAATTATCTTTTGATATAAGTCTATGAGAGAAGTAGCACAAAAATAAAATTGCAGTAGTAGTTAGCACTGAAGCTGATATGATTACAAATCTTTGCTAAATTGACTTTTAATTTTTAGTGAAGATTCTTCAAGGATATGTTTAATAAAAGTATAATAGCACTCTTCCGAGTATTTTGTCTAATTATAAGGAATCATTTAGTTAACTTAGTTTGAAGTAAATTTCTTAAAAATATTGATTTTCTTTTATTGTATTGAAAATTTCAATGAGCATATAATAGTCACTTTTATGTACACATTATCTCAATTTTTAATCTTTCAATTATGTTGTCATCAGATTACTTTTAATATATCAGGGTCGATTAGAAAAAGTTTTCATCTATATTTCAAGTATGCTCTACGTGTTACATAGAGAACTCTGAATCTTTTTAACTTATTCTTTTTCAGATAATAACAGAAATAATGTACAGAAAAAATGAAACTAAATTTAAAAATACTTTTCCACTGCTGCTCCCCACTGACCCCCTGCAAGTACCTGCCCTTCCTCCAGAGGACTCAAGGGAGCCCAGGTGCCCAGCAGTCCCTCAGGGAACCCAAGGTAGGACTGTCCCCAGCTCATGGACCTGCCTCCTGTTCCATAAATCCCAGGAGAGCCCCCCAATCAGAATACTCCCCAGGGGGAGCCAGGCCCTGTGCAATCCGATTTAAGAATTATCATTCCATTTCACAGACGAGAAAACTTGGGCACCCTCAGGCTCCTTGACCAAAGCCCCCCAGCTTCCATCCCCTTGGTTTTGTACCTTTGGGGGAAGAGGGGCACAGGCCTGGAAAGGTAGTAAGAACCCAGAACAGAGGCCCTCAGCTGCCTTTCCCATCGCTCGAGTTGTCTGTGTGTGTGTGTGTGTGTGTGTGTGTTCAGCACCTTCTCTCTGACATGTGTGTCAGGGCTAGCGAGTGGTTGCCCAAGAATGGATGGGAGAAGGCTACGTGGTCACTGACAAGTAACTAGGAGAGCTGGGCAGGCATGGAGTGAGCTATGCCTGGTTCAAGGTCGTCTGTTCTGAGGTTCCATGTGTCCTGTTGGAGAGGACCCTAGAGACCGGGACCTCTGACTGAGAGCTGTCCTGACCAGCTTCCGGCTCTGCACCTCGGTTTCCCGGTAGTGCCACGACCTTGCTCTGGGCCAGCTGAGGTCCTTCCCAGCTGGGACCCCCATTCCTGGCTACTGTGCTGGACCAGCGAGTGCCAAGGCTGGACCAGGACAGGCCCTAGGATGGGCCCTTCGAATTGTCCCAGCCCCTTCTTTCTTCTTAGCAAACGAAGGCTCTGCTGACCAGAAGGTGCTTCTCCGATGTGTCCAGGCTGGGGAAGTTGTTTTGCCCAAAGCCTTACTTCCAGTTTCAAGGTTCATAGGATTCGCTAGCAACCTAACCACTCTGCACTCAGTTAAACAAGAATTTAGAGAGAGTTATTGAATTAACGTAGATTACAGTATACTAATTAAGAAAAGAAGAGTATATATAACCAAGAAAAGATAGTAAAGATGGAGGTTTATATACATCAGCGAATTGGGGAAGCACCTACACCCAGATTCAAGGGGCGCTGGGAAGTCCCTTGAACAGCAGTCTGGAGTCCCAGTTGGGAAGGTCCCAGGCGGTACGTCCACCCCACGGGTGAGACTTCAGTTTGCCACTCAAAGGAGCCGAACTTTTAGCACCAGGCTGCAGGCTAATAGCAATCAGCCTATGTGCAAGTTTGCAGCTCTGGTTGTTGTCATAAATGCCTTGGTCTTAGCTCGTAAGTCCTGGAATGTTCTTGATCCCCGGGAGCTGGCCAGGCCCTCAAGGTACAAGGAGTCCCATGACTTACTTTCCATCTTATCTAGTGGTTTACCATATGTGCTGGCACCATCCCTTGCTGGCCTGGGTGTAGCTCAGTCGTTTGGCATGCAGCCAGCTTTAGCCTCATTGTCCCGCCAGAGAGAGGCCTAGTGCTGCCTCTGAAGCCTGAACAAGACTACGTTACTAGCTTCCCCAACAGAAGCCAGGGGTTCGGGGAGGGGAGCGGTGGGGGGGGGTGCGGCACACACTCCCCTGCCCAGCAGGCACAACAGAAATGCCCCTTAGCCTACAGAGCCTCTCCCTGCTCAGGGCTCCCCTAATCCCCAGGGGAAAAAAGAAAGAAAAAGTACTTTCCCAGTCAACCTAAATTTATGCTATGAACTGAAGCTTCAATGAAACTTTCTGCAGTTAAACAACTTAAAAACCATCTCACAGGGTTATATAGATGATTGACACCAGAATCTGTCAGCAATTTAAAACACTGCCTTTAAAAAGGGTATTAAATCATCTCTACCAAGACATACTGATCAGGAGAAAAGAGGAGAAATTAGCCTATGAATAAAAATAGTTCAGAAATCACTTTATGCTCAGAATTCTCTTAGATCCTCTAATCTTTAAAGTGGGAAATGTGGATTCCATTCTGTGTTATGTCACAGTAGCCTTTTTGTGTGTAAATAGGAGGCATGAGCTATAAATATGGATAAATGTACCATTGAATTGATCATCTCTAATAAGCTTAGAACAGGACCTTCCTGTGAACACAAATCACATCAATCTAAACTTGAATATATATCGTTCCAAGTACTTCACTTGGTTTCCGGTGAGTCTAGTTTCCATGTCACATTTTCTTCACCTTTTGAGTTCTCCCTCCCTCTTCTCCCTTTTCAGTTAACATGTTTTCTGTAAGTTCAGGGATCCAGGGATTGGTGCATAGAATAGAATCAACTGGTAAATTTAACTTTAAATTTCATTTCTGGATTATATTCCTCAGGCACATCAAAGTCTACCCAAGTTATAATAAGCTATTTTTAAATAGTGCCTGTTTTTCTCCAGATCTATGCCAGGAGTGGGATTGCAAGATCTTATGTAGCTCTATTTTTAGTTTTTTAAGGAACCTCCAAGATACATGCACCTCAATGTTCACTGAAGCACTATTTACAATAGCCGAGACATGGAAGCAACCTAAACTCCATTGACAGATGAATGGATAAAGAGGATGTGGTATATTTATACAATGGAATATTACTCAGCCATAAAAAAGAATGAAATTATGCCATCTGCAGAAACATGGATGGACATAAAGATTATCATACTAAGTGAAATAAGCCATACAAAGATAAATATTATATATTGCTTACATGTAAAATCTAAAAAAGAAAAAATTGATACTAATGAACTTATGCACAAAACAAAAATAGACCCACAGACATAGAAAACAAGCTTATGGTTACCAAGGGGGAAAGGTGGGGAAACGGATATATTAGGAGTTTGGGATTAACATATACACACTACTATATATAAAATAGATAACCAAAAAGGACCAATAGTTATATATATATATATGTATATAAAACTGAATCACTATTCGATACACCTGAAACTAACACAACATTGTAAATCAACTATACTTCAATTTAAAAAGCTCTAAAAATCAAAAAAAAAAAAAAAAAAAAGAGTGCCTGTAAGATATAGACCACAACATTCAACAGGGTATTTCATCCATTCTAATACCCTGGATGAAAAGTCACAGATCTATATTATGCACATAGCCACATGCGTTCCCACTTTAGTTAAAAAAAAAAAAAAAAAAAGGAACCTGAGAAAAGAGCTAGAAGTTTAAAATGGGTATACATTTCTAAAAGCCTTTGCAATTTCATTTGTTAGCAGCCCAACATTTAAAATATGCTGTGCTGGGCTTCCCTGGTGGTGCAGTGGTTGAGAGTCCGCCTGCCAATGCAGGGCACACGGGTTCATGCCCCGGTTAGGGAAGATCCCACATGCCGCGGAGCGGCTGGGCCCATGAGCCATGGCTGCTGAGCCTGCGCGTCTGGAGCCCGTGCTCCTCAACGGGAGAGGCCACAACAGTGAGAGGCCCGCGTACCGCAAAACAAAACAAAACAAAAACAAACAAACAAAAATGCTGTGCTAATTAAGGGACCCACAGAGGTAAGACTTTTCAATGTAAAATTGTTTTTGTGTACACAAACTTTTTCATCTAACACTATATTCTAAGAGAAATTATTTGTGCTCAAAAGACAGGGTCTGATTTAGAAATAAACACTTTTAAAATTAAAGTCTTTTTTACTTCACAGATTGTGGCTGTAACAATTTAGGTGAAGGTATTAAAACAATCTGGTCTTCTCCAAATATATCCATTCATTATATTGAGGGAGGACAGCACCTTCTAGTGGAATCTATAAATAAATGTAAATATTTCTTGGGCTTGTAGCTGAGATAATGTAACATTCCAAGTGTCTTTGTTCCCAAATGCCCTGCCAATAGGATGCTCCCCGCTGTTAAAAGTTATCATTCTTCCCCACCTCCTTTCATAACTTATGGGGCAGACTTGTCATGAAGGTGATAACTTAAGTTAAAAATCTGTCAAAACAAAGAATAGCTAACAGGCATCTCTTAGGCTGATGTAAAAATGGAACACATGCCAACTAGAAGAAAATGCATGCTATATAGGTACTTGTTCAGAAAAAATAGGTACATCTGTGTTTGCTGAACTGAACACATATTTCTGTGCAACCATTTAGTTGCCAGGTATAGTGCAAGGTACTTTGGATTCATAGATGAAGACACAGTACCTGCACTCAAGGACATAAGGATAGGAATAGCTACCATTATTGTGCTCTCTGTGTCCCAGTCACTCTTCCAAATGCTTTCGTATATTAACTAATATTAACTTAACCTTCATGACAATACTAGGCAATAGGTGAATTGTTATAGACATTTAATAGATGAGAAAACTGAAATACAGAAAGTTAAAGGAACTTGCTTGCCCCAGATCACACAGATACTAAGTGATGGAGCTGGGTTTCAACCCAAGGCAGTCCCGTCTAAAATCTCTATCTACTTCCCCAGGCCGTCTCTTCTGCAATGCTGTTAAGGAGACACACTTATAAATGTGCGATTCCAATATAAGTGATACCAGTGTTATCAGTATGAAAAAGAAAATTTGTAGTTTTGGTGCAGACAGGGTGAACATGGAAGGAAGTGCATTGAGAAAGGATTCTTATACATGGGGATGCTTGAGCAAAGGCTTGAATAAGCTGGAAGAGTTCATTCATCTGGTAGGCCAAGAGAGCACAGTCTTCCCAAGCAAACAGAACAGTATCTGCAGTGGTGTTGAATATTTTGTAAATCACAACGTACCCTAAATTAACTGAACTTGAGATTTCATTCATTTCAGAAAAAGTAGTAAGCAGGATGTTTTTAAGCATCATTGTTGCTCTTTCCTCTGCACTGAGTTGAATGATGAACAGTTCCAAAAGTATTAGAGTGACAATTGAATTTTTTCTCTCATTAACTTTTACAACCAAGAACCCCCCAAAATCAAAGAACAAAAGTATAACTAAGGAAAAAAACTTCCATTTGGCTGTGGATGTCTCTCTGTGTCTGATTCTTGGCCATCATCTTATAATAAACATTGGCTCACCTCAGGCACAAACTACCTCCACCCCCACCAAGAAGGGCCAGGTCAGCAAAGCACAGGGTGCTCCTCTCTGTTAATGAGCAGAACCTAAAATTATTCAGCTCTCCCCACTGCTGCTCGCATCCTAAGTGAACACCTAAGCACAGAACTGCAGTTAATATTATCACTTCCCTGTAAGCTAGCCCTCGCCTAACCTGGATCCCACATTAGTTCTCCACCAAGAACCAAATCTGATAAACTAAGAGGCTCATCGTCTTATCTAGTTCTTTCTAGCACATATCTCTGAAGTTGGATCCTTTAAAGATCCACTAAAATAAGACTCCTGTAGGAACATCATCAGACAGTACAGAATTTAAGAAATAATGTGTTTGCTGCATGTAGACAGGCATACTGGTATAATCCATTTCTAGAGCAACTTGACCTTCAATTAAACTTGAAAGTGTGCATAGCTTATCCAGCTGCTTCACTTCTAGGTGTAAAGCTTAGAGAAGATTTCAAGAGCTTATGCATAAGAACACCTTCACAAAGAATTTTATCATCACATTGTGATGAAATAGTCAAAATGCTCATCAATATAGGAATGAATGAATAAAATGTGGTATATTTATGTGGTGAAATAATGTACAGTTTAAATAAGATAAAGATAAAACAAATCTATATGCATTGACATAGATAGATACCTTAGTCATGACGTTGAGCAGAAAGTCTGCTCTCAGCCTGAAAGCATGTATGAGAATTAAAAAACAAAGCTGTTTATTGTTTATGGATACATCTATATCTTGTATATATGTATGTATCTTAAAATTTCTTAAGGTATAATAGGGTAAAATGTGAGGATGGATAACAAATTTAAAATAATGTTTCCTTCTGGGGAAGGAGGGAGGAAAATCAGACTGAGAGGGGAACAAAGAAAACAATATGTTATCTGTAATATTTTATTTCATATAGAATTATTCTAAAGCAAATGTGATTAAGTGTTAACATTGGTCGTGGTGAGTTCGTGGGTGTGTGTACATTATCTCATATACCTGTCTTTCTCTTCAGAATTAAAAAGGAAAGCAGCACAGCCCAGTTTGGGGATAATGTTGGAGGTTTGGAATGGAAGACTTGTGTCACTGATGTCAACAGTCATCTTGCCAATTTTCTTCTTTTAGAACTCACATTCCATTGTCCTGTATTTATCATTAATTCTGCACTGACTGGCCCAATGCTTTTCTTTTCTTTCTTTTGTTGGGGGGGTGTAGGGGCACCTAAAAGCATTCTGAATAGAAACAAAAATAAACAATTAGCTGGGGAAAAATGAGGTTTTTTTGTTTGCTTTTTAATCCCCTTAAATGTTGCCATCAGACACAGCCTGACTGTTGATTTTCATAAATCAGTCCTTTAGGATGAGTGTCCAGTGTGCTTTCTACACAATAAATTTTCTTCACTCTGGAACATTGAACCCTGTTTTATTTTGGAAAAACTTAGCTAAAACAGCATGGTAAAAAGGATCCGGCTGAGGAGTCATGGCTTAATTCTTGACAGTTAACTCTACAGAATTCACGTATAGTGGATTTGAACACTTTGTGGCTGAGTTAAGTGTAGAAGATAGATGAAGAGAAAGGAGGACAAAAAAGAAAAATAACCATTTCATATACTGATAATTTTTGAAGTTTCTTGTTTGGTGGTCTACTTTAGGCCCTGAATAAGGTAGGTCTCCTTAGATGGTGATACTCACAGCCCATACCACAGAATGAACCAGTATTAGCTTGAAGACCAGCAGACCAAACACATTTAGGCTTGAGCAGAGCTAGCTTTGGACATTTCAAAATAATTACATAGATATACTCACCCATATACATATTAATATTACTTCATGGCATAATATATTATTGACTCAACTTGAGTTCTAGAAATTAAATTCCACCAACTTCAATACTTAGTAGATTTCCCTAAATTGTCCCCAGAGTTAGCACTTCTATAATTTCACTTATATCCAAAACAATTTCATATAGTGAGAAAGGCAGGTATGACTATTACTATACCCAGCTTATATTTGAGGATCCCAATGCTAATAAAATTAGGTGATTTTGCAACATGCATATATTTGATAGGCAAAACTATGGATTAAGTTTAAGACTGATTATTTTTCCAGTTTTCTATGATCAGCTTATTGGTGAAGCAGCTGTGTAGTATTTCCAAGAATGGTAGCATTAATAACAGTAATAGAATTAGTTGTTGCAGCAGTCTTGTTATCGATTTATCTTAAACATGACTAAAAAGCAAATGTTACTAACTCTATTTTAAAACACCCTCCAGCGGTTTTGTTGGTCACACAGATACAATGCAGTAGAAAACAAGCGAACCGCCATGATTGTTTCTTGGTAGCTTTCTCCAGGAAGTATCACATAAATAAGGAATCTATTTCGATCATGGTATCAGGTAGTTTATTATTTTGTGGCTGAAAAACAGACAGCTGAAAGGGGGTTTCACAATGGTAATTGTGACATTTACTTAGAGAGCAATGGTCTTCTAAAGAAACCAGGTGGTGGCTTTTCACCATTCAGACAGATGAAAGACCTATAGTCAAGATATTTTTCTGTCCTTTTTTAAAAAAAAAAAAAGTCAGCTAAAGTAATTCCTGCTCTTTTTTTTGCCTGATTTGTGCTTTGTGTACAATTAAGTATTAAAAGACTATTTTTCTATTGGGTAAAATTCGGCTCTGTGTATATTGATTTCCTTTGAAGTTACTGTGATTGTCTAAGCCTTTCCACATTTTTATAGCACCATAAAATCCATTTAAAATGGCCCAAATAGAGTAAGGATCCTAGGCAAATATAATTTTAAAAGTTTATGCCAATAAACATAATAAACTTTTGCTTTAGCAGAGTTCTCTAAAATTGTCTTTCTACATATACTACAGGCATCATAAATGCTACAATAATGATATTACTTTCCCTAGGACATTCAACCTATTTGCCTGGAATTTTATTGTTGACCATGTTGCTAAATATTCAGTTGTAGGAGTCCTTACATGGCATCCCCCAAATTTACTATTTAAAGTGTTTCATTACAAGTTATTTTGTTAGCTTACACATTATAACTGTGTACCCTGCAGTTACAGTCTGAGAAAAGACAGAAATAAAATCCATAGAGATTCTTGGCTCACATATTTTAATTATTTGAATGGTAAGTTACAGCTGCTCATACAGATTGACAGAAATAGACAATCATCTCAGTACACTAAAGAAACCTCACATAAATGTCAAGAGGAATCCAAAGCTTGTACTTTCACTAATTTCACAATGCGTAGATCTCTTTTGCCATCTCAGCTTCTAAAACTGAGCAATTGCAGTATCTTCCTGACTCTTTACAGCTTGTGGGAAAACCACACGACAGTAAAGGTCCTGGCAGGAGGCTGGCACTAGTCATGAACAGCCTGTGTGGGCCCTGGTATAGTCCCAGCTCATCTGGCAGAAGGGAATGCATGTGATACTGTGGCCAAATGTTCTTTTAAGGGGCCATAATCATCTTAGAGTATATTGAGCTTTTCTTGTTTATCTAAGAAGAAACTTAGGTTTCTAGTAGCATTAGAAGATATTTCTTTTTTAGCATTTCTTAACATTGATCTCTTTTCCCCCTCTGAGATCCAAATACCTAGCTACAATAGTTTGATTAAGATACCCCGGTTCCATCTCTTGTTTCTCCTTCGGGAAAGGCAAATACATTTTTTTTCATATGTGACCACCATGTAGATTTCTTTCACTCATGCACAGAAAGTATAATTCAGATTAAAGTTTTTCCTCTGTGTTGTTTTCCACTCTATTTCCTATCTCTTTAACATTTATCCACTGGGGAAGAGATTAAGATCTGATATAGTCTGATAGAATGTCTCATTTACCACTCTAATATCAGAGTTTACTCAAATTTAAATGATTAAATCTTCAAATTAGGATCCCCTATTCTATCCTCAGCCACATTTTAAATATTCAAAAATAGCTTTTATAACTGTTTAAATTATTTCATAAAATGAACACAGAACTCTGCCTCATTTGTACTTTATTCTTAATTAAATTCATATAATTAATATATATAAGACAATATAAGAAAGCAAAGTGAATCTTACATTGTGTTTTATTTATCTTGTTTTATCTTACTACTAAATTTACCTTGCTTTACCTCGTCAGAGGTTAACATATTGTTCTTTCAAGGAGATTCATAATAAAATTCTAGAACAACATCCTGATTAGTAATGAGGTTGTGGTTAGGATACAAAAACAATATTGACTTGGGGAAAATATGTCTTCCTATTAAAAATGGAGCACTATCAGACAAGATAGATGTGCTTCTTTGAAAAACTACTCATCAAAGCTTTTCTGGCAGAACCTCTTTCCCTGCTAAGTCTTTATTGATCCTTTCAAGCTTCATATCCATATTGGATGTATTTGTATGTATTAATGAGAGATATTTTGCAGTCCAAAGGAGTTACATATTTTTAGGAAGTCTTGAGCTAATCAATTCACCAGATAGAGAAGAGTTACATTTCCAAAAGGGCTTAATGTGAAACAGAACATTTTAGAAGTAGTACTAAAATATGTACACACACAAAAAAGAGTTTAATATATGATTTTAAAATAAGCTTAATGCATTAAATAAGCTTTTATTAATTAAAATGGAAAAAATATATCTTAAGTATAATAAAATATGTGAGATAAAATCTAAGAGGCTTAGTAGAGAGAATATGTATAGAATTCTTAGTAGACAGAATGTATACAATTTATATAAATTATAATGACCACCATCCATGGAAAAAATTACAGCATTTAGCAATCAATATAAAATTTCAAATTAGAAAACAAAATAAAATGAATGCATTATATAGCTCCTTTCTGGATCTTTTTGTTTACAAGTTTATTGAAAATTGTGTATTCTCTAAACCTAGGAATATAGTGTGAAAAAATAAATATTTAGTATGTGGCATACCTATACAAAATTTTAATAAAAACTTAGGTAATCTTAGCAGAAAATATCAGTAAGAATTTTCAAACTCCAAAAATCAACCTATAGCAACCACAGGGTGTGAGCAGGATGTTGAGAATTAAGGTTTCACAGGCTGAGGGTTGCTACAAGAAAACTGAGAAATCAACAGAAAGCTTGGCAGAAACACTGCAGGTTTGAAGACATTTGCTGAAATACAAAAATGCCCAGAGACTAAAAACTAACCAAAGTATTCAACAAGTTAGATATAGATAAAATATACCTCAATATAAAACAGACGATATATGACAAACCTACTTCAAACATCAAACTCAGTGGGGAAAAGCTCTAATGTCAGGAACAAGACAAAAGTGCTCACTTTTTCCACTTTTATTCAACAGAATACTAGGAGTCATAAGCCAGAGCAATTAGGCAAGAAAACGAAAAGAAAGACATCCAAATCAGAAAGGAAGACATAACATTGTCTCTGTTTTTATGACATGATATTATACATAGAAAACCCTAAAGACTTTACCAAAAAACTGCTATGATAAACAAATCCAATAAAGTTCAGGATAAAAAAGCAATATGCAAAATCAGCAGCATTTCCATACACTAACAACAAACTATCAGAAAGAGAAATTAAGAAAAATATCCCATTTACAGTTGCATCAAAAAGAATAAAATACTTAGGAATAAGTTTAATCAAGGAAGTGAAATGTCTGTACACTGAAAACTATAAGACACTGATGAAAGAAATTGACACATTCATGGAGAGGAAGAATTAATGTTATTAAAATGTCCATACTACCCAAAGTAATCTACAAATTTAATGCAATTCACATCAAAATTCTAAAGACATTCTTCACAGAAATAGAAAAAAATTTTTTTAAATTTATATAGAACCATAAAAAAAGGCAAAACAATTTTAAGAAAAAAGAACAAAGCTAGAAGAAACACACTTCCTGACTTTAGCTATATTCCAAAGATATAGCAATCAAAAGCATATGGTATTGACATACAAAGAAACAAACAGATCAACGGAACAGAATAGAGAGCCCAGAAATAAGCCCATCTGTATATGGTTGATTAATTTTTGACAAAGGATCCAAGGTTATACAATGAATAAAAAATAGTCTCTCCAATAATGGTGTTGGGAAAGTTGAATATCCATATGGAAAAGAATAAATCTGGACCTCTATTTTTATAGCATACAAAAAATCAATTCAAAGTAGATTAAAGACATGATCATAACACATGAAACCATAAAACTCCTAGAAGAAAACATAGAGAAAAATCTCCTTGACTTTGGTTTGGCAATGAAATTTTGGATTTGATACCAAAAGCAAAGGCAACAAAAGCAAGTGGAACTACATCAAACTAAAATCTTCTGTACAGCAAAGGAAGCCATCAACAAAATGAAAAGGCAACCAATGGAAGGGGAGAAAATATCTGCAAACCACATATTCAATAGAGGATCAATATCCAAAATATATAAAACTCATACAACTCAATAGAAAAAAAAAAACTCAATTTAAAGGTGGGCAAAAGACTTGGATAGACATTTTTCCAAAGAAGACATACAGATGGGCAACAGAGACAAGTAAAAGTGCTCAACATCACTAATCATCAAGGAGATGCAAACGCAAATCAAAACCACAATGAGATACATGATGGAATGTCCATATCAAAAAGACAATAGATAATGAACTCTGGTGAGGATGTAGAGAAAAGGGAACTGATGGTGGAAATGTAACTGTACCTGCTCTATGGAAAAGAGTATGGATAGTCCTCAAGAAATTTAAAACAGAACTACCATATGCTCTAGCTATTTCACTTCTGGGTATATATCCAAAGGAAATGAAATCATCTCAAAGAGATATCTGCACTTCCATGTTCACAGTAGCATTATTCACAACAGAAAGTATGGAAACAACTTAAATATCTATTGACAGATAAATGAATAAAGAAAATGTAGCATATATATACACACTGGAATATTACAGAAATACTGAAGAACACAAAGGGCATTATTCTAAGTGAAAATATACCAAATATTGAAAGACAAATACTTCATGGTATTGCTTATGTGTGGAATCTAACAACAACAACAAAAAAAATCCAACTTTTACAATGGTAGTTGCCAGGAGATGGGGGAATGAGGGCAATTGGGAAAGGTTGGTAAAAAGGTACAAATTTTCAGTTATAAGATGAATAATGTCTATTTTTAATCTTTGGAGAAACCTCCATATTGTTTTCCATAGAGACTGCATCAATTTACATTCCCACCAACAGGGCATAAGAGTTCCCTTTTCTCCACATCCTTGCTAACACTTGTTATCTCTTGTCTTTTTAATAATAGCCATTCTAACTGGTGTAAGGTGGCATTTCATTGTGGTTTAGATTTACATTTCCCTGGTTATTAATGATGTTGAGCATATTTTCATATACCTGTTGGCCATTTGGATGTCTTCTTTGGAAAAGTATCTAGTTCCTTTGCCCATTTTTTAAATTGGATTGTTTGGGTTTTTTATTATTGAATTGTCTGACTTCTGTATGTATTTTGGATATTAACTCCTTATCCAATATATGGTTTGCAAGTATATTCTCTCATTCCATAGATTAACTTTTCATTTGGTTGATTATTTCTTTTTCTATGCAGATGTATTCTAGCTTGATGTTTGATATTTGTTTTGTTGCATATGTTTTTGATGTCATAGCCAAAAAAATATTGCTAAGACCAGTATCAAGGAGATTTTTCTTCACGTTTTCCTCTAGAAGTTTTATGGTATTCGATCCAATAATCCCATATCTGTACATATATACAAAAGAAATGAAAACAGGATATCAAAAAGATATCTTCACTCCCACATTTATTGCAGCATTGTTCACAATAGCCAAGCTGTGGTAACAACTTGTGTCGATTGACACATGAATTGATATAGATGATGTAATATTTATACACACATACATACAAAGGAATATTATTCAGATATGAGAAAGAAGGAAATTCTGCCATTTGAAACAACATGGATGGACCTTGAGGGCATTATAGTACACAAGATAAATACTATATTACATCATTTATATAGAGAATTTTTAAGGACTTCCCTGGTGGCACAGTGGTTAAGAATCTGCCTGCCAATACAGGGGCCACAGGTTCGAGCCCTGGTCCAGGGAGATCCCACATGCCACAGAGCAACTAAGCCCATGTGCCATAGCTACTGAACCTGTGTGCCACAACTACTGAAGCCTGTGCACCTAGAGCCTGTGCTCTGCAACAAGAGAAGCCACCACAATGACAGGCCTGCACACCACAGTGAAGGGTAGCCCCCGCTCGCCACAACTAGAGAACGCCCGCGCACAGCAACAAAGACCCAATGCAGCCAAAAATTAATTAATTAATTAATTTAAAAAAATCTTCCATTTATATAGAATTTTTAAAAGCAGAACTAGTAAAAATAGAGAGTAGAATGGTGGTTACTAGGGTCTGGGGTGGTAAAACTGAGGGTACCAACTTGTAACTAGTAGATAAATAAGTTCTGGAGATCTAATGGACAACATAATGATTATAGTCAACAACACTGCATTATAAACTTCAAAGTTGCTAAGAAACTAGATCTTAATTGTTCTTACTACAAAAAATGATAATTATGTGATATGATAGAGGTGTTAGCTAATGCTATATGGGTAATCAAATTGCAATATATAAATGTATCAAATCAACACACTGTACACCTTAAACTTACACAATATTGCATGTCTATTATATCTCAATTTTAAAAAGATGAATAAGGTTTGAGGATCTGATGTATAATCTGGAGACTATAGTTGATAACACTCTATTGTATGATTGAAATTGAGAGTAGTACTGAAGTGTTCTGACCACCCACCCCCCAGAAAAGGGGTAAATATGTGAGGTAATGAATATGTTAACTCGATGAAAGAAATCTTTTCACAATGTATACATATACCAAATATCACTTTGTACACTTTAAATATATTACAATTTTATTTGTCAATAATGCCTCAATAAAGCTGAAAAATAACCTAAGTAAACTCATTTTGAAATCTCTAGCATAGCCAATAAAGAATAGTAATAGAATGCATAGGTAACAAGTTAGTAAACAGAAAATATGGAGTAATAAAAAATTATGGAAATTTCCTATGTGAACATTATATTGCAGTAAAGAATTAACCATTCAAAAAATAAAAGTAAAATTACATCCCTCCTTCACTCATTATCACAAAATATTCTACATAGATTATACATTTATACAGCAAAATAAAATGATAAATGTAAAGAAAGAAAATATTCTGAATATCTATATAATATGAAGCAAGTTCTGAGCAAGATGGAGAAGTTGAGTAGACTTTGAATTAAATAAAATCTTTAATCTTCTTTGTTGAATTGATTTCTAAATACTAACAAAGCAAATGAGAAGTTTAAAAGTTATTGCCTATTCTTAACTATAATGGAAAGAAAACTAAATGGAGTACCCAAAAATAAAGAACATTTTGAGGCAGTTTACTAGAGCATAGATACACATGGTTAATGAGATTTTTATTTATTATTCAAAAAATAAAAATTAAATCAATAGGCATAATAATAATAGCCAAATAGAAATATCAAGAACTGATAATATAATAATGAAAATACATTCTTTGTACAAGGGTATGAGGAGAAAGACACTCATAAAATTACTAGAAGAACTATAAAACCAATTTGATATCTGGAAACCAATTTGATATTATATATCTAAAACTAGCAATTCCACTTCTGAGATTCATTTTAAAGAAATAATCAGACATGTACCAAAAAGTGATGCTATCAATGAGAAATTGCTCAGAATAATTAAAAAAATGGAAACTTAAATGTTTTATATCAAGGTATTTGACACACTATTACATATCCATGCAATGTATTATTAAATAGTGATATAACTATATCAGTCTAGAAAAATAATATATTGTTCAGTGAAAAACCTCAGTTATTAACAAGTTTTAGAGCATTTGTCCATTTTGTAGTGAGTATTTACTTTATTTAATTGCATTACATATATACATACCTATATAAAAATGTCTAGAAAGTTTCACAACACATAATAGCAATGAAAATATATGGCTAGTGGATTTTTTTCATATTCTTTTTGTTTTGCTTAAGTATTTTTTTCTCAGTAAATGTGTATTCCTTGTATAAGGAATAATGAAGATGAATCCCATTATCCAGGGTAGACGCAGCTGCAGATTTCAGTTTACCTCTCCAGGGTTCTTCCTTCTCTGGAGTTTTATCCCCTCCAGGTGTCCACTGTATCAAACTATGATTTTCTATTTTATCTAGTTTTTTTTAGTGGCTTTCAGAAAAAGCTGATTGCCAGCTATCAATGCCATCTGGATGCAGAAGGCTGAAAACTTTATTAAGAATGTCTTGTTTTGGCATAATTAAATAATACTGGAAATTACTGATAATACTTCTAATTTATCTTTAAATAAATGTGCAACTGCAATGACCACAGAGTTTATTTTGCTTCAGTTTTACCTAGGAAATTGTGAGACCAGAGGATGTGGCCATAATCCCAGTAAAATACAGTGTGACATTGTGATGCTGGACTTTATGGTGAATCTCTTCAATATGTCATTTTTTATCTGTATTGAACTGGACATGTCCTAGTACTGTACTTGCCACAAATTATTAACACTTACTGAATACCTACAATGTAACAGGCTCTTTATATTAAATAGCTCTAATTCTCTCAAAAATCACATATAAGAGATGAAGAACTGAGAGGATGGGAGGTTAACAGACTTTCTTTACATCACAAAGTCATTAAATCAACTGAGCCAGGCTTACAACTCCTGTCTGCCTAGCTCCAAAATAAATGTCTCCCTACACATATGGAATATTTAATCAGTTTCTTCAGCAAATAAGTCAATTTGTGATTGTACAGAATTTGACTATATTTTTATAGATGTACCTACTTCACTGATCCATGCAGCATTGGCATTATAAAAATGTATGTTCTTCCCCAATACCCTCTGTGTGATGCCTTTCCAGTTTCTCATTACCACAGGGATGCTTTGGTATTGCAAAACCCTACTCCAATACTACCCTTTCCTGTGTCTCTCTAAGCAGCACTCTGTCTCCCTGATCCCCTCAATGGATATGCTTTTATAGTCCTTGGCTATTGCCCAAAGAAAACAGCTTACAGTTAAGAACTACATCTTATTTATTCTCTCCCATTGCAATATAATTCTTACCTGTATACTTCACCTCCTCCAGATGCCATGCACACCATGCTTAGGCTACAAGAGCAAGGCAATTATACAGGACACCTTCACTATAAGTATATAGTCGGGTTAAGAGATTCCATGATTTTAAGATTTATCCATCATTTTTTTGATGCACCTGTCCTATTCACTGAAAATATATAATGTGAAACACTTTGCAAATAGTCTAATACAGATAGTTTCATAATGGAAATGAGCAGAGAATTATTGGTTTAATGACAATTACATCATCCTTGCACACATTTTTTATTTTGATACAACAAATAGTTTGAAATTTCACAGATAACTACTTTCACTTTTATATTAAAAATGAGGAGCTGGCAAAAATACCAAGATAGTTGTAATAAGAGAACCTATAAAAAAGATAATTAAAAAACAGGAATTTACACACTGTATACCATATAGTTCAACTTTGTGGCTTATGTATTTTAAGAAAATAAGCCTTATTACTTTGACACGGGATTTATTCACAAGTCAGTAAGGGAAATATAACCAAAAATTATACAATAAAATACTGACATCATGTAAAAATTTACCTAAATGTCATGATATTGATAATACAGTTGAATTGAGTACATAGGAATAAGGCATTCTTTCTTAAGCTATAGAGCAGACAACATATTTTTAAATTAACCAGAGAATCAATACTTTAAAACAGAATATTTTTACATAGATGATATTTTTAAATCAATGTAATTACTATTTATTTTATTCACTTACATATTTTATTTACCTTTGATTTATACATATATATATTATGTGTATATATTAGATATAGTTTCTACATATTTGTGAGGTATTGTGCTAATTTCATGCCCCTGTGTGTGTGTGTGTGTGTGTGTGTGTGTGTGCAGAGAGAGAGAATAGAGAGATTTCTTACTGTTAGGTACCGGACAGTGCCAATGGCTGTAATTAGCATCTAAATTGGTAAAGTCAGCATCAGATATGAGACAAATGAAAGATTTTCCAAGGTTACTAGAAAAATTAAGAACCAGAATATCGCAAACTAACACAATGTTAACTTAGAAAGTGTAGCTTATAGTATGGATTTATATTTATCCCTTACAACATCAAGAAGAGTAGAAATTCCATGATGTACACAATGATAAGATGTGTTCCCCACCTCCTGCTGAGGAGTTGAAGTGAAGAACACCATATTTAATCACAGAATATGGAACATAATAATAATTCATAAATGAAAAATTTACAAGAGGGTAAGTTGAAAGAAGAAGGAAGGAATGGAGGAAGGAAGGAAGGGAGGGTGGGAGGAAGGGAGGAGGAAAGAGAAAGAGAAAAAAAGAAATAAAAGGATGTCAGCACCACACCAGCAAAGATTGTGTTTCCAAAGGCAAGAGAAAGCCATTGCTTCCTGATTGTCCCAACCACCGCTACCTCCTACTAAGCATGACCAACTAGGTTTCAGGTCATCTGAGAATGATGAGTGGGTGAATCTAGGGCAGAGGTGATTGAGGTTAATAAAGAGTCCAAAGGAGCAAAATTGGAAACACTGAAGGTGGGATGGGTTTGGTGAGAATAACGGAAACCTGAGCCATACATGTGTGCTGTGCCCTGGAGCGGGTCTAGGGGAGAAGAAGCTGGACACTGGACACAGTCTAGAAGACAGAGCCAAGGTCTCTGTAGGCATATCTGGGCTCAGTGGACAGGACTGCAAGTGGTCAGGACTCCCATTTCTGAGGGGCCTGGGGCACACTGCCCAGTAATGCAGAAGATACTGCTCAACAGCTATGGCAGGTGTTGAAAGGGAAAACAGTAAAGGTGATACTTAATGTCTCTGGATCTACATAGGCTTTCCTATCAGTGTGAATCTCTGGGTTCTGAGGTTTAAAATTCAGATGGAGTTGATTGCTAAAATCACCCCCAGTTCTAAATATACTATTTAATTCTGTGTTTGGGCTGAAATATAGTCACTAAAATCATTTTTACTGGAATGGTCACTAGAATTATTTCACTCTTGCTAAAAATAAAATGTTTGGCCTTGTATCTAACTAGTCACATTTAAAGTAAATTAATTTACCTCAAGATAAACTATAGCCAAATTATATTTACGGTGCTTATTTATGTGTTAAAGAGTTATAGATATAATCGTCTTGAATATTCTAGTTATTTGTGTATAATTAGGCTAGAAAAAGTTTAATTGTAATTAAAGATCTGAGGATGAAAACTTATTCAGAGATTTGGAACGTTGGAGAAATATGGTTAAGTATGAAGGTCACTTTCATGCTTTGTGGCCCAACTACCAAATTTTGACTTTACAGGCATACTTGGAGTGGAAAGGGAACTTTAAGGGCATCTGACATTGCCACCATCTATTGTTAAATCCCCTCTTTTAGCATCTCATAACTCTCCTACTGATTTGGAGATTATTACATCTCAAGGTCCTGCCTCTCCAGAGGTAGTCAGAAGTATATTTAGACAGCTTGATTATTAGAAATATCCTCCTTACATTAAGCTAAAATAATTGTCCTAGAAATTTCCTTTTTTATTCCAGTCTGCAACTGCAAGTCCACAAAGAACACATCAAGTGCCCCTTGCACATGAAAGCTCTTGGTTTCTTTCAGAGGAACCCTCATATTCATATTCCCTGGCAGCTGTCTCTTCTTCTAGACTCAGTGTCACAAAATTCCTTCCTGGAGGCTTCCTCTTCTTTATGCTTTCAGTTCCCTTTAAAATTCTGGTCCCTTCCATTCTAACTACCTTCCAGTTTGTCAATATCTCTCTTAGAGGCTGATGCTCCGAGCTAAATAAAATGTCCCAGTTGAGATGCAATCAGAGGGGAAAACAGAACTATCATTTTCCTCCTTCTATATATTGATCAATATAGACAATATCAAATTAACTTTTCATAGAGCTATGAATTACTCTAACTCATATCAATGACATGATTCACTATGCACGTGTGCATTATTCCTCTTAAACCTTTTAAAGGGGGGGAGAGGTGAATGGGGAAGACACAACATAATTTCCCTTAATCTCCTATTTAAATACAAAAACAAATGGCTGCCATGCCATCTAGATAGGACTGAACTTTACAGAAGTAATCTGCACCATCTCTAAAATATTCCTTCATATACTCTCACTCATGAGGTTGCCTTCTCTCAATGTAAAGAGGAAAAGAGCAACTTTAAGGTCTACAAAATGTGCAATACAAGTACCTGTTCTGAAGGAGGTAGTTGGCACTAAAATTGGTCATCTTACACAGCATCTCCCCTTTCTTTGTTGTCTTCTTAAAAGGTCTAGCGCATCAGGATTAGCATCTTCAAAGATGACAGATTCTAGACATAAAAGTGTTTTTCTATAAGCTGTCCAAAACTCAATTTTATGAGCCAGATATTCATGCAAAATGGTGTTTGTTTTGCTCTTCTGGCATCATTCCCCCAAATCGTTTGAAGCCCAGGAAATAAAAATATTTTTTCATCAATAGGACTAAAAAGGAGTAGTACTGAAGAGAACTTCAAAAACTATGATTTAAATGAAGAATTATCTTTAGTTACAACAAATATCCCCCCTACAATCGGTGTAGGTACATGAGAAATAAATACAACTGTTAACATTCATTATTTTCTTGCAAATTATTTGTGTGTGTGTGTGTGTGTAAAATAAAAGTATCACTAATAGTAAGCTTGTCACTTGATGATGATTTTTATTCTAGTTGACGTCCCCACAGTAATAGTATCTAGCAGGTGTCTTATCTTTTGTCTATCATGTTAAGACCTTGATCCCAAAATCATGAAATCAGATTAGTATTCATGCAATCTTTTTTTATGAAACTTTAGTTTACTGGAACTGTTTTTCTTAACATATGAATTCAGACCAGTTACTTTTAATCGAGTATTTCTTTGCCCCAACCAAAGAGTCAGCAATTTTAATTGAAAAAGTTCTTCAGAGGTCATCTAACCCAATTCCCTGTCTGTCTAGATAGGAAACCAAAGCCCAGAGAGCCTGGTCAGGAAGCCACATACCCCAAAATCACATACCCAGGCCTCCTGAGTTCTGCTCATTCTCACTATAGCCCTCTACCACACTCTATGAGGTATAAAAAGTTAAATTAAATATAGCATTTGAATAATAAACAGGTAAAGAATATTTCCTAAGCATTGAGATATTTTTTTTCAATTGTGTTCTGTTTTCCACCTGCCTAACCTTCATAGAACATTCTGTGTTATCCTCTTTTGCCTAAATGACTCCTACTTGTCTTGAGAACTCAGCTCAAAGGTCACTTCCTCAAAAAAGCCTTCCTTCACCTCCCAACACACACACACACATTAAATTGGATTTCTCTGTCCTATAGTCTGCTTGCATAACACTTACCTTACTACAATCTTCTGTGGTTGTGTGATTCATATCTGCCACTCCCACTAGACTCAACATTGGATAAGATCAGGCAGGGAGGCATCTCTAGTTTTGCCAGCCATGTACACCAGCTCCTAGACCAGGGTGCGAGCACCCAGTAGGTGCTCAGTATACATTGCTGGATGTATGAGTCAACCTCTCAAGCCAACCTATGAAGCTTTGGTTGATCTCAAAACTTCGAATCACAAAGTTGAGAGGAACACTAGAGATATAGACTATTCCTGACTCAAATTTAGAAAATGTTTGAAGATTTTCATGTGCATTGCAAGAAGAAAATAGAGCTGAAAAATGTCCACTGTAATTAAAAAAGCAAAGTTGTTTCTGCAGAGTGACACCTAGGTTAGTTTCCTGCCTCTTTGACAGGGTTCTGCTTTTGTCAAAACTACCGTTATCACCTTCTGGTGTTCAAAAGGCCTAGAGATGATGGCTAGGACTCAGAGAAACTCAAAATGCATCAAAAAAAGAAACCTAATGGTTGTAAGAATATATTCCTTCCTCATTCACACCTCATTTACACTTTTCCCTTCATCCTGTGGCAAACTACTAAAAAAAGTTGCGAGCTCATGGGAATCTCAAAGCACACTCTGACAGTGAGGACATTTAATGATTTTTTCTTTAATAGTTAAAAAATAATGAACCATTGTATAAGCTTTTTCTGCATTGTCTAAACCCAACAGTGGCTTCATCTCCTTTTTCTCGATTCCTTTCACACTTTTGATCCCTGGCTCTATTTCTCTCCACATCTTCATAAGCTTCATGGTCTCCTTCCCAATCTCTCTCTTGTCCACTCCTGAGATTTCATTCTAAAAACTTCTTAAGGTCTTTCTCTTCTCATCTATTCTACAAGCGTTCAGAGACATTTATGGAGGACCTACACACATCTGTTTAGTATTTTCTATATTGATGACATTCCAAAGCTTATTTGCTTTTGTTCTACAGTTTACATATTTTCTTATTTCCTTTGGTATTTTCAGGTGCAATGTAATCATTTTTTCTGAAACAATAAAGTCATTTTTTTTATAATTTATAGAACAAATTATAGAACAAAAACTCCAGTAATTTAATTGAGTTTATAAGATATGAATATATGTCAGGTATGACAGGCAGTTATATCTTAAGCCTGCTTAAAATTACCTTTTACACTATTTTGTAAAACCTCTTTGCTGTAAATAAATGTGTTTAAATCATCTTTTCACCTATTCTTCCACCACATGAGAGTGTTCTCATTAAAATTATTTCCTTTTCTTTCCCTTATTCCCATTTTCTGTCCTCTTAGTCTGTTCAGGCTGCTACAAAAAATATTATAAACTGTGTGGCTTATAAGAAGTACAGATTTGGGTCTCCCCTGGTGGCACAGTGGTTGAGAATCTGCCTGCCAATGCAGGGGACACGGGTTCGAGCCCTGGTCTGGGAAGATCCCACATGCCGTGGAGCAACTGGGCCTGTGAGCCACAGCTACTGAGCCTGCGCGTCTGGAGCCTGTGCTCCGCAACAAGAGAGGCTGCGATAGTGAGAGGCTCGCACACCGCGATGAAGTGTGGCCCTCACTTGCCGCAACTAGAGAAGGCCCTCGCACAGAAACGAAGACCCAACACAGAAAGAAAGAAAAGAAAGAAAGAAAGAAAGAAAGAAAGAAAGAAAGAAAGAAAGAAAGAAAGAAAGAAAGAAAGAAAGAAAGAAAGAAAAGAAAGAAAGAAAGAAAGAAAGAAAGAAAGAAAGAAAGAAAGAAAGAAAGAAAGAAAGAAAAGAAAGAAAGAAAGAAAGAAAGAAAGAAAGAAAGAGAAAGAAAGAAAGAAAGAAAGAAAGAAAGAAAGAAAGAAAGAAAGAAAGAAAGAAAGAAAGAAAGAAAGAAAGAAAGAAAGAAAGAACAGATTTGTTTCCCACACTTCTGGAGGCTGGGAAGCCCAAGATCAAGGTCCTGGCATATTTGGTGTCTGGTCAGAGCCCACTTCTTCGTTAATAGACAGCCATCTTCTATGTGCCCTCTCATGGCAGAAGGGGCAAGGGAGGTCTCTAGGGTTTCTTTTGTAGAGGCATTAATCTCATTCATAAAAGCTTCATCCTTGTGACCTAATCACCTCCCAAAGACCCTACTTCCTAATACCACAGACTTAAGGGTTAGGATTTCAACACATTAATTTTGGAGAGATACAAACATTCAGACCATAGCACCTGATCAAGGTCATATGTCAAAGGAAATGCTGATGTTGACATGTTACCAAGTAAAAATTCTAGAAGTCAGGTCTCTGGATATGGAATTTATTAAAATAGTTCTCATAATTCACCATTTCACTCTTTTATCTTAGAATTATACTTTCTTCCTCTGATTAGACAGAAAAGTTTTCAGCCCATCAAATATTTTTCCAGTTAGCAAAAGGTAGTCAGAGTCCTGAAACTTTCACCTTTCCAACTCTATCGTTTTTATTTTGTATTCTTTTCCACTGTAGACTTTATAGCTATGATTCTCTCCTTTTCTCTCAAAGTCATTACAAATTATACTCTGTTCATCTCATTTTTTCACTAATTTCAATTTAATGAACCAATATGCTAATTTCTCCTTTACAAAATCCAAATAAAGATTATATTTTCTTTTTCAAACATTTGCAAAAAGTTATTTTAGTCTTCTTCTTTTAATGCTTCCCTCTTGTTAGTACTTTAAAATTATACTTCATAATAAGAATTAAGAAAGAATAATTAACACTTTCCACATACTAAGACACATGCTTACCCTAAACTGTAATCCCAGATTTTCAAATATATATTTCCTATGCATCCCAAGCTGTTATCAGGTCACCCATAGTGGAGATAAAATAAATAAGAAGCTAAGTCTATGGAACTTAGACAAATAAAACTCATGAGTGACGTCCATATCTTTCACATAAACTACACTCAACATCTAAAATACCCACTAAAATATAATGGGACCCTAATGCCTAAGAACCAAGGCTTGGAGTCAGCAGATATGAATTTGGCTATTGAGATATATAATTCTTAATTGTATAAAGGCCTAAAACTTACTATAGCAAGGAAAACTGTCACCCAATGTCATTAATGCAGAATTTTCCTATATTTTTTTTAAAGCTAGATGGTTTTAAATTACCAAATATATATGCATTGTCTTTCCTTTGTCACATTTATTCCCACCAGATTGAGTTGGAATACCTGCATTAAGGACAGGATACCTGTTTTCTTAAGGGAATTATGGTCCCTAAGAAATAAGCATGTAGATGAAAGGCTTTACTTTTAAAATTATTTCTTCAAATGATTGGCAGCACTCTAGAAAATGTAAGTTTTTTTTCAAAGTTTGCCCTGAGACCATTTTAGTGTAAGGATAAGACCATGGTGTATAATAGTTCCAGAGTTGTCCCAGGACATACAGCAAATTTCTTGAGGTGGTATTTGCCTCCTGTGTTGATAAAGTCTCTCCACCCTCACTACTTCTTCTGTCAGATGGTGAGCCAGGGTACAGTATTAAGAGAAGGATGGGAATGGGAAACTTGAGACATTAATGTAAACTGGGTGTTATAACACCTTTATGAAAGCTTCGTGCACTGAGTGCAACTTGGACTAGCACTTTGCTTGGTGCCCATAGAATGGGGCAATACCTTGTGGTCAACAGTCTGGTGTCAAATAGTTCCCATTGTCTCCAGTTTTTAGTTATATCAGGATTCCAAAGAAGTCACATGTTCCAGGAGGAAGAATTTTAATAATCTCAATAGTGATAACATCTCACTGAGTTTTTCTAAGAATTAAATATGAAAATGTGAAAACAGTGGTTGTTATTGTATTGTTATCTATTTCTTTTTTTTAATTCTGTAAGATATCACTTTTTTGTTGTACTGATATATTAATCAGGGTTCAATCAGAGAAAAAGAACTGATAAGAGATATATATTAAGGAATTTATTACCAATTAGCTTATTTAATTTGGGAAGCTTGGTAGGCAAGTCCAAAATTCATAGGGCAGTCCATCAGGAAGGACAGGCTAGAACTTCTGGGTATGAGTGGAAGCTGCAGTCACAAGCAGGATTTCTTCTTCTGGGAAATCTCAGTTCTGTTCTTAAGCACTTTCAGTTAATTGAATCAGGCCCACCCAGATTATCTAGAACAATCTCCTTTACTAACATCAATTAACTATAATTATTAATTCCATCTACCAAATACTTTCACAGCAACACCTAGATTAACTTTTGTTTGAATAACTGGGCATATATCTTTCCCAAGATGGTACATAAAACTGATCATTGTAATAAGATATCCATTATCAACTGCCATAATAATAAGGCATACAAAAAAGCAACCACAAAATAACAGTGACAAACAAATATCAACATTTATTTTTGCTAACAAGTCTACATATTGCCTGGGTGATTCTCTTGACCTTGGCTAGGCTCACCGGTTATTGGTTGGCCTTGCTCAGGCATCAGCAGACAACAGGCAGGTTTGTTGAAGCATGTTGATCTAGGTTGGTCTTGACTGGAATGGCTCAGTTCTTCTCCAGGTAGTCTCTTATCCTTCAATAGGCTAGCTTAGAGCTTGTTCTCATGGTAGTGACAGGGATCCAAAGACACAGCAGGAATGTGTGTCTAGATTTAGACTTGATACCTGTCATTCCATTGGCCAAAGTAACTCACTAGGCTAGCCATGATTCAAGGGATAAAGAAATAGATGCTATCTCCCAACATGAAGAGCTATAAAGTCAAGTTTTAAAGGGCTTGTATATAAAGAGAGCTAGAAAGTTGGCACCATGTTTGCACAGATCTACCACATCTAGGTAATACAAAAATAATAAAGACATCTAAAGATTTCTGAATCATTTGATATCCTGTTTTTATAAAACTTTAATATATTTTTATACACATGGCAAAAGGTCTAATTTTATGCTAAATGGATGTAGAACATTGTCTAGATTTCATATCAATGTAAAGTGCAGTAATATACAAGGTCAATTATTTATCCAGCTTGTATCAGAAGGCAGGATACAAAAGCGAAGAAGGCAGATGGTAATATTGATTTGTGGTTCAGGTTTTATATAATGGAGAGTTCAAGTAGAAAAGGAGGTGAAGAACTGAGTACATACAAAAAGTGGTTGAAATTGATGGACATAAAAAAAAAACTGGCAGACATTAATAAAATGAAAGAAGCCAAAGAATTAGAGATCAGTGTGTGGTAGTAACGAACGTATGGAGGCAGGTCTTGCCTTGACATTTGTGAGGTCTAAGGCAGGCTTACAAATGAAGACCCACACACCACGTACCTAAATATTTTTAACTTATATATAAAGCTGGCAAAGTGTTAAGTAATATATATCTAGTCCTCATCTCTTGACCAACTTATGTTTATCACAACCTGGAAGGGCTAGAGTCCACACCAGAATGGTGTGTAGAGTTCCACCAGCACTAGAAGTACAAGCCCACAGCCCTGGGTCTGCCAGCTTCTCTTCTCACCTGGCTTTGGCCCATACCATGATGATGTGGCCTAAGTGCAGATGTATAATCACACATTTCCAAGCTCCATTAACTTCCCTATAAACAGCTTACCTTTTGGCCAAACCTTGAGCCTATCAAATGCAACATCTTGATATGAGTCACTCTCAAGAGGATTTATCTGGGGAAGAGGACTGTGCAGGTGCTCAAAGCAAGATTCAGACCATTTGAGCAGAAAATTTTAGCATTTTGTGACTCAGTACTCTGGGAAGGAAGGGCAGGGGTTCCAGGAGGGCAATGATACTGGGCGGCATGAACTCCT
Organism: Leucopleurus acutus; assembly: GCF_964270905.1. NCBI lineage: Eukaryota > Metazoa > Chordata > Mammalia > Artiodactyla > Delphinidae > Leucopleurus > Leucopleurus acutus. The sequence continues at coordinate 19,506,644 of NC_139147.1, read as the reverse complement.
AACCCACCCAGGAAGGTGTAAGCAGAGGAGGAGTAGAGCAGGGTCCTTCTGCACTCTTGCCTGGGACTAAAGGGTAGTGGTGTAGTAATAAGAATTTGAAGAATAGGGCTTCCCTGGTGGCGCAGTGGTTGAGAGTCCACCTGCCGATGCAGGGGACAGGGGTTTGTGCCCCAGTCCAGGAAGATCCCACATGTCGTGGAGCGGCTGGGCCCGTGAGCCATGGCCGCTGAGCCTGCGCGTCCGGAGCCTGTGGTCCGCAACGGGAGAGGCCACAACAGTGAGAGGCCCGCGTACCGCAAAAAAAAAAAAAAAAAAAAAAAAGAATTTGAAGAATAGAAGTCTGTGGAATTTAAATTGTAATCTCCAGGTAATTAAAGGGGCCTAAGAATATATGTTTAAGGAACTGGGTTGCTGATGTGAAAAGAAGATAATATTAAGATTGAGGCAGATCAAAATTGTGAGTCTACCATGCTGATTAGATTAACCGAATTTCGATGCTCTGAGATTTGACACAAATGTGAACTGTGCATAAAAACCACACTCATACACCTTTTGCACAATTATTTTTAAATTATTTCTTGTTATAATGAAAAATCCAACTGTCTTTAGGTTACAAAATATCACAGAGCTCCACTAGGATTTTAACATTTGGGAAAAAGAAGTTAAATGAATGTGACCTCCTCCTAATTAATGCATTTGCTAAACATATCATTAATTAGGAACAATTTTCACATCAACAGAGAAGTCATAACAATGTTTTTGAAACTACAGGCTGCAACCCATTAGCTGGTCATGACTAGAATGTCTTAGATGAAAGAGAAAATAAAATACCTCATTTTGTACATAACTATTGTTTGATTAAACTTTCACCTTGGCTGTATATAACATATGTATCAAAGAGATAAAAATATTTTAAAATATCTTATCATTTGTTGTGCATTCATTTATTGTCCAAACATGTATTTAGTGCCTACTGTGCTAACATTTGGGAGAAAAACTGATCTTAAAAATTATAGGAAGTTTTTTTACAAAGCTCATAGTCCAATGACAAAGGCAAATAATTATGAAGGCAATAAAGCATTAAAATAGAAAAGTATAAGTTGCCAAGGTAGTTCATAAGTAATTAAAAGTGTAGGAAAAAGCACTGATTAAGCTGATACCTAAAGAATGAGTAAGAATGAGCCTGGAATAAAGTTGAGCTAGTATATTCAGTGCAGGAATATACTACAAAGAGGTAAGAAAGAAAATATCCTATTAGGAAATTGAAAGGAATCAACCTAGACAGAGCATAATGTGTGATGATTGGGGATGAGACAGAAAGGGTAGGCAGGGGCCAGGTTGTGCCGGGCCTGATGAACTGTACACAGTAATTTGGACCTTAAATCAGGACATTTGGAAGACTGTGAAGGATTATAAGCAGGTGGGTAATGTGATCATATTTTCATCTTGGCAGAGTAAGGAATGGAAAATGGGAGGAGTGAGACAGGAGGTTAGGTGACAATTCAGGTGGCAACCATCCAAGTGAGATGTGATGATGGTCTGGTCCAGACTGGGGAGAGTGAGGATGAGAAAATCATCATTTAATTGGATAATGGCACGAGCCTTCATGACCCTTGCCCACTGAGGTTGCAAAGAGGGGAATAAGAGCCCATTTCTGGCAAATGATTCTGTTCAGCACAATTATTAGTTGACATTTAAAGGCTTGAAAGACATGTGAATATCTGTGGCCACTCGGCAGCTGCATAAAAGGTCCAAACCCAGCAGAGAAGACTGTGCTAGAGAAATTGATGTACACGAGCCTTCAATGAATAAATGGTAATTGGACACTTTCAAGGCTTGAATAACCACGAGAAAAGAGAATTGGCCCTCATCAAAAGCCTAACAATTATGAAATATTAAGCCAGTGATCTTTGACTCTAATAGATCCAGTGCAAACTTTTTAAACTAATATTTTGTTGTGTCCACTTACCATCCACAAATGAAACACATAGATAATAAAACCTTCCTGTTCACATAAGTTGAAAAAAATGATATAATACCATAATTACATTCTTTTATTTAAAAGGGAAGTGCTTTATAATGTAATAAAATTATAATGAAGGGTTCATATGTTTACCCTCACGTAGGATAAGGTGAACACACCAACTACTCAATATTAATGCAGACTTTAGCCAGTTTGGGCCTGTAAGTGATTTAAATCCCACAAGTGGGGTTTCCCTGGGGTGAAGCGGTTAAGAATCTACCTGCCAATGCAGGCAACATGGGTTCGAGCCCTGGTCCAGGAAGATCCCACATGCTGCGGAGCAACTAAGCCTGTGCGCCACAACTACTGAGCCCGTGTGACACAGCTACTGAAGGCCATGTTCCTAGAGTCTATGCTCCACAACAAGAGAAGCCACCGCAATGAGAAGCCCGTGCACTGCAACAAAGAGTAGCCCCCACTCACCACAACTAGAGAAAGCCTGCATGCAGCAACAAAGACCCAACACAGCCAAAAATAAATAAATAAAAATAATTTTTAAAAAATTAATTAATTAAAAAAAAATCCCACAAGTGAAGCTGCCCCTGAGGACATGGTTTTCCAAAATGGTGAGAAATACTTGGGTAAATTTCTGAATTCTGTAGTATACACTCTTCTTCAAGTTCCACAGTAGTTTTATTCCTGGAAAGGTCAGGGTATATGAAAACTGCAAAAACAAATAAACAAAAAAATTTGTTTTTATTTAAAACAGATTTGAATTTAAGGAGAACACATTTATAATTAGGTTTTGGGGTTCCTGCACACACACACTTATATGTATATCAGGCAGGACATTTAAAGTTATGTCTCTAGCCCACCCCTCTTAATAAACCTAGTAGCCCAAGACTTCAAAAGTTGTGACAACTGAAAATGCAGAATTTCTAGAATATTCCATAGAGGGAAACTCCACTAACTGATTTAGGGATTAAAAAGTAGAAGAATAGAGATTTCTAAGGAAATAGAAAACAAATGAGAAAGAGGAGAAAAGGGACCCCTAAATTTAGTACAACCACCTCATGTTTTATCTTATCTGACTCCTAAACATCATTTAAAACTAAATTTGCCAACATGCTGGTCTTGGAGAACTACTAAGAGGAATATGAGGGGAGTCTTTGTGGGAGTACAGGACTGATTTATGGGAACTGAAGAATTGTGATGCGAACAGAAGCTACAGAGACCTGCCAGGTCTAAGGATGGATTTATTAACTCAATTTGACTTTTGTGTTGTTGGTCATTTTTTTTATGCCTTAGATGGGAAGGATTTAAGCATGCATTAATGCTTAAATGAAGGAAGGTGTCACCAAAGAGGTTAAATATGCAGGAGAAGGGTTAATGTTTTTTACTTGAAATATGGTGGGTGATGGGTGGAGAGATCCAGAGCACAGGGGAAGGGATTCACCTGGTGTGCCCAAGGTAAAAACCTGATTGTATTGTAGATACAATCTTGAGCTCCTCCTCTCTGACTTAGACATTTTTTTTTTTTTTACTTTTAGTTTTTTCCATCTCAGTAAATGGCATTACCACTGTCCCTGGCATTTATTTTCCTTGACTTTTCTTCTCCCATCTCATTCAGTAAAAAAAAAAAAAAAAAAAAAAAGTCTCAGGTTTGGTACCAGGAAACTGAGGGGTTCTCTTACACTGACGGGCACTTTCTCAGAGAAGTGAGACATGCTCACATCCAGGAGAACGACACAGGAAGGGAAGGATCTGAAGTGTAAAAAGGGAGAATGTTTGAAGTAGCTTCTGTGACCCTCTAAGTATAATGGGGAAAGATGCACAGATAAAGCTATTTTGAAAATGGGAGGGAGCTGCCTTAAATGATATTTAGCATTCATTACAATATTTTTCTCTATGTTGAATGTTGAAAAAAAGTGATCTGGAAACATATTGTTCCAATGAAGTAACATAAAAGAATGTTCCCTGAAAACTTTGAGGAAAAAACTAATTCCACAGGAATTGAGTGGATGATATAGGAGAACATAGACTACAAAAGAGTGCCATTTGTGTCAAACAAAATACTCCTTGTTGTCAAAACAAGAAGTTAGAATCTGCTTTAAACAGGCACACATATATTCAGTCAGGTAGCCATTCACTTAAAAACTTTGGTTCTTGAATCTATTTGACTATAACTGCAGGATGCTTTTAAGATGCCCTCAGAAAAGGAAAATAATAAACACCCAAACCACTTTTAAAGATGTCAAGTTTTAACTAAGTTTGATGTATTCTGTGCAAAGTTAACGAGTCAACTGCATTATATTTGCAAAAGAATTTCCAATGCCAATAAAATTTAATACCATTCACCTTTCCCCTAAGTAAACATTCCCACTGGAATAGTATCAGGACCACAGTCTACCTCTCTGTTCTGATGGATAAACGAGGAACAGAATCACACTGAGGAGAGTAATTATATCCCAGTGCCCCCAAAGGACTATTAGTACAAGACTTCTGAAATAACTCAAAAACTTAGGTTGTTGCTTATTTTTGAAAAGCTGAGTAGCTGAATTTTAAGCCTTCACTCTGTCCTTAGTAAAGCTGTGGCAAATTGGATTCAGCAAACATTTAGACACCAGCTTGGTACTATGGGGGGATCACTAAGATGACAAACTGCAAAGAAGCTCACCAGCTAGCACTGAAGAAAGACTCATTTGTTTGTGGCTGAGACAAAACTCAAGATCATAGAATATTTGTTAAAAGTGTCAACTGTTTTTTTTTTAAAGCATCAACTCTTGAGTCATATCTAGGATTTAGCTATGGTCTCACGACTGCATGAGTTTCTCATGACTGCAAAACTTTGCATAAATTACTCTTCTAGGCTTCAGTTCCCTTTTCTGTACAAGTGGGAAACTACAAAGTGCATGTAGTGACTGTCATGCATGAAACAAGTAAAAAATGGAAGATAGAGCTATTGTTAAGTGATGGGAAGGTACATTCAGAATGAAAGTAAAACATATGGAAGGAAAGTCATTCACCTTTCCCATCTCCCACTCTTATTTTAGGCCAGATTCAAAAATCCACAGTCATCTCTAAACCCAAAACTTCCTGAAAAATGTTTATAACCTAAAATCATTGTCAGCATCACCACACTGAAAAATTTTCCCTTGACGAAGGTCATCTCTTTCCATTTGGGGAGCTACATACATTAGATTTTGCTATCAGAAATCCCTCACCTCCAAACATCTAAATTACATCAGCTATAATCTGATTACTCTGAATTGATTTTGACAACACCAAATCCCACGTTCCATCTTTGGGGCTTATATCACTACCATGACAAACACCATGAAAATAATAATAATGTTCCTCTGGACTTAGCAACACCCTCTTACACCAACAATTTTTGGTTAATGACCCAACATAAAATTAGTTCATCCTAAATACATCCGCAAAAACAGATTAACCACATCAGGCAATCTTTCAAATGAATTGGCCCTGATTAGAAAGAACAACATAAAAAGGAAAGTTTTGTTTCATTTAACTTCTTATAAATAACCCTGAGAATATCTTGAGTCTATCTTACATAACATTTATCAAGATTTATGTAAAATCTAAGCAATTTATAACAAATCATGGGATAACTCAGTAAATATCATCCTACACTCTCTTCATCAATGTTTAAGGAAAACATGAAATTTGTGTTAAGAGTCAAATTAGGATAGTTGTAAGACTAATGGATTTATTACGTTTTTAAAATTATCTTCAAAACCTCTTTTTCCATACAGGCATTATAATATTCATTTTACACAGTAGACCTAAGATCACAGATGCAGTTAATGACAGAGCTAGAACCTAGGTCTGATTCCAGATCTTTCAGTCTTTGCACTTCACCTTGATCCCTCTCAAGTTCAGGAAAAATAGGAAATTAAAGAAAAGTTTAAGATCCACAGAAAGAGGAAGAAGGACTCAGAACACAGAAGTCACTTCACCTTCAACCTATACTTATTCAATGCCCTCCCTTCTAACATTCACATATGCCCATAGACATAATGAGATGGGGAAAAAACAGTGGCTTTACAATTATTAATAGTAACCACAGCCATCATTGCTTGCATATGTGGGAGCAGAAAATGCACTTCTAATAAATTTAGCAAATTGCAGAGTAATATGTACTGTATGATCTCAAGTTTGAAAAAAAAAATTTGTGTTTGTGTGTATTTGTGCACACATGGGAAATATACGTAAAGAATTTTTAACTATAGTTTCCACAGAGAAATGAAACTGGGGATTGGGGGAGACCTTAATTTTTTACTTTATACAATTCAAACATAAGTTGTTTTTCAAGGAATGTATATTACTTTTGTAATAAAAAATATTAATTGAAAGTAATAGTGTAAAAATCAGGATAATGGCTACTTAGGGGAACATGAGAGACCAGAGTAATATGTGAGAACAGTCATGAGGAGAGATTATGTGGGTGATGCCAATATTTTAATTTTTGATCTGTGTAGTGCTTTTCACTTTGTAATACTTATTTGAATTTCACACATTTCTTTTGTACCATTTTTAGGTATATTTAATTTTACAATAAAACTACTTTAAAAAGGAATCATCAAAACCAATTACTGACATGACCAGGTAAATTATAATTCTTGATTTTACCCCTGGCCCCCAAGTGTAATTATTAACAACTCTGACTTGCACTGTCAAAAATATCCATTTTGACGATAAATTACACAGTGCCCTACAAATAACCTACTAACATTGTGGTATTTTTAAATTTGGATAAAACCCTTGGAAGTCAGCTTGAGTCCAGCAGTTCTAAAATGGCACCCAGAGGACATTTTTAAATGTGTGGTAAAGTTTTTGGTTGTCTCAGTGCTTGGAAGAGCTACTGGTATTTAGCAGGCTGTTGCCAAGGTGCTTATCTTTCTACTATGTGTGGGATGGAAATGCACAATGAAGAATGATCTTACTCTAGTGTTAAAGATGAGAAAACTGAGATCCCAAGTGTTAAGTGGACCATCTAAGAGCACATTCTTTGTAAGTAGCAGATGCCATGACTAAAACCTAGGACTCTTGCCCCACCTATCAATCTTCTCACATAGCATGCAAAAAACCTGCTCTCTCCATCTTCCTTCCTTCCCTCCTTCTTTCCTTCCTTCTTACCTTCTTTCCTTCCATTCTTCCTTTTTCTCTTCATTCTTTTCTTCCTTTCTCCCTTGATTTTATTTTTTTCTTTATCTACAAAACATTGGCAATGTCATTCAACTCTTACTTATAAAATGTAGAAAATCTAACTTAGTATCAGAAAGCAGGGAAAAACTTATTACACAACTGCATTAAGGGATTCAGAAGAAGGGAGATGTAAATCATTCTGAAATACAGATTAAAGATATAAAAGCTCAATTTTTCTAACCTTTCCCTTCCTGCTTCAGGTTTTCCTCCCTCACCACCCTGCCAGGTTCAATTGCTTATTGCCCAGAATACACAATGCAACATCTGTAGTGGCTTCCACTGAGAGTTATTTATCCAGAGTTTCATTAAAATAGCAACTGATTTGGCTGAATAAAATTTTGCTTATCTTAATAAAGCTCTTCAGAGCTTTGCAAATTTGCATTTAATTCTCTTTAGTGTCATAACAGCATTAATAATCTGTGCCTAAAGAGCAATTTTTAAAACTTTATACTTTCTATCTAAAGGAGGTAGATTCATAACCTTCTATTTTCATGTGACTGGGCTCTTAATGTATCATAAACTGGTTCACTGACTTAGACTGAGTGAATCTGAGACTTCTTATAATCTCTTGGCCCTCTCCGGATTTCCCAGCCATAAATGAAATAATGTCTTTGCAGCAACATGGATGGAGCTAGAGATTATCATACTAAGTGAAATAAGTCAGACAGAGAAAGACAAATACCATATGATATCACTTATACATGAACTCACAGACATAGAAAACAAACTTATGGTTACTAAAGGGAAAAAGTGTTGGGGAGGGACAAACTAGGAGTTTGGGATTAACAGATACACACTACTATATATTAAACAGATAAACAACAAGGACCTACTGTATAGCATAGGGAACTATATTCAACATCTTGTAACAACCTATAATGGAAAGGAATCTGAAAAAGAATATATGTGTAAATAATATATATATATATATATATATATATATATATATATATATATATATATATAACTACACACACATAGGCTCAGGCATATAGAATGAGCCTTCAGCATTTCCTGAAGAGTAAATGACTTGATTTGCTTGAAGTCTTCTCATCACTAATGGGACTGAGGTAGAAAGAGGGAAAAGAGAAGTGATGGTGAAACGTAAAGGCAGTAAGATAGCACAAAGCAGATATAGGTGCCACTTGTGGAGGGATCCTTCAGCTGAGACCCCAAGATCCATGGGAAACCAGATTCACTGATGCAGCTCCACTGCCTGTAAATCATGTGCCCAGATGAACTGTTGAAGGAATAAAGATGTATCATGAAGGCTTTCTGGTCCTCCTCTCTCTCTCTCTTCTATTTGGATAGGAAAAAGTGAAAAGGAGAGAAAAATTGGAAGTGTTTTTTTTTTCTTTTTTTTTTTTTCCAGTACGCGGTCCTCTCACCGCTGTGGCCTCTGCCGTGGCAGAGCACAGGCTCCGGACACACAGGCCCAGCGGCCATGGCTCACAGGCACAGCCACTCCGCGGCATGTGGGATCTTCCCGGACCGGGGCACGAACCCGTGTCCCCTGCATTGGCAGGCGGACTCTCAACCACTGCACCACCAGGGAAGCCCTGGAAGTGGTTTTTAAATACAGATTTCAGATAACCGCTAAAAACAACCATACTCAAGGCACTGCACAGTCATCCAGAATGTTTGAGTATAAGATGATAAACAGGAGACAAGGACGTAGAATCCAGGAAACTCACATGTGACGAAGTTCATTTTTTTCTTCAAGTCATAGCCAAAAATCAAATCCAGGAACAACTTGTGTTTTTTTTCTGACATCTGAACACAATCTGATGAGAGAGTCATTTTTTAAAAAAATTTTCTATCTAGTTTAAGATTTCTTTAGAGTGAAATCAACAAGGGAAAGATGGAGGAATGCGGGGAACAACAACAACAAAAAATGATCTGCAAGTGAAAAGACAGGCAGGCTGGGTATTCTACATTTTCCAAGAGTGTCTTCTGTACTGCAATTGTAGTTCATTTGAGCACTGTCTGGCTGCTTCTTAACTTCCAGAGTCTCAGATTTGCTCTGAACGCAAAGCTATTGCAGTAGCTTAAAAATGCCTAATGAAAAAGAGACAATGCCATAGAATACCACACTAGCCTAAAGCATCTGTCATAAACAGACCCAGAAGGTTTTAGTAAAGGACAAATTGAAGAATACTAAAATAAAGAAGGTTAATACATCAAAATTGAAATAAAATAACAAAAAAATAAAGTGATGTAGTTTGAAAGGCAAAAAAAAATTAAGAAACAGGAAAAGAGGAGGAGAGGGTTAGCAGAGATAGACTCTGAAAAAAAAATCTCACTGATGAAAAAAAAGAAAATGTTCCAGTTAAGCAAAAATGTAAGTGAATACTGTACTTAAGAACTGAATACAAAAGAGCTTAAAATTCCATGCTCCTAGTCAGATAAAAGATCCTTGACAGAGGGAAGGTAAGGTCTGATCCAATGACCCTATGCAGGAATGAAAAACAAACAAAAAAAACAATGATTTGGGCAAAAAGCAGAAGAGCCAGTTCAACAATGAAGGTACAAGAAGCAAGGAATTAAAAAAAGAAATTTGAAAATGGAGGAAATTATCTAATTGTTTTCAAAAGAATATATATTAGCAAAATTACACAATGAAAGATTAAAATTGAATTCCATGATCATTTAAGAATATGGGATCATCAGCTAGTAATTTCTATACCAAAATATACAGGCTGATTTATAAATAGCTTTAGCAAAATCTTGATGGAACTTCTATACATGTAAGCTCAGTGAAAAACCATCCAACTCATTCCCTGGAGCTATTGTAAATTTGACACCAAATCTAGGCAACAACTGTAAGAAAAGGAATCAGAGTCACCTCACGTAGATTAGACAAAGGCAGAGAAGTTTTACAAATCAGTAAGAAATGAATGAGCTATGATTCAGTAATCTTTCTGGCTTTTATATAAGCAAAGACAAAATTAAATCCCCAAATCCCACATGTAAGAACATATGCAATGAATGACCTTTTTAGAATATTTTCTTTGGAGATTTACAAATGCTGCATAATTTTTTTTTACCCAATAAGCTGCTTTTTAACATTATTTTCTTATATTTTAAATATCAGGAAACGACAGAGAAAATTATAATTTAAGGTAAGAACGTAAATCAGTGTATAATGACAGAGGCAGTGATGTGTTTATTTTTAAAGTGCTTGTAAGAAAATCTATGGTATCTAATTTGCCAAAATATCAGTTTTAGAACACTTCTTTTCTTTGCCCAGTCTCATCACTTATTTTAAAGAAGTAACCATTTTTTGAATAAAATCTTTTGAAAGAAATGCTTTCAGGTCTGGTTTATAATTACCTGTTAATTAAAGAATAATCTGTATTTCTTATAGAGAAGAAAGCTGTAAACATTCACTGAGATGCACAGATTCATCTAGCGTTTTTAATTCACTTTCACACACTGAATACTAGAATAGCACCTCAGCAGAAAAAAAAAAAATCCATTGAAACAAAGCTATCTCAGTTTGGATAAATATGTTTTTCTGGAAAACAAGGTAACTGCAGTTCCCTAATTAGCTACAAAATGAACTTGAAAGTTAAAAAAAAAAAGAAGAAGAAGAAGGCAGAAGTTTGGCTTTTCACTTCCGCTCCTTTGCTAGCTCTGCCCTTTGAAATGTCAAAACTTATTTGCATATGTATTTTACAAAAATGGGAATAATACCAATCTACTTCACAGAACATGGGTAGGGTGCAATAATAAATAGTAGGGGTGAATAAATAGTACATAAAACATATATGAAAATGTGAAAATAGCTGAGTGCATTTATGATTACATATAAGCATGAGAACACCTGAATATGTATAAATGACCATCCTCTACACTGAATCACCTCACCTGTGATGGGAATAAGATGAAGGTAAAGGTTCATACAAAATCTGAACCAAAGTCTGAATTTTGCCAAAAGTAACAATTTTTACTGACCAAAGTAAGGGTGTGTGTGTGTGTGTGTGTGTGTGTGCAAGCACAGCCCAGAAACATCTTATCTCAGCAGGAACCCCTTGCATAAGATAGGATGTATGTGATTGTCTAAGAAAGAGAGTAACCAAGGCTAATCATTCCCAATGGACATGGCTGAGTGTGATGTGGGCAGAGAATTAACAGAAATCATGGACATGAGAAAAAGGAAAGCATTTCAAACAATGGAGAGACTTTCTTGTTTCATTCCAGCAAGAGGTGTTTATAGTCTTTTTTCTGGTTTTACAGGGATAACCCCAGAGGTATAAGCTCTGGGGATAAGATGGGTATTGATATGTAAAACTAGTGAAATTTTTATCATTGGCATTGGTGTATTTTATTGTTTATATCAAATTCACACATGACTGTATAGGAAATGTTCCTTACAATTTGAAATTTTAAAAGAAAAGAAAATCTAAGGAGAAAAATGTGTAAATAGTATGTCGATATAGAACATCATTTTGTTAATAGCTGCTTATACTTTTACTCTGGAATTTCTCATTTGCTTAATTCTACCTTATAGACAAAGTTGTTATTACTTCCCTATCCCCAAAGAAATCTGAGTCATTATTTCTGTGCTGCTCTGTAAGTGAACTAATCCCTTGATTTATCCTTGAAAGTTGCATTCCAGTTTTCCAGTATTTTCCATGTGACTGAAATGTTGCATTGCCATAAAGCCCAGAAGATGGTCATAAAATAATTTATCTAGTTTAACTTAATTATAAACTTCCAAAACTAATTTTGTGACTGATAATGGCTTGCATTATATTTTCATGTGGTTTCTTTTCCCTTCCCTGTTAATCTCCAACTACTTTGACACTGTTTAATCACATTAGTGCACAGTTTAGCTTCTAATAGGAATCTGGGTGCACAGGTAGGATCAAATAAGGTTTATTCCACAATGAACCAAGTTAATGGCAATTAAGAGGGTAAGAACTATGCTTTCTCATCATTTTTATTTTCCACATAATTCAGCAGTACTATGACTGCAAAAAGACCGTAATAATAAAAAAAGAATGTAGTAATAAATATTTCTTGAAAGAATAATTAAATGCAATCTGATGACATCAAGTAAACAAATGAGCATGCAAACAAGTAAGAATTTATGAAAATTGATGCAGCAGGAAACCCCTTCCTAGGAGAAGACAGTTCAGGCTTCAAGTCCCCTCTACTTGGGTCTTCACTGCTTTCTCATTTCACTTCTGATGTTATGATAAGCATTAAGATCCTTGGATTTATTTCCAAGTCCTGAACCTATTATTTTATTTTCAGCTTCATGTTTCTAATTAACATCCCTTTCAGCTCAATCAACTCCTGATCACTTGGGAAGGACACCATGCAATAGTTTGAGATAGGAAGGAAGGGGGCAGGGCACAACCATTAAAAGAACGACACAGCTGTTGAGGATACAACAAAAACTGGCTAGAACCAACTAGGCCCAAGATGGCAGAAGATTTGACTTCCAGTAGACCTTGAGCCTTATTAAACGCTCATTGTAATGTATTAGCATACTAAATGACACACCCACCAGCACCATGATGGGCTCCATGACAGTTTCAAGGATGACCATAAAAGGCCAAAAAGTGGGCGGTGGCCCAATTACTGGAAATCCCCACCTCTTCCTCCAAACAGTTAGAATATTCCTCCCACTTGTTAGCATATGAAATTACCCAACCCTTAAAAACTAACCACCCCATATCCAAGGGCCACTCTTGCCTTCTGAAACAAGACAGACCTCATTCTGCCTATTGAATGTGTATATCTCTAAATTAACTAGCTTTCACTTTACTGTGGCTGGCTCTTGAATTCTTTCCTGTGCAAAACCAAGGACCTTCTCTTAATGGCCCATCCCAGGAACTTTCCTGAGACCTGGCACGTGACCATTCTCTTGCTCCCCTTGTCTTGCCACAGTCTGGTTATCTTGGAACACAAATCTCAGTAATGATTCTCTTAGTCAGACCACCCAGCTCAAACAACCAAGGTTGTGAGTAAATCTTAAAATTAATTCTTCTGCTATAGATTTGATGTTCTTTGTTTCCAAGCACCAAGGAAACCTCCCAAGTTCAGTAAATTTGAATCTTCATTTTGTGGGTAAAGTCCACACAACTTCATTTCTACATGCCATCTGCTTAGAATTCTGTCTTATTCCTGTGTGATTCTCTGCTAAGACTAAACTCCTAGCCCTGCACTGCAGCCAGCTTGGCTAGGCCAGAACACCCTTATTGTCTCTTTCAGTCACTTCCCCTGGGGAGCTCAGAATGACCTTTTTCATGTTGAACCAATAGCTCTGCTTCCACGTTGAATGCACAGGGCACATGGAATTACAGCAATGAGTTACAGCAATGAATTTCCTTTTCTAGAACTTCCCAATGTTGTGTTGACCCACACAACAGGGTTTCCTCACATAAAAGTGTCTGCAAAAAACAAGTTCAAATTCATCATTGCCTTGTTGGTGGCTGGAATTAGACAAGGGACTACCCCTGTTAAGGACTCACTCCAGAGTTAGTTTTTCACAAACTCAGTATTGTCCTCCCCCAGCAGCCTTGACAGTCAAGGTCACAGCCTTTATTGTGGCTAGACCCACCTTGCCTCTAACTATCTGAAAGTTAACCTTCTATGTCACTGTTACTTAAATTACAGTTCAATGAAAAGATTCTGAGGGCAAATTGAAGTCTGACTTGAATGAAATTAACTGTCCTTGGATGTTCACTCTACCCTGATCTTTTGGCCTTCCATTTAGCTGTTCTCTTTCTCTGTGTACTTATGACTTAAATGGTGAGTTCAAAGATTCAGAAAATTAAAATAGAGGAAGAGTTCTATAAGAAATATCCAAGGGTTTAGTAGTTTTTTCCTTCAGCTGACTTTTAAAGTTTTTTCCCAAAAGTACATATTATGAGATGACTTCTTTTGTTCCATGTTTAGATGAACGAAAGCCTTCATTCAATAAAGATGGAATAAACATCTTATTAAAGCAAACAACAGATAAGCAAAATACCTTAACAATGTTAGAGAAACATTTCCTGCTGTGAAATAAAATTCATATTTTATGGCAAGACAAGAAAAATTTAAACAAAATATTGTCTCTGCCCTTTGGCTTCCTCTCTCCTCACACTGTGCATTGTGTATCTGCATTATACATTGACCAAACCTCAACCATAAAGAGCAACATTCTCCCAGCACCAACAAGACAACTCCTTAAAAGATAATTTTCGTTCTTGATCTTGTAAGGGTTCATATGGCGCTTAGATCTGGATTAGGTAAATTGTCAATAATACATCATTTGATGTAAAACCCTCCATCTCAAAAAACTTATATAACTGTGCTTTGACTTCTAACAGGCAGAACAGTCCTCAGAGTTTTCTGAGATATTCCTCTCAGGGTATAATCCTCAAATTCGACTTGAATAAAATTTTCCATTTCTTCCTTAGATTGACTGATTAATTTTCCTTGGACACTGCAGAATCCAAAAAGAGCTATACCCTGAAGCATTGTACTGAGTTTGGAGATATCTCCTTGATACAGAGCAGGACCCTGTGGGGCTCCTGGGCGCAAAAGCCTTTCTGTGTCCTCCATTTCTTGATTACAAGAAATAGGCTTCATTCAGCCTCCATGACCTTCCCTGTGTTCCAAAGAGCAGGTTCAAACAGTTGCTAATCAGGGAAGGGAGGGGATGTGGAGACAAGGGAGGGGAAGTTAAAAGAAATAATAGTACAGCCTTGGGGCAGGGTCCTGGCTCCCCCTCAAGGGATACACATAATAATATCTTTGAGCTGTTTTGCTGATACTGAAACCCCCATCAGGTGGAAGAAACTAACAGTATGGTGCCCACAAGCAAGTGGACCCCAGACTGGCTGGAACCTGAAGGTTGATGATGCTGACTCCCATTACCTCACCACCAACCAATCAGATGAATGTCCAGGAGCTGATCACGCCCTCTTTGAACCATTACTATAAATCTCCTCACTAGCTCCTCCAGGTTGAGACACACAGTTTTGAGGGCATTAGGCTGCTGTGACTGCCCCCCTACACACACCTTTGCCTGGCAAAGCAGTAAAGCTATTCTTTTCTACTTCACCCAAAACTCTGTCTCCTAGAATTAATTCGGTGTCAGAGTGCAGAGGCTGGACTCAGCTTCAACCTCACCTGAAGTTTAGATATTTTCAGTGTTCTTCAATCAATTCACAGCTGTTGTGTCAGTGGATAGAAATTGGCTCTGCACCCAGTTTTATGAGTTCAACATCCTTTTCTAGTGTACTGTATTTCCCTGACAGAATCAGAGAAAGGAAAGAACAGACTACACTTCTGACTAAAGTGTCATAAAAGCAGATTTTTATCTCAGTCTCCATTTCACTTTAAATTATGACTAAATAAGGTGATACAAAGTTTTGATGGGTGAAAGACTTGGCCTCTTGTGTGGCAAGTAGGAACATGTCCTTTCCTTAGGGTCAGTTACGTGACTTTGTTATCTGAAAAAAGAACAGTCTCATAAAGAAACTTCTTTGATTTTCTAATTTGTCTATCTGAATAGGGCATCAATTTGTCTAACTGAATACTGCATTGTTAGTCTTTGTAAAACTAGACTTTTTTCCTTGGTATCAGATTGTTTTCTGAATCCAAATGGTGAATACTAAATAATCCTATACCACTTAAGGACAAACTTATTTATAAAACTTGCAACTAATTGATTTTGGAAGGCCCACTTCAAGGCACCATAATCCATGTTCAATGTGCTAAGCAAGACAAATATTGGACCTGCCAAGGTCATAGCTCCTGGTCCTTGACCACAGTTTCCACATAAGGATTAGCCCTGGCTTTTCCTTTAGCATCTTTGGCCATGGGTTACACCTGTCCTATCAAACCAGTGAATGGGACACTGGAGAGCATCTGGCTCAAGGACATACAAGGCTGTAGTGAGATCAAAAATGTTCACCCTCAAAAAAATATGTCCACATCCTAACTTCTGGAATCTCTGAATGTGACCTTATTTGGAAATAGGGTCTTTAGAGACATAATTAAAGATCTCGAGATGAGATGATCCAGGATTATCCAAGTGGAGCTTAAATTCTATGACAAGAGTCCTTATAAGAGACGAGAGAAGACATAGACCCAGAGGAGAAGGCCATGTGAAGACAGAGGCAAAGACTGACGTGATCTAGCCACAAACCCAGGACTAACTGGAGCCATCAGAAAGTGGAAAAGGAAGGATTCTTTTCTAGAATCTTTGGAGGGATGATGGCCCTGCCAACACCTTGATTTTGAACTCCTGGCTTTCAGAACTGTGAGAGGATAAATTTCTGCTGTTTTAAGCCTCCAATTTTATAGCAGTTTGTTAACAGGAGCCCTAGAAAACCAATACAAAAATGCAATCCTGAAAATGGCTAAAAAGGTAACCCTCAATAAACACTCAACCCTACAGAGACATTGGTGATTAAATTATCCCAACAGGTCTTTCTCTGAGAGTTTGGAAATAAAATATAGAAAAGAATCAAGATGCTCATAACTGGAGGAAAATTGAGAAGAAACACAAAGAGAAGAAGAGAGAGAGAGAGAAGTTGAGTCGGGTTTGTGGAGAAACATAAAAGGAAGGGTGGAGTGAGGTGAAGAAAAATAAGCTCAGTCAGGGCCCTACCCTCCTCACAGCTTGCTGTGATAAGCTTGTCATTTCTAAGCATAACCTCCTACAGTTTTTAACCAAACAATTCGTACTAACACAAACATTCTCAAAAAGCAATATGGGGTTTGGCTGTGGTCAGTTTGTCAGTGGAGCTAACTAAACTTAAACATATCAAGTCATAATCACCCTGCTTTGGTCTCTAGAGCAGGACCGTGATGCTTCAAACTAGCCTTTACCAAGTTCAAGCGCATATGTAAAGCTGCTTAGAATTTCTTACAGCTACATGTGTACCGAGGTAGGGTGGTCTGCCACCCCACCTAGTGAGAATACCAGTGAGTTATCTCAGCTCTATAAAGGCCCATGAACAGAACCTCCTGCAGGTTGTAGAGTTCAAAGAGCATCTGCTTATCAAAAGTGATCCCTCCTCAAAAAATTTAAAATTAAATTATAGCAGCTTTGTCCAGGAAATTATATTTCAAAAGATAATCCAGTATTAGTCATCTAATCTTTTTGGTTTTTCAAGGTCAATTTTAATTCAAATTTAATGATCAGCAGACTATACTCATTAGCTAGCCATTTTACTAAATTACATTTTCTTTTATGCTACTTTCCAAAGAAAGGTAAGAAAATTAAAAAGAAAAGGCCATATGAAGCATACTTCAGGATAAGTTAAAATTGTTGAATATTATTTTTCTCCATAGATAAAGGCCTACATAAGTAATATCTAACAGAATTTGGTAGCAAAACAAATAGCCCCTTTCTTGAAGAAAGGTCATGTTTACTCTTAATAAATCATGAAAATTAAATTTTTTGTCATGTTTTCTCATTTTATCTTGGTTATCAGGAGGCCTGGATTTCAAGGTAATAACTATACTCACTATTTGAGTGTATTTCAAAGGGGCAGTACTTCAAGAGGGTATAGTGGTTATAAACACAGATTTTAGAACCTGTCATAGTTATGTTTAAATCCTGACTCTGTCATCTGACAGTTGCATGACCTTGGGAAGGTCACTTAAGCTCTCTGAGCCTTAGTTTTCCCATCTATGAAGTGGAGACAAAAACAGTACTTACTTCAAATGATTCTTGTGACGATTAAATGAGATTACATATAAAATACTTAGATGTGGATCTGATACTTGTATCTCCATACCCCATTTATGTCTCGATTTTTGCCTTAATACCTTTATTCTAGACTACTTTTTATTCTTTTTGTAAAAAAGTAAAATATGAATATAAATATTAAATATAGGAAAGGAATACTTGATTTTTTTTTAAAAGGAAACCAAACAGTTTAAATAGGTTAATAAGAGTAACTATAGAGTTGAAACAACTGTGCACTGACTTTCTGAGCTTTCTTTATATTCCCTTTTTGAAATATCTCTATTAATGGTTAGGTAAGTTAGAACAAATGCAGACAATATGTGGCATTTGGGACCACCAAGTGATGTCGGGTCAGAAAGGTGACACATTTGGCAATTTCTCCTTATTGATAGAGATGGGAATTAATCTTAGTAGTCAGTCAGAGGGGTAATATTTTCAGTGTGCACCAAAGTGCTGATCTATTTCCCTTTGCTCCAGCATAAATCTCATTTTTAGAGAAAACTACAGCATGCTTACTCCAAATAGAGGAAGCGTGAATTCAAAAGGTAAAGCAAACTTAGAGTGATGTGGAGATGCATTGCTAAAGAAGATGCAGTCATGCATCAAGCCTTAGTAAATCTAAATAATGATGCTTTGAATCAGGTTAGCAGACATCTAGCACACATGAATATTTGTGAATTACTAAAGAAATGCACTAGCAAAAAAAAGCAAACATTAGGAGGCAAACAATAGAAATATTTATGACATAAGAATGGTCTTCCATTCTAAAATACAACACTACATCAAATCGTGTTAGAGCTAAGAAAAGTTTTGGGAAATCTTTAAAGCTTCATTTTTAGCTATCTTTTTAATTTCTTTAATTCAACATGGTGTCAAGAGCCAAAGATCCTGTTGTGTTAATATCTCTTCTAACAAAACTTCTAGATCAAGAAGAAAATAGGAGTTGAAGAATTTAGAAATGTAGCATGTCAAAGTCTTCAAATTCAGAAGCTACAAGCATATACAAATCTTTTTATGCCAGATAATTATTTCAGTATTAGCTGTATTGTCAATTAACTATACCTGTCAAGTACTCTGTTCTGTTGTCCTATCAAAATCTTTACTCAAGATTTGTTGCATTGATTGATACAGAAATGTTATTAACAGTACTTATAAATTTACAAATATGAAGTATAATTGATTTGTAACTCACAAAATTAAGCTTATATCCCAAAATCTCCTAAGCAAGGGCCACAAATTCTGAGTTCCTTCTTTAATCCTATGAGCAGAGATTTTCATTATGTCTGGTGTCTTATAGATTAAAATAAAATGGCATAAATTCTATCTGGTTGCATTGGTCATTGCCTTTTTCCATATGTTAGTCATCATAACTTAGGTCAGAGTGGTAAAGAATCTTTCCTTAGTGTTCTTCCATTTGATTCAAAGTAAAAATCAAGGATTCCACCAAAAATATTCAATTATTCATGCAATGTGTATTTATTACATGTCTAATATATATTAAGTTCTTATAAATTTTATCTCATGAACAGTGCTTCCTCCATCACTCTTCGCTTGGGAATTTGTATAATGGAACAGTAAATTGGCATGACAGAAATTTTACTGATTTTCGTATCAAGAGTTTCTCTAAACATAGAAAAACATCACTGAGTGTAGTAGGCTGAAAAATGGCCTCCCACAGTTAACACAATCTTCAGAATTTGTGAAAGTATTACCTTCTTGGCTAAAAAAGCTTTGAAGATGTGACAAAGTTAAGGATCTTAAAATGGGGAGATTATCTAATTTTAATTAGATAATCTTTACATTCCTTTCCAGCTTTAACATTCTATGATTCTATTCACATTAGATGTTAATATATATAAATCCAGAATCTCTTAAGTTTATCTCTATATGGAACATGTTTAATAATGTGTGATTGTTGCATCAACTCAGGATCCCACTTTCTCTTCTGAGGACTATGGAACATAAAAACTTTTTGAAAACAACCTTCTCAAAGTATTGTTACCCTAAACACACAGGCATCATCAACTGTGTTTACCTTCTGAAATCATGTGTCTGTGTAAATAGACTCCATATGGTTTAATCTCTTAAGAAATATGGTTTCTTATATCACATTTGTGAAAGATCAATATAAGAATTTCTTCACTTGACATAGTATATTTCTGTATTTCTTACAAATTATAAAGAATTCTATCTTATTTTTGTAGGATAAACCCTCAATTAACTCAAAACCCTCTATGTGCTATATTATTTCACACACACACACACACACACAAACACATACTCACACCCATGTGCATAGCAAAACCAAATTAAGAACTAAGCAAAACACTTCCACAAAATACCAGGAATCAGCACATATTTAGCTTCAGCTCATTATCTCAAATATACCAGTGATTGTGGTGAAAATCCATCTAAGGCCATAGAAGATCCTCAACCATACAATGAAAAAAATCAAGTAGTTTATGTACCAAATCTTCTAGGTTAGAAAAGTGAACTAAAATTCTCTATAGTTTTTTTCAGATAAAGTCAAAACTATAAAAAGTATTTTATGACTAATTAGACAAGAAACATAAGATCCAAATTTCTGGCACAGAACTTGAAATATACAAATGCATTTAAATTTGTATATTAATATTAAATTACATACAATTTAAAGTAAAAATGAGCTATTTGTTCAGAAGGACAAAACTTCCAGCAATAAAATACCAAAAACAATTCTAGTTGAATCACTCATTGATATATTATTAAACCAAGGCCTCTATATAATTGATATATTATTAAACCAAGGCCTCTATATAATTTTCTATATAATTGAGTGTTGTCAAGATCAAGTGACATTTTTCAAAGTTCAGCTGAGAATGATTTTGAATAACTTTTAAAGGGCCCTGGTGAAGCACCATAGAATATTCTATGAGTTATTCAGCATCTGGACATGATCATGAATGTATTTACTATCACATTGTCATGATCTCTTTAAAAATATTTTCAAAACATCTTGAGAGGTCTCAAAGGAACCATTTGAGGAAAGCCATATTCCATATTCCAGATTCCATCCAACTTCTGTGGATGTGTGTACAGTTATTCTGAGACAAAGTGACCCTCAGCCATTAAAAAGAGAGATTTACCTGAGCAATGCCCAGTAGTAGGTTTGCACATTATTTTCAATCAGCAATTTTTCTTGAAACCCTGTCACTGGAAAGGCTATGAAGCCCAGCCCCCTTGATAGATTCTGTCATGAGGATAGAGAACACTTATTCCGCCAGGCAGGACATGCTAAAGGAGAATTGTGTGTAACTATAGCAAATCGCCGGTGGGAGAGAGTATTTTTGCAATGACTCAATGTTAGTGCAAACAAGAAAGACATACTTGTTCAAAAGAGAAATAAATAACTGAGTCTGATTTTATATTCTACTAAAATACAGTAAAAACTAAAATTTTGCCAGCATGAGACTATTTTAATTAAATAAATAAGATTAATTCTACGTACAAGAAACATTTAAACATATTTTATCAACCATCTAACCATATTCATATTCTCACTGTAGAAAGCAAATAAAATACCACTGTTTACCAAAAAGTTGCTACAGGTTGTCTATCACTCAGACATCAAATTTTCAAAAACGTGAATCAGCTTCTCTTTTAAACCCATTAAATTTAGAACTTTCTGAACTGCACATTCAGGTTGATGAGGAATTATGACATCTTCAGAAAGAAAGACTAAAGCATTTTGATACCAGAGGCTTGTCTTAAATTTAAATAACATCTCACTTACAACTCCTAGATCAGTTCCAGGTCTAGAAGGTGAGTTCTCAGCAATACATGATAATTAACTGGTTGATGTCACTAAAGGAAATTTTCAAGAAGATTTGTAAAAAAATCCTTAGACTGGAAAAAATTTTGAAGCTTACTTCCCTCCCCTAAGTTCCATACATCTTTAGAGATTTCTATTGCAAAATCAGTTGTTTCTTTTAACAGAATATCTCTAAAAAACAAGTTACAATAGTATAAAACATGAAAATGCAAACATAAGCTCTGCTGATGTTAAGGTTCATGTGACTCTATATAAAAGATGATGCTACAGCTCTCTATATACTAAAGGGGGTTGCTACATAACAAGACACATCAGTAGTTGTCAACAGTGTGTGTAGAGCAACTATGCTTATTTTGGTTTCCAGTAGTTTCTTTTTGTTGCAAGAGGTATACTTTCACCTTTAAATTTTGCACTTAAAAGAGACAGTGCTGGGGTAACAAGCCATGTCTGTCTTCTTGGGTGGAAATTGGAAATTGTTTTGGGGACAGTATCCCCCTTAATACCAGAAGGAACCACCTGGGTAAGCACAATGAATCAGATGCTTGTAATATAGTCATTATTCATGGAGATATCTTGAACCAATGCCAGGAAAAAGTCTTGTCAGCTCTTGAGATTGCTAGTTTAGACCCTAGGCAACATAATACTCTCATGTGGGTAGCATGTGTAGTGATTGAAGGAACAGATGCTTTCCAGAATCAAGAATTCAGGGACAGAATAAAGGAAGTAGGATTTGTTTGGGGATAGAAAATTTCATTTATTTATCTGAGTCTGAGGGTTGGAGCCTGGACTGCAAGGAATGACAAAATAGTTGAAAGGAACTCCTGAAAGAGATAAGCATGACTACAGCATAGTAGAGTTGGAAAAGTGAAAGGAGGAGGTAAGGGGAATCCAGAAAAAAATCAGGAACCCTGTAAAGGAGAATGGATACACCCAAAGGAGCAGTGCTAACTGTTAACATTTTTTTTCTTGCTTATCTTTTTAATATTTTGCATTGCAATCCCATTCTGCTCGTTCAGGTTTCTTTTTGAATGCTACATGGCAGTTTTAGCTTTCTTAGGTTTTTGCTTTGAGGAATGGTGTCTCTGAGTATGTTACCAGGGAGAGTGGAGGTTCTGACCCTGCATGTGACATAACAGTGTACAGAGGATCATTTCCTAGAGGGAAGATTGTGAGAGGGCAAATTCTGATCACCAGAGTGTTCAGAACAGGAATCTTAAAAAAGGGATGACAAGTAGCCACTTAGGCTGGATTTATTAGACATGTAAGGATCCCTGAGCTTTTCAAACTTATAGCCAAGGACAGGGTCCCACAAAGGCAAGGAATTACTGCCATCAGGAGGAAGATGATCCAGACTGTGTTACATGTTGGCTGCATTAAAAAGGAAAAGGTGATCACCAAAGAACATGAGAATTTGGGGGCATTCAGGTTTCGTCATGGAAAGATGTTAACATTAGACAGAGTGAAACTCAGGCAACATTTGTTCCCAGAGTTCTTCCATCATTTCCAGAATTTCCCAGAAATGTAAGTATCAGAGTCCCCTGTTCTCACTGGAATTACTTTACTTAAGAGCTATAAAAACCATTCACTTAATGTACAGATTCATTTTATTTACTGACCAACACTCTAATTCAAAATACCATTTTTAATTTGTATTAGAAAAATTATGAATGGAGAAAAACTTTTAAAGCAAACTACCAATTTAAAACTTTGTGGTTGTACTTGTTTTTGAGTTTTCATAATGCTGTGAACTCTTTTTCTTTCCTTTTCTTTTCTTTTTTTCTTTTTTCAGAGTTAATATCAACATTAACAAATGACTTGATTTGAACTCCCATTGAAAGTGACTGACAGCTCAGGAAACATCCTCAGGTAAAGATAAGAAATTTCCTTTGTCTTACACAGAAACATGTAACTGTATGCCATTTATGTTTCCTATTGTTTCAGGCTTAAAAAAAATCCCTCTTTTACTCTGTGATCCTGCCTGGCAGTTCAGTTTTAGGTTCCAAATCCCTTTTTTCTTGACATATTCACTGGTTCATGTTTCCCTGTAATGGGCAAGGAATATGAATAAAACTGAGTGTGAGAACCGTAGAAACCTGGGAATAAGCCGTTGATACCAAATCATGTTCTTATATATCAATGAAACAATAAATAGGTGTGTTTCCAGGAAGGCAGGTTGTTATTTCTATTCAGTCTCAAAGAACGTCAAGTCACCTCAAAGAATAATTTCCCTTTAATAAATTGGAAAAAACATAACGCACAATGCTTTTGATTTCTTTTGCTTACAAATTTCTTTATCCAGTAAACCATTGATTAGATGCTAATAAAGTGTTTAAAAACTTTCAATATGATTTTCTAATTGAGGCCAATCATCATGAAATATATACATACTTGTATATATATATATCATGTAACCGTGCATTTTAATATGATTTCATTGAATATTTTGAAATGTACAATGTTTAATAGCCTTACCAAGGTAAAATTTGAAAACTATTTCTGTATCACTGTTTAACTCCTTCATCTCCTCTTCATGTAGTAAGGAAATAACACACTCTCTTACTCTATAAGAAAATACCAGAATAAATCCACTTAAAATATCTATATTTTTAACAATTTGGACTCTGCTTTGATTTCCTTTGCTTCAAAATGCTTATATTTTAAATTATTTAAGGATCACGAAAAGAAAGATACAATTTTACATCAATAGACTCTATACCTTGCTTGTTTGTTTGTCTGTTTGTTAGTTTGGGCTGCACCCACAGCTTAGTTCCCCAACCAGGGATCAAACCCAGGCTCCCTGCAGTGGAAACGCTGAGTCTAACCACTGGACCACCAGAGAATTCCCATTGTTTGTTTGTTTTTAATAGAACTATAGTTGATTTACAATGTTTCAGGTGTATAGGAAAGTGATTCAGTTATATAAACATATATATTATTTTTCAGACTCTTTTCCATTATTGGTTATTACAAGATATTGAATATAATTCCCTGTGCTCTACAGTATGTCCTTGTTGTTTATCTATTTTACATACAGTAGTGTGCATCTGTTAATCCCAAATTCCTAGTTTATCCCCCCCACCTCACTTTCCCCTTTGGTAACCATAGTTTGTTACCTTGCCTGATTTTATTGACTTAAAAATTCACAGCAAATATAAAAGAACTAAAAATGTTAGCACTTGTGGGTAACAGGAAGTTGGTATTTTTATCAGCAGTGATTTGCTATCTCTGTAAGTCTTTCCCCCATATTTTCCCAGCTAGCAGAGCAGCAGTATGGATCAAATGACCACTTCTACCCTTTACTTGGTCATGCCCTGACGGAGGTGGCTCTATCCTCAACCTGATCAAGTCTCTATTAGAAATTCCATCATCCTTGAGAATAATTTATCTACAAATTGACATGGGATTTTTTTCTATTAAAAGAAGAAATATTTTAAGGAAGCCTTTGATTTAAAGAAAAAAAAAAGAGGGTATTTGATAAGAATTATTTTTCCTGTTCCCTGAATAAGACTGAGGTGCAATAAAGGCTGGCGCTGTGGCAGCCAAATTACAATTATGAGGGAACAAGCTTGAGGTTAAAACTGAAGTTCTGAGGACAGGTGAGCCTTTGGTAATATTGCTAAGCAGTTGAACTAACTAGCCCTGCAACTGTTCTCGCCTGGCCCTCGTGTTCTATAAGTTAATAAACTCCACTTAAGCTATGTCAGACTTTTTTTCTGTTATTTGAAATGAACATCCTTGTGGAGACTTATTACATAAACATGTAAATATACATAGAAACACATATAAATACAAATAAATGAAAAATATATAGTATTTATGTATATACACAATAAACATATATATAGTATATATTTCTCATGATTGAAAGGAAACCATATCTGGTTATAAATTGTATTGCTCCACTTCAAACTGTGATTAGAACAATTTACCAATGTTTGAAGCAAAGGTATCAAATGCAAATGTGCAGATAAATTTACTTTCTACCTTAAAGTTTAGCTCAAAAACATATTTGTTGACAAAATCCCTGTTAATGAACTGAAATATTCTGCAGACCACATTGAACTTCAGGTAGCACAGCTCAAAGTAAATGTTTGACTACATTGAAATACCAACTATACAGCTCCTATATAATTTGTAATGTCCTTCTGTTTCTGTTATAGTAGTTGTTTTCCTTTTTTTTTTTTAAGTAAAACATATTTCAAAATTGTCCTCTTCCTTCTGAGGTGTTTTCAGTGCAGTTCTATGTGTACACTGAAAATCAAGTGCAAGGAGAAAAATACATGTGATTCAAAAGTTTCCTGAAGACATACTTTAAATAATTAATGTACAATCATATTTATTAGACTCAAATACATGCTTTATATGTTCTAATAGCTTAACAACATCTTTTTAACTTTCTTCTTGGCAAAATTGTAGGATATAGGAAATTATTTTAGACTGAAATGAAAACTTCAGAAGGGTTATTGATCTTTTTGCATCACATAACAATCACATGGATTGTGGACCAGAAAAACTACTGACAATCAAGAGCAAGTTCAGAGTAATCTAAGAAAATAAAAGTTGGTCTAAGTCTGCAAATGGAGAGAGTCAGAATTCCCAAAGAGGACTCTTAGATGTAACACCCTTGGAATGCAATTCCAGGAGCCATTAAACTTATAGACCTGACCAAGATGAGCACTCTTTGGAGGGTCAATTCCATACACTGCAGCTTTGCCAATCCTTACTTTTAGTAGAGAGTTTTGCAGTTCCCTCACAAACTAAAACAAAGTCTCTTGCAAGACCCTGAGAAGATCATAGTATTAGATATGCTATATTGTCTCATTTTTTGTAGATTAATAAATAATTCTGATGAGTATTCTAACTCCTTAGAATCAAATGTTCTTGTTTGCTAAGATGAACTTAGAAAGAGCTGCCTCACCAGTTACTGAACTTACCAGATCTCAGGTTTCTCATAGTGTTCAGAGGTCAACTAATAGTTGGCCATCAAGAACCCAGTGTTTAGAATACAGTGATATAAAGCAATCAAATTCCTATGATTATCTGACAAAAGGAAACATATTTACTTTGATTAATACCACCACTGCATGTTAAAAGGCTATCACACTTGGAGTGTCTGAATTTCTGTAGAGTTCATTCCTTCATTCACTCATAAGTCAGCAATATTTATTGACCTTTCCATGTGCCAGAAACCAAGAGTATACTAGTAGACAAGAAATATATAATCTCTGCTCTCAAAGTTTATTGTCCAATGAAGGGAATAAGAATTCACACTCATGTAAAGTCTATTACTGGTTTAGAGCAGGCACTGATCTAAGCTCTTTATACATATCTTCTCCTTTATCCTTTCAGTCAAGCTCTGTGTTATTATTATTAATCATATGTTCTTAATGAAAAATTAAAAAAACTGAAGCTTACAAACCTTAGACAAACCAGACAGATTCGTTAAGCCAACAAATCACAGAATTAAAACTTGAACCTTAGTCCATTCTACAACAACGTCTGTGCTTTTAAGCAAAAGCAATGGCTCCAATTATAAGGTCATCCATTCAGCAAACACTGAGCAACTAAATATAATTTCAGTGGGAGCTGGGAAAAAAGTAGAGGAAAAGACAAGGACCCTGTCCATATAAAGTCAACATTCTTGTAGAAAAGACAGACCATTGAACAAGAAAACCATTAAATCATTTAATTCAAAGTGGAAATAAGTGCTCTAAAGTATATAAAGCAAGATGAGTGCATAGAGAGTGCAGGGAATGGTTGTCAGGAAAGTTCTCTCCAAGGAAATGATGTAGGAGTAGAGACATAAATGATCTGAAGGAGAAATCTATGCAAAGATCAGGGAGAAACATCTAGATGTCTAGAAGATGGGAGAGCAAATGCAAAGGCCCTGAGATGAGGCCAAGCTTATTGTGTCTAAGGAGCATCAGAACAAGGGTTGACAAACTAGTTTCCATATGCCAAATATACCCCATGCTGGTTTTCTACAGTCCATGAGTTAAGAATAGTTTTTATATTTTAAGTGGTTGCAAAAAATACAAAAACATAATATTTTATGACACACACGCACAAAAAAAAATGAAATTCAGTTTCACTCCCTAAAAGTAAAGTTTTATTGGAATCCAGCCATGGGCATTCATTTGTTTGCATACTGTACATGGTAGCTTGTATGTTACACTGGCAGGATGGAGGAACTGCAACAAAGACCAAATGGTCTAAAAAGCCCAAAATATTTACTATCTGTACCTTGCAGAAAAATTTCTGGTGAGGAAAAGCCAGTGTGAATGAGGCTGATCGCATATGGAGGAAAGAGAGGGATATGAGATGAGTGAGTGAGGTAGATGTGGGTCAGCTCCTGTGCAGCCTGGCAGGTCATGATTAAAGACTTTAGATTTGCCTGTTACTGAGAGAGGAGGCTTTGGAAGGTTTTGAATAGGGGTTCTGACTAAAATTTTGAAAAACTCTCCCTGGATGTTTTGTTGTGGGATGGAGGGATGGGGGAAGAGTAAGAATGAAAGCAGAGAAAATAATCTGAGGTATTGCACTATTCAGGCAAGGTATGATGGTGTCCTAAACTAGGGCAGGAACAGAGCTGTTGGGGAGAAGTGTCCGTTTAGAATAAACACAATTTCTTGATGGACTGGAAATCAGATGTCAGAAAGAGAGAGAAAATAGGGAGAAGTCCCAAGTTTCTGGCCTTACCAATAAGACAACCCCTGTGGATCTTTTACCAAGATAGGGAAGACCGCAGAGTTGCTGGTTTGAAGGAGGGATCAGAAACTCTGTTTTGGACATAATAAACTTGACGTGCCTATTAAACCTCCAACAATTAATGCTCCTTAGTCTAAAGAACATAAGGGTCTGAAACTCAGCAAAGAGATCGGGGTTGTAAACATGTGTTTTTGCATCACTCTGTTGAAATTCAAGCCCTGGGGCTAGGTGGGATCACTTGGTAATGTGCTATGTAAGTGGAACAGAGAAGATAGGAGTGCACTGGACCCAAAAGATGCTCCACTTAGACTTCTAGAAGTCAAGAGCAACACTTAGTGGCCAGTGAGGTAAGAAAGAAACCATGAAAGTATTTCATGAATAAGGAAATGTCAAATATTTCTTGGAAAATAGCGATATAAACTTTAAAACATTATATTGTTATTAATTATTGCTTTTTCAGCGTGATGAACTTGTTTTGCTTTTTCCTAACAAAGAAGACCCTAAGTCAACTTTTTAAAAGTGTTATATTTTAGTGAGCACAAAACTATTCAATAGGGCCAGATAATACTGTGCCATGATTTCAAGAGATTCAGAAATTTGCCTTTTAACTACCTTTACAGAGACCAAAAAAATAAATAAATACATAATGTATGTCTAGGTTTCATTCAATAATCAGATCTCCTCTTTTTTTAAATTTTATTTATTTTTTTAACATCTTTTTTGGAGTATAATTGCTTTACAATGGTGTGTTAGTTTCTGCTTTATAAGAAAGTGAATCAGCTATACATATACATATATCCCCATATCTCTTTCCTCTTGTGTCTCCCTCCCTCCCACCCTCAGATCTCCTTTTGATTAAATGACACTGTTTTGAAAACAGAAAAGAAAAACATGACTCAATTTGCTGTGCAAATGCAATAGTCTACAGACATGCCCATATTCAGCACATTTTTACGGGTACTTTGCCAAGAATCCAACAAATAAAGATGTAACTGAACAAAGACATGAAATCTGTGAATGTGCCCGTCTGCTATTTACAGCCTCTAATAGTCAATAACCTCAGTGTAGCTCCTAAGGGGTCCTGGTAAATGTTCTGCTATTGTGTAATGAACCAAGGGGACAGTAAAATAAATAACCCATGACTTTATGGAATTTGAAGAATTTAGCAACTCTGTATTTTGTAGCTGAGTTTAAAAATATGATCGTTTTTTCTTCATTGTAAATTTGATTGATTTTTATGGAGAAAAACACATTGATTTGTGGGGCTTTGCCCCATTTAGTTCTGAAAATTTATTCCGTTTTCAAGATCATTTAAATTATTAATTGTAACTTTTGAGTGGCTTGCCATGTTAATTGACATTTTCACTGCATTAAATAGTTTCTATCATTTATCAATGTTTGAAGGAAGAAAGACAGCTAGCTTTCATGGTTGCTTTACTATAGGCAAGAGAATGAACTATGTAATATTTAATGGTCCACTGTACTAAAAATAATGCCTGAAAGAAACTCCTCTCCTCAGTGTGTTTCACTCAGTACCTATAACACTGTATCAGTAAAACATTAGATTAGTTAAAAATAATCTCTTGTTAAATAATTGTCATTCAAGTGATTTTCCAGAAAAGTCAAAGGTATACTATTATTAAGCAAAATAGAAAACTGTTACTTAGATCAAGATATATTCCATCTATTGTTTCTGTCCATCACAGGTAAAGAATTATATTTACTGGAGATCTCTGTTCTCTGCAGAACGTAATTTATTATTGTCTAGAATCTTCTGGTACATAGAGTGGAACTCAGCATTCCAAACTGACTGACTAAATTCTAAGAGGCAAACTCTTTACTAGGTATTGACAAAGTTTCAGTTCCTGCCCTGGAAGAATTTACAGTCCAGTAGGGAAAATGTGCATGCAAGTAGGGTCATCTAACCCAGAATGGAAGGTAACACAATACTTTCCAAAAAGGGGGGTTGGAGCAGGTCCAGTGTTAGATGTGCTCGTCACAGTGGCTAAAATAAACAAATAACTGCTCTTTATTGAGACTCTGTTGAAATGCCAGACACACAGACACCTTGCCAAGTGTTTTATACACATTAGTACTACTCCACAAACCAGCTTTTGGTTTATGCATATGAGGTCCTAGAGGAATAAAATATTTAGTATCTCATCCAAGGTTACATATATAGAATCATAGGCTAGGGTTCAACATCCCTTTACAACATCACCCTATGCTCCATCCATGTCTGCCTGGTTTAAAACCACCCTCTCTCCACTAAAGCACAGTGTCCCCTTTTGCTTATTCAATTTATTTCAACCAACGAAAACAATGGAAAATGATATAGCATAAATTTAACATTTGTCTGAGTATCTTTCTAAGTATTTAAGTCTCTGTCATTTTTAGGATAACTAAAAGGGCTTTCATTAAAGCCCTTCTCCAGTTATCTTCTGATCACCATGAATACTCAAAGACCCCAATTATGTGACATTTGTACAATGAGAGGATTAATTTCAAAAGCAGTGTGTATTATAATTAACCTTTAGACTAGAAATGTCTCTCTGTGATTTTAATTCTCTATAATTCTATCAAGACAACTTCCCATTCCCTGGTGGAGTTAAATAGCTTCATCTTTAAGCCAGTTTGTGGATTCATGTCACCACAATCAGGTCTGTGTCTCGAGTAGGTCTGGGGCAATTGCATGGCCCTCCAGTAGATCACCCTGGGCCCCAGGTTTGCAGGGTGTTGAAGGCAAAGGGCATTGCAACTTCTATCTCCTCTCTGAATATGAGTAAAACTCAATTATGAAATTTATATCTTTAATGATGTTCTATGGGGCCTTTGAAAGATGTGACCACACAGATCTTCACATATCACATTGACGATTATCTGGACAGCACCTTACCCTGATTCAGTTACCCCAGCCTCTGAATACACCTCTAGGTGCAAAGCAGGTCACAAATGTTCAAAGGCCTGAGAACCTTCCTATTTTATTAAGATTCGAAGAAGAGATTTTGTTTTATTTATCTTTGTATCCTTAAAGGAGAATACAAAGTGTGACACTTAGTAGATAATCAGTAACTGTTTGTTTAGTGAAAATTGATGAAATATCTTGATTTTTATGATTTAATTACAGTGGTGCTTACAGTAAGATTCAGAAAGAACAGGCCTTCTGGAATTCTAATATGTTGCCAACATCCTTTCTCACCTAGCAATTTATGGATGTGAGTGACAATTCTCTACATTAGGGTTATCAAGAATAATAAAAAGTAATAATTATAACTTATTATATGCCAGGTACCTAATAACTCATGCAATCTTCATAATAGTATAAGAGGTAATATGATCCTAGTTATAGAGAAGAAGGAATGCAGCACAGGGCAGTTATGTAAACTCACTCAAGGTCCTACAGTGACAAAATGTGGAATCAGAATTTGAATTCAGCACCCTGGTTTTAGAATCTGGGGGAAGTTTAATTGGGAATTTTTTTTTAACTTTTCAAACATATAGGGGTCACAAATAGAAAATGTCTCCCTCCATTACTGCAGGAAGATTTTTGGACAAGCCAGAAGTGGAGAAGTATTATTATACAGTGGCAGAAATAGTTAAACCACTGAATATTAACTCTTCATTAATAAAATATTGATGATATAGTTAAATAATGCCATACCTTTTAAATATTAATGCTTTTCAGAAACATAACCTTTGTATTGTAATTTGATATAGTGTATATTTTACGTATTAGATATATGAAATACATCATTAAAAGAAGCTGAAGCACAGCCTTGAAGTCCAAATGCCTACTGATCTATAGTCTAAACTACACATAAAAGACCAACAGCTGAATTCATTCACAAAATACACAGCATGGTCCTTTTACTGCAGACACTTTCACAATCAACTGTGAAAAGAAAAGCCCAATGTTCAGAAGACCCATCAATCAATCAGCCAGTTAATCAAAACACACAATGAAAGGTCTATCAAGTCACGGTTCTGAAAGGAATTTAACTTTGATTATTTGAACGCTAAAGATGCCTGTGTTTTTAAAGTTGAGTTGCTTCAAAATAGAAGATAGTTATCTTTTTTCTCTATGAAATAGATTGTCCTACGTTATTCAAAATGGGGTCAGCCAATCAATCAACTTTCTGAAAAGAAATTTGTCCTAAATGTTTACAAATAACCAAGCTTAGAAGGGAGATAGTGCAGTTGACAGTGTTCATTTTGTTATTTTAAAATTTCTACAGAAATGTGTTACATGTAGAAAGATGAGACTTTCAGTGACTATAAACCACTAAAGAGCAATTATATATCAAGGAAGAAATAAGATGAGACAAAATTGTACCAGCCAACTTGATTTCTCCCTGTTGCTTCAGGCAACAAAATGTGTACTTTTATCTGAAGTCTCAAATTTTTGAGTGTTTCTCTCCTCAAGCAATCTCCAAAGTTTGACTACAAGCTGTACAGCTGGAACAAAAAAATCATTTTGAACTTATCACCTCTTACAAACTGTCTTCAGATAACTCATATATATATATATATATATATATATATATATATATATAAAACAAAATCTTTGTTTTCAGTTAGTCAATAAGACCACAGACATTTAAAAATATCTACATAAATAAGCTCTAAACTCCATTGCCCATCACTTCCAATACGGACAATTTGCATTCCTAAAATTAGCTGAATAAGTGTCCCCAAACTGAAGGATACTTAGAAACTAGATATAAAGTTTGTATAAAATGTTAAAAGGTAATTAAGGTGAAAAACAAATACATTCATCGCTAAACAATTCAATTCCACTTTTTAAAAAATGTTTGGATAACTTAATTTTTGCAGATTAATTACACTAACCTGTGACAGATTCCAATTCGTTTCTCAAAATATTCTTGCAAAGTTAGCTTCAGAATTAATCAAAAAAGAAAAGAAAAGTAAAGAAAACTGGAACTTTGGCTGTACGTGGGTAAATCTTCTCACCCCACATTCTTTATGAGGAAGATAAAAGTAGAGTTACATTTTGGAATCTATGCCCACTCTATGACCAGTGTATTTTGTGGGGAATCATAGCTCCTCACCCAAAACGTATTATTATCCTTTCCTTGAATGTTGTTTTATAAAAAGGACCTCTGTCCTCCAAATGGAGGGCAATGAACAGTAAGCGTTGGAATGACTCTTTGCCCAGCCAAAAACTATGCTTTCTTCAATCTTATATCTGGTAGGTTTCATGCTGCTCCTGGTATTCTGGTGATTGGGAGACCTTGGAGCTGATAGTGGAAACCCCAAAGATGCCCATTTGTATTCCAGGGGTGTCTTTGAATTCAAGAGTGCTCACATGGCATCAACAGCTACTTTCTCTCACCATTAAAAGGTCACCCAGGAACAACAGCTCTGCTAGAAATGAGCAAGTGCAGAGGGCATTCTAAAAACTTACAAGAAGACATTCTACTGAGCCTTGTCCTTCTTCTATTTATTTTGGTGGGCACTTCTCTGCACATACTCTCCAATAGAGACCACTCTTATATATCCCAGACCAGATATAAAAGTTGATATGTTCCTTCCTTCCCTTGGAAATTTCCAGACCATTCTTCCTCCACTACTGTTCTCAGACTCATCTAGTTTGGTTCAGGTCAATGACTTTTTTGTAGACAACATCCATCAAGGGATAATTCTGGTAGTCCTTGGCTTTAAGGGAGCCTTTCTAGAATAGATTACAAAAGAGGCCACGTATACCCAGCCACAAAGAGAGAGGCACACACAAGGCCTGTATATTAGCTTTTGTCTTGATTTTTGCCCTAAGTACCCACCATACATATATCTTAACTCATTCATCCTTGTGCACTCTACTCTCACTGATTTTCACTTTTGTGACACATCTCTGTTCATTAGAACCTTCTGTCATTGTTAGATTCTGGCATGTGTATACTAGTAGTCTTTCATGGCTTACTCCTTTAGCTGGGCACATGGGAAAGTGGCCCGGATCTTTCTCCACCTTGGCTTATGTACATGTACTCCCTCTTGGGATCCTCTTGACAACATGGTCTCAGGAGGGCAGTTCTACAACTTCTCTGGATTTCCACTGAAGGGATAGGCTCCTGTGAGCTAGTCCTTCCTTTGGTTTTGGAATTCTTCCTCATCTGACAGTCTCCCTTTTAGGAATCCCTTGAAGTTTAAGATCACCTCTTCCTCTCCTTTGCTGTAGCACAGTGGTTCCCTAAAGGAGGAAATGAAGCAATGTTTTGCTAAATAAATAGCAAATGATTAGTATCTTATCCTTCATCAGTGACTTTACTTTCAACTCAAGTTATAAGCACTTGGCAAAGTTAGGAAAGTCAAGGCCACAGTCTACTTTATAGGTATCATTTAGAGAGCTAATAAATGTACAAAGGGTAAGAAAGCAGTATTTTTGCCAAGTCAATCCACTTGTCAAGCTGGGTGCATATAATTTGGGGGTGAATTTTTTCCTGGATTTTCACTGTCAAATGTTATTACAGCATTAATTTTATGCATGGAAAGGTTTGCATTCTCCAAAGTCCTAGGGATCATCACTCTCTGTAGGGAGGAGAGGAAATTGCCTGAATGTTCAGCTAAGTATTCTGACTCAGGCCTTGGAAGATGAGCATCTAGGGCCTGGGCTATCCCCAAGGTTATCAAGCTTACATTTTGTCTTCTTTCTGTTTCACACAATGAAACATAGGGTGAAAGAAACAATAAGATGTAAATTCTAGTGTAGCAAACAAAATCACTAAGGACGAAGCTCATTTCTCTGTATAAACCAAGTGACTAAAAAGCCCTTGCTTAGAGCCTCAAGTTCCTGAGGGAAGAAGTTGGGGTGGTGTTCACTGAAGGACTGATTAGTGGCCTCTTGAGATAAAGCCTGAGGCACAATAGCCTTCCTCTGCCACATCTAATGCCTCCAAGAGAACAGGAACCAATAATCAAGCAAGGCTGTACTCAGGTACTCCCTGTCAGCCCCGTGCAGACACCCGCCCCTGCCTCCACTGGATCCATTCATTCTGTGCCATCATGATAGCACCTATTACAGGCTTCTCTAGTTCCCTTCCTATCAGGAGCAAGCCCCTCTCTCCTTGGTTCCTGTCAGCCTTGAGCACCCTCTCATTGGTTCCTCACTCAGCCACTTATGAGCTGCCTGGTTTTTGACAAATTACTGACCTTCTCTGTGCCTCAGGGTCCCCAACAGCAAGATAGGAATAATACCACCAACTTCATAGACGATTTAATAACATGTAAAGCATTTCAGATAGGAACACAGTATGAAAGATTGTAATACATATTAGGTATTGCTGGCTTACTGTTTTACCCTTTTCAAAGCGCCCTGCACACATTATTAATCTGATTGTGACTGCCACACTGTAACAAGCCAGTGAGGTGAGTATCTGCCCCACTGGTCATACTAAGAAACTGACTCAGAATCTAAGTGACTATGATTTGCCCAAGTTAGCATAGCTACCAAATGGTGGAAACAAGACTGTCCCCAAGTCTTCTTATGTTTGATTCAATGCTCTTTTTACATACTATGCTAAGTTCATTGAAACATTCCTGGAGTCACCTAGAACAGTCTGTGACCATCCCCACACTTCACATCCCTGACTCGAGGGTATTGGGGCGCCAGGAATAGAAGAGGTATAAGTTCTCCAATACCTGGTTGTGGATTGTTTGTATTTGTGCTACTGTTGCTCCTGTTGATGACAATAAATACTAGTAACTATTACTCTCTATCACTTAAGGAAAGCCAATAATTTCCAAGATTTGGTAAGCATAAGAAATAATGCTCATCTTTTCATGGCATTAAATTTTTATGTGGTATTTTACACAGCAGTAGGTAACAGAAACAATCCCCATCATCTTCAATGGCCTTTGTAATCCTATGATAGGCTGGGAGGTAATTGTAGGTTTATGGGAAAAAAATGAATGAGACTGACCCATTCTTCCCAAATTCAGATCTCTATGTGACTCCATCCTACTCATTAACAAACACAGTTTACACTTTCCTGAGCCAATACCCAGTACCCGGCCCAGGCTAACATGAGGCAGAAAATGAGAACATGGGCAGTTGGAGGCATAAAGGAACGTGAGTCTCTACCCAGCAGAAAGCATAGGGCCTGCTCTGGATGATGAGAAGGCAAGTTTATCCAGACCTCCTTTGTAGGCCTGAAACTTCCCTTGAAGAGCAGCCTAAGAGAAAGTAGGACTCTCACTTAGCAACTCATTGAGTTCACTAATATGGGAGGCGGAATAATGCTGTGGTTGAAAGCGTGATCTCTAGAGTCAGAAGCTTGGGTCCTACGCCTGGCTTCTCCATTTACAAGCCGTTAAATCTTGGCCTAGTTACTTAAATTCTCTGTACCTCTGAAAAAAAAATGGAGATATTAATAGCTCTTATCTCATATAAATAATAAATAAGTTAAACTATGCAGTTCACTTAGAAGAGTGCCCTCCACTTAGTAATGCTCAGGAAGTGTTGGCTGTTAATATTAATGCAGATTTTCCAGCAGCCATTCTATGACCCTGCCTGCTCTACCACTGAGCAACTCGACTCAGCCTTACAATGTCACACCAACTGTCCCACTAGAACTTGGGACTTGTTAAAGACCGATAATCCTAACCTGAGTTACAGAACTCAGCCTATTCACCAAGCCATGTATTTAGTGTGTCTTCATCTATCTCCCAGCCTCCTTCCTCTATTATTCTCAGTTTCCAAACATACTAAGGCAAATATGTACATATAAACATATATCCCTCCCTCCATCCTTTCTTCCAAAATTCAATTCTATATGTGACTCCATTCTACTCCTTAACAAACACGATCCACACTTTCCTGAGCCAATACCCAACCCCTATTAGTGCCCTGTTGACAATGTCTTATGGGGCTGCCACATAATAATGAATAAGTTAACCTTTATCCTCCATTCTTTCTTAAATATCCATTTATTTTCTCACTCTCCCAAAAGACACTTTTACACACATTTCTCAACCTCAATCTTCCTCTGTCTGTTTCCTTTGATCAGATCACAAAACTGCCCACGTCTGCACACCCTAAAAATATTCCCTCAAGTCTGGTACCTTCTGTAGCTAATATTATACCATCCCATTTCTCAAATGCGTAGTCTACAATCTCTGCCTCTGCTTCTTCACCCATAAATACCTTTACATCTGACTTCTCTTTTAATAATATTTTGGATGATTTCTTTCAAATACACAAAGTATGAGACTATTGGTGGGAGAAGGGCATATGTCGGGGGGGACGTGTGTGTTCATACCTATGTGTGTTCTTTCTTATTCCTCATCCTCCCAGGTCTCTGTAACATCTGATGTTGTGGCCTCTGCTTTAACGTTTAGATGCTACTTGTATTTTATTACACTGAACTTTTCTCTCTGCCTCTCTCATTCAGACTCAAAGTGAATAGATTGCCTTCAGTTGGCTCATTTTCTTGTTTAAATGATTTATTCTTTTGTCGCTCTGTCTATTATCATTTTAGGTTATCATATGTAACTGGCTTCATTTATCTATAGATTTTGTTCCTAATCATTAAAAGTGTCTAATTTGATTGTGAGATGCATTCTGTTTGCCCATTTATCACTCTCTTCAGTCTCCTTCTGCTGATAGGTGACCCATATGTGGTTATTGTATCACCTTGCTCTTTTTATCTTGGTCTGAGGGTTCGCTGGGAGACATGACCCAGAACTGTTATAGCTCTGACCCTGAATTCTTTTTTCTCAGCTTTATTGAGGTATAACTGACCAAAAAATGTACGTATTTAAAGTGTAGAATGTGAGGATTTAATATATGTATATGCTGTGTAATATTTACCACAATCTAGTTAATTAATATATCTATCACATGGTGGGGGGTGAAGACTCTTAAGCTGTACGTTTTTAGCAAATTCTTAGCAAATTTCAAGGATACAATACCAAATTCTGTGACCTCACATCCAGAATCCTGGGTCCGGGACCCAGCAGAGGGCCCCAAATAATGCTTCTTACAGGTTTTTGATAACACACCTGGAGAATTGGTATGTGTGGTATGACCGCTAAAATATTCCATTTCCTGTGTTCTATGGAATCATGGATATTACATTTTAATATATGTGGACTTGTAAAAGATTATGTAAACTGTCAATTTAGCCTTTTGTTAATACAATAGAAAAATACATATATAAAATATATTTACTACATATTGACTGCTGAATTCTTGTAGAAACACAAAATCTTACCGCAATCTTAATGAGAAGCTACTGAGTCCAATTTTACAAAAGAGGAAGCATTTCCCAGGGTTCTACTCTGAGTTAATTTTCTACCTGAGACTTGCCTCTGTTTCATATGACTCAATTTCTTATTCTCACTTCTAAACACAGTGACTATCTTTAATATAAATATTGCAAACTTTCTCAAGGATACTTTTTATTACATTTTGAAATAATATGTTTCTTTCATGTAAAGATAGTATTGATATTTTAGCATGCCAAAAGGAACTGCACTCAACACATGAATATTGACTCTGTACACTCTTATTCAAAGTCATCTTTATTGAAGTATAATTTGGATACCATAAACAACACCTATGCTTAAAGAGATACAGCTTGGTGAATTTTAACAATTGTATACACCCATGTAATAGTTATTATCAGGGTACAGGACATTTCCATCTCACCCAGAAGTCTCCATGTACTCCTATCACATTTAATTTAATCAACAGATTTGTAGAAAAAAGAGGAAGAAAAGTGTGGGAGGAAACTTATTCATTGCAAGAGCTAGTTGAGTCAGCATGCAATAAAAAAAATCACAAAAATTCATTGAGCTTCCACTGTGAGCCATACGGTGTAGCTGAAGAAAAGGCCAACAAATGAGCATAAAGTTTACCTGAGTATCTTAGCAATCAACAGAAAGAGGAAAATGTCGTTATCTAACAGTAGAAAATATACCAATTCAATGTGAAAAACAACTTTTTAAACCCCTCCCCTTTTGTTTTTCTGAGTGGTATTAGTCCCTAGGAACAAAGTAATAAATGATATAGTCAACAGCAAGTTTAATTGAAATGCAGACATATAGCTTTTCAATAAATGTTTTTTTGGTAAAATATTAGGACATAATTTTGGGAAACATGAAGCAGAGGCATAAAAGGAATGTCCAGTCGTGTAACCTACTTATCAAACTTTGTGGGGCTATGAATTGAGACAAGGACAAAGCATCATCTTGAGTTTGTTTCTTTTAAATGAACTGTTGCCTCAGTTGGCTGTGTAACAGGGTGAGTTATGCACAACTTAGCATCCAGGTTGCGAGGTGTGTGGGCAGGACTCTTCCCCAACCTCCATCGATGTGGGCAGTGGAAATATCTGAAAGGAAAGACTTTTCTCAGAAAGCAATTGTGTGTGTGCTCACACATGTATCTACTTCCCAGGAACAGAAACAAAATGCTGCCCCATAAAGCATGGAAGAGGTGCTTCTGACCTTCCTATGACTGATGCCATTTTGAAGCAGAATGGGTGTGTCTCAATGGGTGCTGGGGTGGAAGCCTGCAAGTCAGTGGCAAATGTTTGGTTCATTAAAGGAGGCTGGACATCCCACGGTCAAATTCAATTGTCTTGGCTTCCTGGGCATCTGCATTATTAGCAGTAGCCATCCATAGCCAGACAGTCACATGTGTTCATTGGGTCCACAGTACCACATGTAAATTGTGCTTTAGGTAAGAAAACCAGTCACTTTAAATGTCCTTGAAAATTACTCCAGTTTACTATGAGAAATCCTGGTTAGCTAGTAGAGAGATACTATCTGATTAGTAATGATACCAATGAGTTACAGTTAATAGAATTTTCATTGAAAATAGCCACTGACCTTGGATGCTGAGAGAAGCACTTAGTGGGTGGTAAAAGAAGGAACCACTGGCTTGAAAGCAACTATGTCTAAATAGATTGAAAAATATCTCTTGCACCCCCAGTGTTTGTCAGTCCACAGGAAAGAAATTAGACAATTTTTTCTTTGATTAAGTGGCTCCGTGTTTTCATGTATAATAAATGCAAACATTAAAACAGTGACATAAACAATTTTTCTAGTTAAGGAGTCTTTTCAAGCAAAGAAATAGCAACCTGCATAGTACCATAGGCAATAATATTACTTTCTTACACTTTTGCAAGTTAGAATCACAATAGAAATAATGTTTTGTGTTTCAGTATTTATGTTCTTAAAGTTGAAGCCTGATTAAGTCAGAAAATGAATCAAATTTGCAAATTATTTTCAGCTGTGCAATCTGGTTATTTAAGAGTCTATGAATAAACAAATCTGTGGCTCTACCTAAAACAGTAAATAAATCCTTGATATATTATGCTATTAAAACTGCAGTATGGGGAATAAAGTCTAGTCCTTAATATCAGACACTGAAACTCATAATAAAATAATTTTCTCCAGTAGCAATGTGGTTATAATTACAATAGTATTAATAATGCATGTTAACAGAAAAAGACTGTTCCCTAGCAGTAGCTTCTACTTTAGTTTGGATGGAAATTTTTTTGTCATTAAAAGGCAAATAATTCATTATTCAGATGAATAACATCAGAAATTCAAGTTGTAGAAAGATATTTTACTTAAAACTATTCACTTTTCCAACAACTAAAGATTAGTAAATTTTAGTATATCCATCTTGAGACATTATAAAATTAGAAGTTATTGTTACAATATACACGTGTTAAGTGACTTGAGTAATGTTTATTCTTTCTTTTTAAATAAAAACAACTCTCTCTGCTCTTCTCTGCCATCCTATGAGCAGTTGCATTTGCTCCTTGCCATGTCTTGTCATAAGACTCTCAGGGTCAAGAGATTCCCGGCCAAGAAATGAAAGAAGAATTGTTCCATTCCCCAATGGATTCGAATGAAAACTGGTAATAACATCAGGTACAACTCTAAGAGAAGACAATGGAGAAGAACCAAGCTGGGTCTATAAGGAACCCTATGTGAGGTGGCACACATATTTATTCTGTGTCAGGGTCACTTAAGTCTTACCATACCACTCTGGAAACATCACTACTATCTGAACAGCTGGATGTGTTTTATTGGGAAAATGATTGTTCTCTTTGTGTCAGTGTTTCTACCCTAGTGCTTTGGCTCAGTAATAAATAAGTGAGAGCTTTGTTGGAAAAAAATAAAAACAATATGAAAATTTCATATTCATAACGGCTAACTCTAGGAAAATTGGTATTTTTCTTTTCTTTTTTCTTTATGTTTGAACTCTACTAAAATAAACATGTATTATTAATATAGTCAAAATTAAACCTATCAGTATAATGTAAAAGTTAAATACTTAGTATTTTGTAAAAGCAGGTTTATTCCAGTTTCCAATTTATCCATCACCTATTTCTTTTCAGAAATTGTCTCTAAATCTTTTAATCTGGAGATTACAATTTATATAGGACTGAACATGCTGGGTCATTGCAGAATGGTGCCCAGCTGAGGAGCACATGGCAGCAGAAATCTAGTGTGTGCTCTGTTTAAAATTTTGTGCAGCCACAGAGCTGTATCTACTCAAAGGGAGGTATGTCTGTTTGTGTGGGGAGAGGAGAGTTCTAATCTGCTCAAAGAAGCAACACATGTTAGCCGGGGTCTTAAGAACAAATGAGTTTTCGGTGGGAAGTGATATTTTCTTACCAAGCAATTTAAATAAAACTAGTTCTATAATTCAGAAGCCCATTTTTGTACTAGAATTTCTCATTCTGGGGGTAAGGAGGAGGATTGCAGATGAAGAGAGTGGCTATCTATGGTGAGTTTCAGGTTGTTTGACCTTTGGGTATGATGTTAGGTGTCTATGACTAAAGGCATCAGATGGAGTAAAAAAAAAAATTTTTTTTTTAATAATTTAGCCAACTACACAGACAAGAAAAACTTGTCTGCTTAACTCACAGAACCAAACTCTAGGAGAGTGATGGAAGGCACTCCAGAATGGGGCAAGTAGGGATGGGAGACAATCAGCAAAGACATAAAAGAAACACAGTCACCTAAAATCATACAAGTGTACAAAGCCTTAAAAAGTAGTTTTGTTACCCAGCCCAAGCTCGCTCTGCTCGCAGCAAGACAGGCTGATAAAGCGGGAGATAAGTTTTTGGGGCAAGGAATAATGACTTTAATCGGAAAGCATCTGAAAAAGATCATCTTGTCCCAGTCTGAATTCAGGTTCTTTTTATACAGAGGAGAGGGAAGAGGGAGGGGCCACTGCTGTGCGGACCAATGTCTGAGCAGGGCTGCTATAGGTTGCATCTGCCCTGCCCCTCTTACAGTTTTAATTATACTTTGTGTTTACATATAGGTGATGCTATTTGGAAGGAATTAATCTCTTTTAAAGAATCCTACCTGCAATGTTCAAAAATGTTTCTTCATATTGGCTAGCTTAAAATATAGAAAATAATATATACCTTTTTTTTTTTTTTTTTTTTTTTTATTTTTCCTGTACGCGGGCCTCTCACTGTTGTGGCCTCTCCCATTGCGGAGCACGGGCTCCGGACGCGCAGGTTCAGCGGCCATGGCTCACGGGCCCAGCCGCTCCGCGGCACGTGGGATCCTCCCGGACCGGAGCACGAACCCGTGTCCCCTGCATCGACAGGCGGACTCTCAACCACTGCGCCACCAGGGAAGCCCAATAATATATACCTTTGATGACACATTTCAAAATATTTACATTTTCCAGATAATGACTGCAAATATTCAAAAAGAACATCATAAAATCCAT
This sequence comes from Leucopleurus acutus, assembly GCF_964270905.1. Lineage (NCBI taxonomy): Eukaryota > Metazoa > Chordata > Mammalia > Artiodactyla > Delphinidae > Leucopleurus > Leucopleurus acutus. Next base: position 19,463,506 of record NC_139147.1, on the reverse strand, counting down.
TTGATAGGATATGAAATATAGAGACGTTTTGGGAATGAATAAAGTCAAACTTTATTTTTCTTCCTATAACTCTTCACTGATTTGGGAACATGTGGATTCATAGTTCATATAAAAATTCAGTATAAAATATTTGCATTTTGGGGCTTCCCTGGTGGCGCAGTGGTTGAGAGTCCACCTGCCGATGCAGGGGACACGGGTTCGTGCTCCGGTCCGGGAGGATTCCACACGCCGCGGAGTGGCTGGGCCCGTGAGCCATGGCCGCTGGGCCTGCGCGTCCGGAGCCTGTGCTCCACAACGGGAGAGGCCACAACAGTGAGAGGCCCGCGTACCACAAAAAAAATAAAAAAAGAAAAGAAAGAAAGACCCAATGCATATCCCCAATTCTTTTACCTGTTTGGCTTCATTCCTGTCTCACATCACATTTCCTTCTGCCCTTCATCACTGCAATAACTCTATTTTTCACCATTCCTCCCCCTTTCCCTCATTCTTGTTTCATAATTCTCCCAGATAGAAAACAGAGTGGAAAGCCTCCATATGTCACTTTGAATTTTTGACTGTCTTGTCAAACTATATCACCATTTAATTAGAGAAAGAGAGGACAAGTAGAAAACAACAACAAATATTTAACAAAGTTCAGGAAAGTCGAGGAGAGAAAATTCCGTTTTCAAAGCGGACCAAGGAAAGTGTTATTTTCCCTGAAGTCAAGCTGATACACAAAGCTTGAAAAATAAAAATCGTCTTTCACATTGTGTTAAATTGTTGATATTGTTTACATTGGTTGAGTCATATGGACTCTGTATTTCCCTATGTTTACTATTGGCTTGATTTTCCTCACCATTAATAAAAATAAAATTTAGAAGTTCACACCAAATAACAACAATGAACTAAATTAAGAACAAAAGAGAACTACTTAGAATTACTAGCTATTATATAATGAGTTCACATATTTTTTAAAGCAAGACCAAAAAAAACAATACAAACAAAATCCACCTTTTTTAAAAATTTGAGATGTTCTCTGATTCTAAACTTTCCCAACACTGAAATGGTGATTTCTAAGAAACATTTTTAAAAGCCCATATCTTACAATATTTAACACAATGAAAATCCAGTCATAATGTATCTCATAGCTTGAAAAACCCTTTGCTATTCCTTTGGGCAACTAGGCAAAGAGAACTGAAAACCAAGGGAAAAGAGTTGATGTGATGTATCAGAATGCATTATCAACACAGGGTCAGGAAGTAAGAGCTGAACTCTGACAAGGGCACACCCTTAAAGAAAGGCAGCCACCAGTGGGAAGTCCCATAGACAGTGAGGATTTGTCAGGAAGGACTGGATCCAAAGGTTACAGCTGAAAATGCTCAAAGAAAAATTCAGGGACAGAGTTGTCAGCAGCCCCAACTAAAAGCCAAGTTTCCTCATGTGTGAGTGAAGCTTGGTAACAGGGAAGCTAAAGGAGTCTGTATTTGAAGCAAAAGGCAAGCAGATAGGAACACTTTGAGATGGGTTTTATTTTCTAGAAGAAAGGTGAGAACAAGCAAGGCAGAATTCTGGTGCTCTGAGAAGAGCCAGAAAAAAATTTATAAATACATATATATATATATATATATATATATATATATATACATACATTTTTTTTTACTGAAATTGGAATTAGGTATGATGACCCCTTTGAATGTCTGACTGCCTGATCAAACTATACCACAATCTAATTGAAGAAAGAGAAGACTGGAGAAAAGGAGGAAATATTCAAAAGTTCAGCCAAAGTTAACCTGAGTAACAGTCCCTGCACATTATAACCAGGACATGTGATAAATAATGATAAATGTTAACAGGATAGGAAAAATGCAGAAAGGAGTGCTGAGAGTGAGCTTCAGTTTCAGAGAATACAGGAGGAACACCAAGTCTTAAATCAGGGATGATCTCTATTACAGTCTATTCAAGGAAGTGTCTGATACCAAACTCCCCTCACCATTGAGTCAGAAGCCTGTGGTTGCATACAAATTCCTGCCTACCATTATCTGGGTACTGGGTGGGCAAAGTTTAACAGAGATTACTGGGCACTTTTATTCTTTGACTACAACTATCTTTTTCAGAAGTGAATAAGTCAACATACAGAAGATCCCTGAAATAAGGACCTGATCAAGACTAACATCATCCATAAGTCAAGATATAAGGCTAAAATTTCATTTGTGCCTCTTATTCTCTTCCTGGTAGCTTTGTGGATGCCTAAAGGTTGTGACTATTCAATGTCCTACTTTTGCACAAAGGAATAAATCAAAGATGGAAACACAAAATGCAGCAGGATCCTTGTTTCTGAAGGCATTGTGTCTTACCTCCATCTACTTTCTCATAATTTGTAAAGCCTTAATAAAATTATGTCAACCACCTTCTGTATTGGAGGAAAAGAACAATATTTCTAAGAAAAGAATGACAAAGATAAAATGAGAATTCTTAAGTTGTAATTCCAGTAGGATATTTTTAAGGATTAGCCAATTTCCATCACATCCAGATCTAACTTTTTCTAAAACACTACAATTTTTGGTAAAAAGCAATTATGCAGTGTAAAGAGGATTTCCCACAATTTGTGAAATTGGGTTCATTTCAGTGCAAATGATAGAAACCCTGGCTGAAACTGTCTTAAGCAAAAAGTAGTTTATTGATTTGTGTTACTGGCTGAATACTAATAATATATTTGGGGTCTGGTTTCTTACATTTTCTTGGGCAACCTCAGCATTACTCCTCAACCTCAGAAGGATGCTTTGCTTGTGGTTACATGGTAGCAGCCAATTAATTACCAACCAACAGATAAGAAGGAAATTTCTTTCTGAGTGTTCCTATATAGGTCATACGATTCATACTTAAAGCTTAGTTTTGGTCATCTGCTCATCTCTAAACAAAATGGCTTTGGCCTAAGTCACTTTTGCAGACTTTGAAGATGAGAGTGGATCCCTAGCTAGCCTACATAGAATGATGGATAGGGAAATCCCTGAAGCTAATTTTAGGGGTTGTTAAGGTAACAAAAAAAGATATCACTTGTTTATAATCATTAAATAATTCTGTTGAGGGCAAAGCCAGAGGAGGAGTAAAATACTTAGCTCTAACTATATAAAAATTGCCAACATTTTAGATAATTTTTATCTAATTCTTTTATATTAATAATCAAAGAACACAAATATCAACCAAAATACTCATTTCACTGTGAAGTGGTTTTCAAAATACTTAAATATCAGATTGTAACTTTTAATAAACGCACAAAGATTTACCCACTTTCATTACCACTTTTACACTGTATGTTTAATGCAGTACATGGTCTAGGGATCAATAGGGAACATTTGTTGCTTCCATCTTGTTTAAAAACTATACGCTAATGTACATTCACACCAGTATCTATATTCAGACATGGTGAGGAGAATCAGAAAGAAAGAAACCAGTATGGCATAGCTTTCATTTGAGCATCTAAAACTAAACCTAGGTTGGTTCTCTAGGCATGTAGGAAACATTCACCTGCATTTCCATCATACAAGAAGCACTTGTGTCATTTGGAGACAGACTGAGTTGGATGCTTAGGCATGTCTACAATTAAGCAGCAATGACTCTAGTTTGGGATAATTTTCAAGCCAGCTAGCTACATAGGACACTTGCCAATTTTTAAATTAGCAGTCAATCAGTCCTATACTCTTTCTCTTTTTAGTAACCTGTTTTGTTCCCTGGTTACGTTCCTGGAATGTACAAGCAGGAAGAAGGAACTTCCCACTTGCCTATGCCTCTGCATATGAAAAGTTGTCTCCTCTCAGGCACAATATTCTTCAGAGTATGCAAACAATAATATAACATTTTTCCAATAGCACAAACATAACACCCTGAAGAGAAGTAACATTAAAATATAAGATGAAATTGTATCATTTTAGAAGCACTCATTACTGGATATGCCTGGAAATCTCTGCGTTCACTCCATTGCTTTATTTATTATAGATGCTCTGTGCAGAGCTGAAAATGTAAGAAATCAATCATTAACTCATTCAACATGTGAAGTACACTTTATACAGATATATATATAGATATGTATATAAACACAGACACATACATACAGCATACATATTGAATTCCATTTTCTCTCCATGATCACTATAGTATATATATATTTTTAAAAGTAACTGAAAATATCCATCCCCAAATATTAAAATTCTCCAGATTAAAAAATAATAATAAGGGCTTCCCTGGTGGCATAGTGGTTAAGAATCTGCCTGCCAATGCAGGGGACATTGTTGTGCGCCACAACTACTGAGCCTGTGCTCTAGAGCTCGTGTGCCACAACTACTGAGCCCATGTGCCACAACTATTGAAGTCCGTGAGCCTAGAGCCCGTGCTCCTCAACAAGAGAAGTCACCGCAATGAGAATCCCGTGCACCGCAACGAAGAGTAGCCCCTGCTCATCGCAACTAGAGAAAGCCTGCGCACAGCGACGAAGACCCAACGCAGCCAAAAATAAATAAATTGAATAAATAAATTTAAAAATAATAATAATAGGGCTTCCCTGGCAGCGCAGTGGTTGAGAGTCCGCCTGCCGATGCAGGGGACACGGGTTCATGCCCCGGTCCGGGAAGATCCCACATGCCGTGGAGTGGCTAGGCCCGTGAACCATGGCCGCTGAGCCTGCGCGTCCGGAGCCTGTGCTCCACAATGGGAGAGGCCACAACAGTGAGAGGCCCACATACCGTAAAAAATAATAATAATAATAATAAAACATATATAAAAACACAACTGTATATACATGCATATACAGGCATATATATAATTATATGCTGTATATATACAGTATATAGTGTATATAGTATATACATAGTGTATATGTATGTGTATAAAATTTATTTTCTCTTATGTGCATACCAATACATAACATTCCTAGTAAATCAATTACAGGTTAACTTGACTTTTCCATTTTTATTTGTTTTCGATCAAATGGCTACTTTAGCCAAACAGAAAATGCTCCATACTAGACTGCTTTTGGTGCCCACATGAATTTAGCCATTTATTCCAACTAGATATGTCCTGTCTAAATATGATTGTTTTTTATAGGAAGTATGCTCTGATTTTAAATGTGTTCATACCACACAAGCTAAAAGCCACTTACATTCATTAATTCCATTTTTAATAGCTTTATTGATATATAATTCACATGCCATACAATTAATCCATTTAAGGTGTACAGTTCAATGTTTTCTAGCATATTAGCATAGTTAATACATAGTTTTGTATGTGCATATGTTTTTATTTCTCTTGATACATACCTAGGAGTGGAATTGCTGGTTCATATGGTAACTCCGTACTTAACATTCTGAAGATCTTCTAAACTGTTTTCCAAAGACGCTGTGCTATTTTACATTCCTACCAGCAGTGTATGAGGGCTGTGATTTCTCCACATTCTCACCAACAATTATAATCTGTCATTTTTGTTATAGCCATCCTAATTGGTGTGAAGTAGTATCTTATTTTGCTTTTTTTGCATTTCTCTGATGGCTAAAGACATTGATCATCTTTTCATGTGTTTACTGGCCATTTGTATCTATTCTTTGACGGAATATTTATCCACATTGTTTGTCCATTGATAATTGAGTAATTTGCCCTTTTATTGTTGCTTTGTAAGAGTTCTTTACATATTCTAAATACAAGTCCTCTATCAAACATATGATTTGCAAATATTTTCTCTCATTCTGTGGCCTTTTTAATTTCTTCACATTATCCTTTGAAGTACAAAATTAATTTTTATAAAATCTAATTATTTGTTTTTTCTTCTATTGTTTGTACTTGTGTGTGTGTGTGTGTGTGTGTGTGTGTGTGTGTGTGTGTGTGGGGTACGTGGGCCTCTCACTGTTGTGGCCTCTCCCATTGTGGAGCACAGGCTCCGGACGCGCAGGCTCAGCGGCCATGGCTCACGGGCCTAGCCGCTCCGCGGCATGTGGGATCTTCCCGGACCGGGGCACGAACCCGTGTCCCCTGCATCGGCAGGCGGACTCTCAACCACTGCGCCACCAGGGAAGCCCTGTTTGCACCTTTGATGTCCTATTTAAGAAACCATTGACTAATTCAAAATCACAAAGATTTATGCCTATGTTTTCTCCTAAGAGTTTTATAGTTTTAGTTCTTACACCTAGTTCTTTGATCCATTTTTATTTAACTTACATATATGATATCAAGTAGGGGTTCAACTTGATTATTTTGTGTATGGATATCGAGGACCGTTTGTTAAAAAGACTATTCTTTCCCCCACTGAAGGATCTTGGCATTGTTGTAAAAAATTAGTTGGGCATAGGGCTTCCCTGGTGGAGCAGTGGTTGAGAGTCCACCTGCCGATTCAGGGGTCACGGGTTCGTGCCCAGGTCTGGGAGGATCCCACGTGCCGCGGAGCGGCTGGGCGCGTGGGCCATGGCCGCTGAGCCTGCGCGTCCGGAGCCTGTGCTCCGCAACGGGAAAGGCCACAGCAGTGAGAGGCCCGCGTACTGCAAAAAAAAAAAAAAAAAAAAAATTAGTTGGGCATAAATGTGAGGGTTTATTCTGGACTCTCAATTCTGTTTTAATGTTCTGTATATGCCAGTCTTGATTACTATAGCTTTGTTGTAAGCTTTAAAGTCTGAATCTCTACATTTGTTTTTTTTGTTTTTTTTTTTTTTTTGATCATTTTGGCTATTCTAGATCCCTTGAATTTCCATACGAATTTTAGGAGCAGTTTGTAATTTTCTGCAAAGTAGCTAGCTGTAATTTTGAAAAGGATTACATTGAATCTGTAGATCAATTTGGGATTATTGCCAAATATTGCCATCTTAACAATATTAAGACTTCCAATCCATGAAAAATAGAATGTTTTTCCATTTATTGTTTTCTGTTAACTATGCTATACAGTATTTAGAGCATAAGTTTTGTATTTCTTTTGTTTAATTTCTATGTGTGTACTATTCTTTTTGATACTATTATAAATAAAATTGTTTTCTTAATTTCATTTTTGGAATCTCCTTTGCAAATATATAGAGATACAATTTTTAAATATATTGATCTTGAATCCTGCAAACTTGCTGAACTTTATTAGTTCTAATAGTTTTTTTAGTGAATTCCTTAGGATTTTCTATAATAAGATCATGCCATCTGCAACTGAGGATAGTTTTAATTCTTCCTTTCCAATCTGTCTGCCTTTATTTTTCCCATTTTATTGCCTAATTATCCTACCTAGAACCCCCAGTATAATGTTGAGTAGAAGTGGTGAGAGTGGACATCCTTGTTTTGCTCTGGATCTTAGGAAAAAACATTTAGTCTTTCACCATTAAGTGTAATGTTGCCTGTAGGGTTTTTGTAGGTGTCCTTTGCCGAGTCGAGGAACCTCATTAATTCTTAATGAAGGTAAAATATATGCTAAGGGACAAGGGTCCAGCTGGTAGCTCTCTAGTTCAAATGACAGAATAAGTGAACCAATGTATCCTAAATCTAACAAAGTTGAGACTTTTTTTCACATGTACTCCGTGAAACCTCACACTGTGTCTCATGTCTTAACAGACAAATAAAACAACTAAGACAACTCTCAGGAACTTTGTGTAACTTACCCCAAATCATGAACACTATAGCAATGCCAGGATTTGACCCAAAGGCACTCAGTGTCCAGGAAAAACACAGACTAATACGAAATAGTGATATTAGGCTTGGCTAAAAATGCTTTTGGTGAAAAAAGATGAAAGGATTCTTCCTACTGAATCAGGTAATTTAAAGATAATTGGCTCCTTTTGCTATTGTTCTTTCAGGACCCTGAACCTTTTTTCCACTAAACCACAACTTTCTTAAAATACAGCTTTAACTTATACTACTGTTATAGTATAGATATGCAAAATTTTTTAATCAACTGCTTCATGTCTTTCTGCTCCAAACAGACAGTGATGTTCAATTGTGGGTTTAATAGACAAAAATATATGTTTTCTACAAAAAAAAAAATTACTTACAATGATATGTTCTTTAACAGTTGTTTTTTTTTTTTTTTTTCCCTCCTCTAGTTAGAAGATAGAATTAATCTTAGGAGTTCTGGCAATTTCTGAGCATTATTAACACACACACGCATCTAGTTATCTGACAATGGTCTTCTTGAATTCAGATACACTTTCAGACAGAAGACAGTGCTGAAAACCATTTGGGGGGAAAAAAATGAGTTTCCTCCTATTAAAAGGATAATTTTAAGTCAGTGCATTTAAGACCATGCTATTATGTGCATCTTTAAAAAGTGGGAGAATGTAATCTAAGGCCAGAGTTGATAAATTGGAGGGTCATCTGTCTGATAGGGCAAATAGAATATTTTCAAAATTGTATTTGGAAAATTAGCAAAATATTTGGAATTCAGCTCCATCCAAAGGTGAAGAATATTCTCCAAAGGAATAACTGCAAATAGAAGGAAGGAAAGGCAATCTGCTTGTGCTTATTTTTAGCTGCCAGTTCATTATGCTGCATGACAAAATCACATGGAGATTTCAATCTGGCATACACACTCACTCTGTGTTTGGCAGTGTGTCCCTTGCCAGGAGTTTTCTGAGCAGAATTCTGATGTGATGGGGCTTCCTTACTACCATGTAACACAAAAGGGAAGGAAAGAAAGAAAGAAAGAAAGAAAGAAAGAAAGAAAGAAAGAAAGAAAGAAAGAAAGAAAGAAAGAAAGAAAGAAAGAAAGAAAGAAAGAAAGAAAGAAAGAAAGAAAGAAAGAAAGAAAGAAAGAAAGAAAGAAAGAAAGAAAGAAAGAAAGAGAAAGAAAGAAAGAAAGAAAGAAGGAAAGAAAGAAGGAAAGAAAGAAAAAGAAAGAAAGAAAGAGGAAGAAGAGAGGGAAGGAGGGAGGGTGGGAGGAAGAAAAAAAAATATATAATATTTCACCATGAGTGGGTATCACCACACTAAATGAGACGTCGGCACAGCAATATCTGATAAGATTACAAATATATCTCAGAATTCACTTCTTTATACTTTCAATTTCTATTGACTAAGCAGCAAAATATCAGATTCACTTAAAACACACATTCCAGGAAACAAACTTTGATTTATGTTCTTGAAATTACATTTCCTTTCTATCTCTTAAATTGAGTTTTGAGTTTCTTTCTTACGTTTACCCTGCACTGAGCATCCATCATATTCTCCCAGAGCTACATCCACAGTCTTTTATGGTGATTCAAAGTGACTAGCAAAAAATTCCCACATATTGACTCTGTTTAACCAATATTAAAGGCATATTCAGGGAATCGGTCAATTTCCAGTTGATGTATGTCTAGAAAATATGAAACACTTTCTTTTCTTTACTTCTCAAAATTGAATACTACAGGATAGCTCTTGTGAGAAAAACATAAATCATAATTATTATATAGAAAGAATAGCACAGGGCACCATATGAAACATAATTCCAAGTATTGGGAATTTTCTGCTAGCTGTGAGGAAATTCCAGAGCTAAATGCAATACCCAAGGTAACTGGGCCTCAACTCACATGGTTACAGTACCTGTACTTAGATGGAGTCAGATACGTCATAGACAATAAATAAACGCTTGTTGAATTGAGCTGAAGTAGCTCAGGGTTACTTTCTTCCCTCTCTCTGGTGATTCCCAATGCCAAAAATGGTATTTAGAGCAACAAAACTAGGGTAGTGCGTGGTATTTAGATTGACCTCAGTGAGTTATGCTGAACAATGCATTGTTGCTTTTCGCGAACACAGGTGAAATCTTCCCTGATAAAAACTAACCCTGGGGCTTCCCTGGTGACACAGTGGTTGCGGTCCGGGAAGATCCCACGTGCCGCGGAGCGGCTGGGCCCGTGAGCCATGGCCGCTGAGCCTGCGTGTCCGGAGCCTGTGCTCCGCAATGGGAGAGGCCACAACAGTGAGAGGCCCGCGTACAGCAAAAAAAAAAAAAAAAAACCTAACTCTGAAAATGCAATAACCAGAGAATGCAGAAGTAAAATTTGAATATATGCAGAGGTTTTGTCATTCCAAGAAATTATGTGCACTCTGCAATTTTATTTATCCATCACCATAATCCTTTTAACTGAAGGAGCAAGATAAGTGAATAATGTTTGAGAAAATGTTGCATTTTGCATAGAGTACTGAGGAATATGCAACACAATAACCAATATTAGAATGAAAGTGAGAATGGAAATTGTCACTAATCTAAGACCCTAACTGAATAGCTTTAAAATAGATTGTTCTTGCAAAGTATACAATTTGAAAATATTACCAAAAGTTTTTAAAATTTCCCTATTGTTGTATTGAGTAACATCATTTATAGGAATTTATCCTAAAAATGATTTCTGATTCACCCAAAGACATTTTACAAAGATCTTCTTCCTAACAGCAGGAAATTAAAAGCAAACTAAATGCTGAAGAATAGATTATTTATTTCTGTGTAATCTTATAACTGTTGGGATCAGTATGTTTAAATGTACAAATAGATACTAAGTGAAAAGCAATATTTTAATATAGTTATATAATTAGAAAGAAAAAACAATGTTTACAGTTGTTTAGACAATAGAGTTATGGGTAGTTTCACATACCATATCTATAATCAGAAAATTTTTGATAAAATATCATTTTACAGTGCAAACCAAGTTGAATAAGAAACTTACCATCTGAAAGCATATGTAGTAATTTATTTTTGAAACATATACTCCATGAGACCAAGAGTTTCAGTGTGTTCATATTTGCATCCCAAGCTCCTAGCACTGTGCTCAGCCCATAGAAGGTGTTTAATAAATGTTGTTTGAGTGAACATAATCTATTGATCAATCAGAGATAAAATGAAGCTTTCAATTCTCTCTCCTGGAATTGTGCCGAATTCCAACAATTAGCTTTCCTTATTTCAATAGTGCTGTCATTTCACAAATCACCCCTCCTCTCTAGTGGGGAAAAAATAAACACTATGGGCCTCCAATTCCTACTTATTTAAATTTTAATCCTTCCAAAATATAAAAGCAATGCACTTCATCTTAGTCTAATTTCTTTTCAGAAATGATATTTTGTGAAAAAGTGTACCTCAGTCAAGGATGAACAAAAACATTTTGATTATATTGGATTTATCATTATGGGTTCATCTATTCAGCTGCCCTTACTAAAAATAACAATCATAGTCTGTCCATATCTGCATGACCTTAGATAGTAATTTGAAAAATTTATCCAATGGCCATCTTTCTCTAAATATAAAAGTAATAAATTCTCCTTAAACTAACATCAGGTAATGAAATAAGCCTTTTTGAAGCAACACCTCCGCCCTCCCCCACAACACACACAATTTCTCCTGAGTGGCTTGGAAGAAAAATAGAAACTGTTATTATTATCCCAATAAAATAACATAAGTAGTATTGTATAATATTATTATAACACCAAGTATATGTTCAGCAAAATTACCTTGCCCTGAAGGACTTCCCTTCAAGGAATATATTTTAATAACATTTATCTCATTGTAATACTTTCCTTTCAATGTATTCATTACTTCTACATTTTGAAACACTGTCTCCAAGGACAAAAGGAAACACGAATACAATCTATGGCAAAATGATAAGTAAAGGAAATTGACCTAGTTATGTCTGAATTATCACACAGGCTGCTCTTCGCACAGGAGTTGCCATCCCTGTGAAAGCCACACCTCTTAGTTGCAGGCACAGGGGGACGTCCACCAAAGCACAATTTAAGCCAAGAAGCTTTGTGTGATAAGCAAAAGCCTGTAGATGAAACATACCCAGTGCTCCAAGTTATTTCAGAAATGTGTGTGTCAACGTCTCCAAAGGGAGAAATGCATAAGGAAACAACAGTTCTTAAAGTGTAGTCTACTTTAGTTCACTACAGTGCAGAATAGATATTTCTTTGATGCCTGATTCTGTAAGCTCAGTACCATTCACAGGGATTTCCAAGAAAAGAGGAGAAAAATCACAATTCTTTTGAGAAAAGGAATGTCCTCTTTCCTTAATAAACTTCAAAGACATCAGAGAAAAAATAAGAAATGGAGTATAGTTCCTATTGTCTCAATATAGCACTCATCTCTCTCTCTCTGTCAGACTCCTTTTACATTTATTCTTAAAAACAAGAATTAGAATCTTACCAGCTCTGGACATAGAATCTGTAAATTAAAAATATATAGGATCTAAAACTTTGTATTTTCTTCAAGAGCAAGGGAAGTCCCTCTTTCACATCTCTATTTACCAGAGGACAGAAGCTACTAAGTTCAAGCAGTCAGTATTATTATACCTCATTCTGAAACTTTCTGATTCAGTGATTCACTTATTTATTCATTCAACAAATTTTTACAGAGTGTCTATATATATTGTGAAATGTGTTCTTTACTGGGGATACAGTAGTTTAAAAAAAATGCTTGCTCTTATGTATCTTGCATCGTAAAGTAAACTAAAAAATAACATAAAAATAAGTTAATTGCATAGTTGTTAGAAGGAAGTACTATTTTTAAAAAACAAGAACAGAACAGAGAGCCCAGAAGTAGATCCACATAAATATAGTCAACTGATTTTTGACAAAGAAATGAAAGCAATACAATGGAGCAAAGATAATCTTTTCAACAAATGTTGCTGGAACAAATGGACATCCACATGCAAAAAAAAAAAAAAAGAAAAAGAAATGAACGTAGACACAAACCTTACACCCTGCATAAAAATTAACTCAAAATGGATAACAAACCTAAATGTAAAACAGCACAAAACTTTAAAACCCCTAAAAGGTAACATAGGAGAAAACGTAGATGAACTTTGGTGTGGTGATAACTTTTTATTTTTTTTATTTTTATTTTTTAAACATGGAACACTTCATGAATTTACACATCATCCTTACGCAGGGGTCATGCTAATCTTCTCTGTATTGTTCCAATTTTAGTACATGTGCTGCTGAAGTGAGCATGGCAATAACTTTTTAGATACAATGTCAAAGGCACACCCCATGAAAAGAAATAATTGATAAGTTGTACTTCATTAAATTTAAAAATTTCTGCTCAGTGAAAGACAATGTCAAGATAATAAGAAGACAAACCACAGACTGGGAAAAACTATTTGCAAAGGACACATCTGATGAAGAACTGTTATCCAAAATAGGCAAAGAACTTTTAAAACTCAACAGTAAAAAAACAAACAAGCTGATTAAAAAATGGGCCAAAGACCTTAACAGAAACCTCACTAAAGAAGATATACAGGGGCTTCCCTGGTGGTGCAGTGGTTAAGAATCTGCCTGCCAATGCAGAGGACAGAGGTTCAAGCCCTGGTCCGGGAAGGTCCCACATGTCACGGAGCAACTAAGCCCGTGCACCACAACTACTGAGCCTGCGCTCTGGAGCCTGCAAGCCACAACGACTGGGCCCACGAGCCACAAATACTGAAGCCCATGTGCCTAGAGCCCGTGCTTCACAAGAGAAGCCATCACAATGAGAAGCCTGCGCACCACAACAAAGAGTAGCCCACACTCACCACAATTAAAGAAAGCCTGCATGCAGCAACAAAGACCCAACACATCCATAAATAAATAAATAAATAAATTTATATTTTAAAAAAGAAGATATACAGATGACAAATAAACATACAAAAAAGATATTCCACATCATAAGTCTTGAGGGAAGTGCAAATTAAAACAACAATGAGATACCACTACACATCTATCAGAATGGCCCAAATCCAGAACGCTGGCAACACCAAATGCTGGAGAAGATGTAGAACAACAGAATTCTCGTTCATTGCTAGTGGGAATGCAAAATAGTTCAGATACTTCAGAAGAGAGTTTGACAGTTTCTTACAAATGTAAACATTCTCTTACCATATGATTCAGCAGTCACGCTCCTTGGTATTTACCCAAAGGACTTAAAAACATGTCCACACAAAAACCTGCCCACAGATGTTTATAGCAGCTTTATTCATAATTGCCAAAATGTGGAAGCAACCAAGATTTCCTTCAGCAGGTGAATGGATAAATAAACTGTGGTTCATCTAGACAATGGAATATTATTCAACGTGAAAAAGAAATGAGCTATCAAAAAAGGAAAAGACATGGAGAAAATTTAACTGCATATTACTAAGTGAAAGAAGTGAATCTGAAAAGGCTACATACTGTATGATTCCAGCTATATGATATTTTGGAAAAAGGAAAACTATGGAAACAGTAAAAAAAAAAAAAATTCAGGGGTTGATGGAGAGGAGGAGTGTGATGAATATATAGCACAGAGAGGATTCTTAGAGGAGTGAAAATATTCTGTGTGATGCTGTAATGAGAGATAAATGTTATTATACTTTTGTCCAAACCCACAGAATGTACAACACCAAAAATGAAATGTAATGTTGTAATGTAAACTATGAACTTCAGGTGATAATGTGTCAATGAAGGTTCATCAGTTGTAACAAATGGTACCACTCTGGTGGGGATGTTGATAATGAGGGAGCCTGTGCATGTGTGAGGGGGGCAGGGAGTAATGTGAGGTATGTCTCTACATTCCCCCTTAGTTCTGATGTGAACTTTAAACTGCTTTTCTAAAAAAAATGTCTTAATTAAAAGAAATAATAATAAGTACAAAAGCAGATCAGAGAGAGTGATTGGGAATTTTGAAAAGAATGACTGTGGTAATGCTCACTAAGAATGTGACATCTGGCCAAGAAAATGAAGGAAGCGATAGAATGATCCATGCAGCTGCCTGAGGGAAAAAAGTTCCAGTCAGAGGAAGCAGCTAAAGCAAAGTCCCTGAGGTGCGAACAGGCTGGCATCTTGGGGAACAGCAAGAAATCCAGTGCAACTAATAAAGAATGAGCCAGTGAGAGAGTATAAAGCGATGCAGTGGGAAAGGTAACAGAGTCCAGATCATACAGGACTCTGTGGACCCTTTGTCAAGATGAGGAAGTTTTCTTCTACTCCAGGTTTACTGAGAGTTTTTTTTTATCATGAATGGATGTGGAGTTTTGTAAAATAATTTTGTGCATAAAATAGAGAAGATTATGTGTTTTTTTATTCTGTTGATATGGTAAATTATAGTCACTGATTTTGGAATGTTGAAACTGTTTTCCATTCCTGGGAGAAACCCCATTTGGTCATGATATATATTTCATTTTTATATATTACAGGATTCAATTTGTTTAAATTTCCTGATAATCTTTATCTATGTTCACAAGGGTTACTGACTGTAGTTTCTTATAGGTAGTCTACTGTGTTTTATCT
Organism: Leucopleurus acutus; assembly: GCF_964270905.1. Classification (NCBI taxonomy): domain Eukaryota; kingdom Metazoa; phylum Chordata; class Mammalia; order Artiodactyla; family Delphinidae; genus Leucopleurus; species Leucopleurus acutus. Next base: position 19,448,317 of record NC_139147.1, on the reverse strand, counting down.
AAACTGATGGACTTGCCTTTTATATGTAATGTAATTATTGATATAGTTGGATTTCAACCTATCATCTTGCTTTCTGTTTTTTTATTTGCTACCTCTGTTATTTATTCCTTTATTCCTCTTTCCCACCTTCTTCTGTATTAATTATTATTTATTTTTCTTTTTTATCTCTACTATTGGCTTAATAACTATGTCACTTTTTAAAAATTTTAGTGACTTTCTCAAGGGTGTACAATAAACATTTTTAACTTAGTATTAGTACTATCAAATATTTTTACACCATTCATGTATACTTCCATTTCCTCTTTCCCACCTTTTGAACTATTTATCATACATTTTACTTCTACATATGTCATAAACTCAGAATACTTTATTACAATTTGTCTTTAAAATTGATTATCTTTTAAAGAGTTTAATGTTAAATTTCCATCAGATTTCATACTTCTGTCTGAGTAATTTCTTTGCATGTATCTTGCATTACAGGTCTCTGGCAATAAATTCTCTTGGTCTTTGTTTGAAAAAGTATTTATTATGCCTCCATTTTTGAAACATATTTTCATTAGATATAGAAATCCAGTTGACATTATTGTTTGTTTCAGCATTTTAAACATTCCCATTCAACTGTCTTCTGTCCTATAACATCTTTGATGAAAACTCTGCGTATTTCTTACCTTTGGTCCTCTCCACATAATGCTTCACTCCCGCCCCCCCCCCCCATAGGCTCCCTTTAAGTTTTCTTTTTTTTTTTTTTTTTTTTGCGGTACGCGGGCCTCTCACTGCTGCGGCCCCTCCCGTCGCGGAGCACAGGCTCCGGACGCGCAGGCCCAGCGGCCATGGCTCACGGGCCCACCCGGGCACGACCCCGTGTCCCCTGCATCGGCAGGCGGACTCCCAACCACTGCGCCACCAGGGAAGCCCTAAGTTTTCTTTTTATCTTTGGTTTTTAGAAGATTGACTATGATGTGTCTGTGTGAAGTTGTTTTCATTGTTGTTGTTTGTTTTATTTTGTTTTGATATCTGTATTGCTTAGGGCTATCTGGGCTTCTTGGATCTGGGGTTGCCTGTTTTTCATTAATGCTGGAAAATGTAACATATTACACCACCTGGTCCCTCCCCTGCCCTCTTTGATTTATTGCCTGTCTTTGGATCAATTTTCTGGGCTCAAATCCTTATTTCTTATAGTACAGGCCCAAAAATAGATTTAAAAATCTAAATTCAGCCTCTACTTAGGTACTCCAACCTCACCCTTCTTAGTATCGCTGCCTTTTGAGTCTCAGTTAGTGCATGTGATGCACAGGTTCCCAGATTCTTTAGCTCTGAAATGAGAATCATGTCTATATGTTAATGTTTCTGGGAAAAAAAATTAGGTTATTCAATATTTATTAGATGACATAGTCTTTTGCACAAGACCTGCTAATTCTATTTATTTGAACTGGCCAAAGCTCTTTGGGTAAAATTCCACACAACTGCTATTCTATAAAAGCCACTGAATAAAAAATTAAATTGTTATCCTGTGAATATGCTGATTTTACTAAATATTTGCATCCATCAGGAGAGTCAAGGTTATGCTTTGCAATAACTCCAAATTCAGTGACTTAGAATTATAACTGTTTTGCTATACCTCGCTCTGCTGTACATCATCTTATTCAGGACACCACACTGCAACTCAGTTGCTTCCACAATTGCCAAGACTGAAAAAAGGGACATGGTGAATCATGCACTAGACATTAAATCTCCCACCTGCAAGTGACACCCATTACTTCCACCCATTTCAATGATCAACTAAGTCACATGACCACACCTAACTTCAAGGAATGCCAGGAGAAATTTTTGGTTAAAAGCACTAATAAAAACCAAAACATTAATTGCTGTTTTTCTATAAGTTAAAAAAACTAATCATTAAAATTTTCATCATTACCTTAATCTGATAGCAATAATTAGTAAGTATATGCAATATTATTTTTGATATTTAGTCAGATAGCATTATAGTAACTATTATGCCCATATTTCTTTCTAAATAAAAAAAAATAGTTTCCTTGTCTTCTGTATATTCCAGAGTTTCATAGGGAATTTAGTTATCTCTGGGATCTGCATTTTTTTGTCCATAATGTTTCTTTTCTTTGGGTGGTCAGAAATAAATGCATCTGGACCTAGCCTTTATCATCAGTTATTTTAATTTCTTAATCATCTAATTTCTTAATCATCTGTTCTGGGAAAATACAGTTTTCCTTTAGTGTTTATTTTTCCTGCCCTGAGAACTGTTTGTTTCTAGCATCTGTTCCTCTGCCTTCCTCTGTCAACACAGAAGCAGGCAAAGCTTTGGGGATTTGGCAACACCTTCATCTGCTGCAAATCCATTGCTCTTGCCATGTTTTATTGCTACAGTCCCTGGAAAACAGTTGTTAAAGCAACACACTGACTGGGACTGGACGTCCAAAGGGTAAACTTAACATTTTCTCATCAAACCAGAAAGTGCTGCTCTGTGTTGGGGAAGAAGATCCATCATTTGACCACTAGAACCTATTTTGACAGGCCCCTCCTTCCAGAAGAGAGTGTCAGAATTGAAAAGTTTGCTGAGGATATGTGCACTTCAGTTCTTCTTTAAGTACTGTGAGATTTAAGATTTATTAGGCTTCTTTCTTCAACCTTCATCTTGGATTCCATTTGAGCATTTGCAAGGCTTATAATAAATTAACCAGGGACTTCCCTGGTGGCACAGTGGTTAAGAATCCACCTGCCAATGCAGGGGCCACAGGTTCGAGCCCTGGTCCGGGAAGATCCCACATGCCGCGGAGCAATTAAGCCAGTGCCCCACAACTACTGAGCCTGTGCTCTAGAGCCCACGAACCACAACTACTGAGCCCATGAGCCATAACTACTGAGGCCACGTGCCACAACTATTGAAGCCTGAGAGCCTAGAGCAGGTGCTCCGCAACAGGAGAAGCTACCGCAATAAGAAGCCTGCACACCACAATGAAGAGTAGCCCCCACTCGCCGCAACTAGAGAAAGCCCGCGTGCAGCAATGAAGACCCAACACAGCCAAAAATAAAATTAAATAAATATTTTTTTAATTAAAAAATTAATTAATTAACCAACTCTTCACTACATACCCACCTCAATTCAAATATGCTTTCCATCTACTCCGCCTCATATATACGTGTCATTCATCTCCTTCACGCTATTAGCACTTTTCATTTGGTGACTTATGACTCCCAGTCCAGTGTTTTTCCACTACTATATAGGCAGAGGGCAGCCTTAACCTTTGGGAATTATTTAACTTCATTTATCTTGTCATACTTCCCATTTCCTCCCTGTGTATTTACTCCACATCATTTGGTTTTCTGTTTCAAACCAGAGGAACACATGACACTTTTATTTTTTAGCTGCTTCTCAAGAGGGCATTTTAACTGATTTTTCAGAGATTTGAGAAAAATTGACAGCAGAGTAGTATATTCATCCTGAGACCCAAAGTAATCTAATGGTTTGGTTTTGTATTTTTATTGTTTTCATAATGGGATGAAACAGAAAAACTTCAAAACATTATTCCTAAAGATATGTACAATAATACTGATGAAAGATGAACAAAAATTCAGAGTAAAAATACAAGGTACATGTGCATTATTTTAACAATGCATTTCACTCTAATTTTTTTATAACTATTACATCATATATTTTAGCTTTTATCCTTATAAGTGCTTGAAAACCACTAGAGAATTTCATGCCAACTTTGACTCCTCCTAAGAAAATGGTTCATCTTATAAAAATATATGCAAACTCATTTCACCGGCTTATTCCTTTCCTACAAGCATGACTTCATTAAAGTGCTGCACTGTGGGAACATCGTCCCTGACTTCACAGATTGAGAACTGTGGCTTCTACATCAGGTAAGGACTCATGAAATCATCCTTCTTCCAACAAGCTTTTTTCAATGATGAGTGAAGAGCATGCGGCCTCCCTCCATCACACTGAACCAGCATATGGGTCTCGAAGGGAGTTTTGGCTGGCAGTTCCCTCTGTCTTTCTATCCATATAGATCACTCCTTTTTCCTTTAAGGATTTACTCAAAATTCATCTTCTCAGGGACACCTCTCTTACCGTGCTTTAAAGTTGCTAACCTCCATTTCCCATATGGTAAACCCAACCCCTTACCACATTATGCTGCCATTTTTTAAATTATATTTATCGCCATCTGTGTCAGGTCATGTCTTTCTGGAAGCAGACACCAAGACAGAGTTAGAAGCACAAGTAATTCAATTGGCGGTATTTCTGTGGAAGATAAGGAGAAAAGGAGCAGGTGTAGGTAAGCCACAATGCAGGTCTGACAGGTATTGGAGAAGAGGGAGGGAAAGAGAGGGTTGAACAGAGCTTTAGACTAAAGTGCAACCCTGGGAAGTTCTTGACCAGCCCAACAGAGAGCTCCAGAGCAAAGATGGCTTGTTAGAGGAGAGTTGTGATGGGCGAAAGTGGATATGCCCTACTCCCCCAGATGCCCGGTCATTGGCTGGTGCTGTCCACTCATGGCTCCAGGGTGGATGCAGATTCCAAGGGCATTGTTTCTGGAAGCTGTAGGCCGACTGCAATTTTTGCAGCAGATTTTCTCTTGAAGGGAGATACTAGTGACACACATCCAGGGCCGCCATATCTTCTGAGTATATATTATGTATTTATTAAATTTTTGTCTGTCTTTCTCACTAACACCTAACAGGTACTCAAAAAAAAAAAAAACTCTCTCTATATATATATTTATACACACATATATGTTAAACAAATGAGAATGAATGAATAAAATGAGTCTGGTAGATAGTCATTATTAGTGAAATGATTCACACAGTAAAATGATACAATGCATCATGATTAATTTAACTTCTAGTTATTTTTATAAATAAAATAAATGTTGAAAAATATGACCATTAATGAAATAGATTTTGAGTTTCCTTAAGACAGATATTCAATCATTATTTTTGTATTTCTACATATCGCTTGATATAAACTCTATAAAGTTTAACAAATGTGGAAACTAACAAATGATATTTCAATATTGCAATGAAAATATCCCCTCCTTTTTAAAGATGCAAGTGCCAGCTGTAACTTTGCAGGCTTCAACTCCTGCATCATATTTATTTTCATGAGTAATACCAGAAGATTTCACAGCTTCAGGTATATTGTATACTGGATCAATGGTGGAAGTCCTCTCCAAAAGAACTGTCATCCTACACCTTATCTATACATGTAATTGAAGAGCAAAGGAGCAATTTCCCTCTTAGAGGAAAATGAAATCTCTGGAGGGTAATGTACTTAGACAAAACTTAGGAAGTGGCTTAAATCACACTGCATGTGGATTACACAGTAAAGAAGGATTGCTGATGGGATTCAAGGTCTCATACCTTTGAGCCAGCTGTGTTCAATTAAACTGGGCTTCTTGAGATTGGAAAGTGATATCAGTAAGATGCCTATGGGGAGGTTTAGCAGTCACAGTGCCTGGAGAATTCACTGATAAACAGTGCACTGGTCTTAACAAATGAGATAAGGATTAAGAGTGGACCTGAAAGCTGAATTGTACATTCGTAGGCTGAACATTGAAAAGTTCAGCTATACAGAGGACCATGTGTAAGAACAGATGTGCCAAAAACAAACTGTGTAGAGCAAGACTCTAGAACTCCAGACTCTGAGACTAACAAGGAGCTCATCACCGTAAGGAAGGGATAAACTAATCACTTCTAAAGTACATTGTTTTCCTGCTTTTACAGTGAATAATGAAGAAAGCGAGAATGCAAGTGGATAAGTTTATTGACATTTCCCAATCTCCTATAAATAGTTCTTTAGACAGTTAATCAACCTTTAACCTGTACAGAACTAATAGAATATATATAGATATACATAAGGTGGGATTTATTATAGGAATTGGCTCATGATTATGGAGGCTGAGAAGTTCCACGGTCTGCCATCTGCAAGCTGGAGAACCAGGAAAGCCAGTGGTACAGTTCCAGTCCAAAATGAAAGCCCCAAGAACCAGGGGAGCCAATGGCATGCATCCTTGTCTGAGTCTGAAAGCCAGAGAATTAGGAGCACGGATGTTAGAGGTCAGAAGATAGATGTCTCAGCTCAAGCAAAGAGCAAATTCTCCCTTCCTCTGCTTTCTTGTGTTCTATTCAGGCCCTCAGTGGATTGTATGATGCCCACACGCATTGGGGAGTGTCATCCTTAGTCTATAGATCCAAATACTAATCTCTGCTGGAAGCACCCTCACAGCCACACCCAGAAATAATGTTATGCTAGCTATCTGGGCATCACTTAGCCCAGCCAAGTTGACACATAATCATCATAACTTGTAAGATGTTATTTTCTCGATGATCCAAATGTTCTAAGACTTAGGGTTTATAATGAAAGCGTGTAATTTTTTTCCACTTGATTGCTTATATTAATTAACTTAAATGCTCATTTAAGAAATTCACTTCTTAAAAAGTTTTAAAACATTGATGTGTTCTTTTAAATTGAGACTATGGAAATTTACAGACCAGATTTTACTATCTATAAGTATGACTTTTTCTTAAAAATAAAGCACTCATATAAAGTTTTCCCTCAAACCTAAAGACAAAATAATTTCAGTTCAGATTATTTGCATTTTATAATGGCTTTAGTCATTTAAAAAGCCTAAAATTGGAAAACTTTCCCTCATTAAACGAACTTTTTCTCAAGACACATTTAATATACTATTTAAGGAATACACTTCAATTTTTAGCTTTGTCTACCATGAATAATAGTACCAGCTGAATTCAGTTCCATCTCCGCCTCAGGCACACTGTAAATTTGAAGTCCTTGCCATTTCTCATTCTCTTTAAGTTAAAAATGGACTTGAAATGTCATAAGAATTTCAAACCTAGGTAGAAAATGTCTTGCCTGGCACCTACAGTGCCACTATGTCCTGTGAAAGATTCAACCGTAGAATTCTTACAAATGATCCTATAAATCTGTGATTTAAGATAGCACATTTTAAAAAAATAAAAATTAACAATTAAATTAAGCAGAATTGCAGAAAATCTTTTGTACTCTTTTGTAGATACGAATTTAACCAGTCTTCATTTGGGGGAGATGGAAGATAAACAAATCAATTATATTGTATATATTAGTTCAAAAATCTTGCTGTTATAAATACTTTATAAAATTGTTATCTTGAAATAACAACCAGAAAGTTAACTATAGAGGCAATACTTGTATTTAAAATGTTACCAGTAGGCTAATATTTTATCATATTAAAAATGTAAAAGAATTGAAAAGAAATATCTAAGCTCTCCATGTGTAAATGAGCAAAACACATTGATACAAAGTAAGATATACAGATTAAAACAAAATTTGTGGGGTATATTTAGTATCACTAAAGTTACGTAAATGGAAATGAGAGCAATTATGATGTCATATTTTGCTAACATAATTAAGAATAGTCAAAACTCTGGGCCCCAAAATCAAATGCCAATGAAGATAAAAATCACTACACTTCCGGGAAATTACTACACTTATTTTGTAGCCAACCAAGTGGAAAAATTAGCAAATTATATCGTACCTACTCTAAGGAAAATAAAAATAATTTTTAAAACACACATGTATACATGTGTGACAAAATTGGATTTGATAAAAAGAAAAATATCAAGTTGTTATAATAGTTATTCTAGTTTGGTGGAATTAATAGGCTTCCTTTTCAAAAAACATGCATATATTTGTTACATGAATATATTTGTTATTTAATATTAACTAAAATATAATTTGAAGTTTGTAAAAATATGATCAAGGGAGGTAGGCTATCTTAATTTAAAAAAGTAGTCTTACCAAATGTAAAATAGATATCTAGTGGAAAGCAGCCGCATAGCACAGGGAGGTCTGCTCGGTGCTTTGTGACTACCTAGAGGGGTGGGATAGGGAGGGTGGGAGGGAGACGCAAAAGGGAGGAGGTATGGGGATGTATGTATAAGTATAGCTGATTCACTTTGTTATACAGCAGAAACTAACACTGTAAAGTAATTATACTCCATTGTAAAGTAATTATACTCCAATAAAGATGTTAAAAATAAAAAAGTAGTCTTATTAAGATTTTGGAAACAAGGGTTTTTATTATTTTTAATTGACTTTACTGTTGTTATAGTATCTTTTAAACAAGAAATTACATTGATAAACATATTTTTCCTACTTGCTATGTTTTTATATGATTTATTGACAAATGTATATATATTTTAGTAGATTCACCCAAATCCTGTCATGAGTAAGGTTTCTGTAAGAACTAATTTATTTTTAATTTTATAGATTTCATTATTCCACATGCCTTTGACTTGTGAAATGTGCAGCATGAAATTTTGGGGGGTAAGATTTCTCTATTTAAATTATATAGTTTTCAGGAAAGCAAAAGGTTTACTTTTTTTTTCAAAAGTTGTAATGTGTTAGAGAAAGCAAAAGGTAGTGCAAAAAGACTGAATTAAAACATGTTGATTCACTAATATTTGAAGCAAAACACAGCCTACACTGGATATTGGCTGCTGATTTGGGGTAAGCTTTATCGCACCCCAATTTCAAATACTTCAGTTACTTCATAGCAACAAGAAGCATTTATTGAGCCTTCTTCTGTGGCTGGCACTTTACAGCTCTTCTCACATTGAATCCTCATCTCAGCCCTATGAGGTGAGTCTATTTTGATTCCCATTTCATATACTAAGAAACTTAGTATCCAAGAGATTTAGTGATTTGTCCAGGAATGTGCAGGAGGGGAACAAAGGACCTGAGGGGCAAATGCAAGTCAATCTTATCCTGGAGCTGGAGTCTTGACTGAAAACTCCCTTCGTCTCTTTACATTTCCATGTCACTTCTCTTTGCCCGGGTATGTGCTTCACCCAATCCCTCATCCCATAACTATCAGTTTGAGGTCACTCCTAGCTTGACAGATTCTTTTGGGGAAGAGACATGTGAGCATATTCTCTTGCCCCAATTTACTTTTCTACTGGCTTCTGCCTTAATTTACCGGCTTAGATTCTGACCGATAGAGGGTCAGGCACAGGATGTAAGAGGATTAGAGGAGAGTGGGTACGATTTTAGGGGACTGGTGCTGTCTGGCTCTATAAGACTGTCCTCTGAGTTTGGCAAACACTCAAGTCTGAATCTTCCTTCTCAAAGGCTGGGGGAGCGGCTCAGTTCTCCAACTGCAATTCGCTTAAAGCAGTCGTGCGCCCTCTACTGGCTGCTCTCTGTTTCTGCCTCGGTTTCTGGGCGTTGTTTATTCCTCCAGAGGATGCTCTTGGAGGCTGTTTCAGTGTGGGCACAGAAAACACAGACATTCACTTCACCAAGTCATCACCAACGCAATGAACCCTGTCTCTTTCTACTCACTCTCTTGACAGATCTAGACACACCTCCCACTGCAGACTTAGGTTCCCCAAACCCAGGAGACGCATACAAAGTCCTCAACTCTCCTGGTGAGTTTCTTCATCACCTCTCTCTTAGAATCAGATAAAGGGAAAATATCTCCTTCTTATTCATGCTGGGGGCTGAGGGCAGCGACAGGGAGCGGCACACGCATTTCAACAACTCTGCAAATAATTGTATTACTAAATACTCCTTTTAATGTTTTTACTGCTAGTGGTTGGTAAACCCTGATCCAGGCCCCACCTTATGATAAGTGAGTGCTCTGGACCTACTGTATTGCTCTTCCTTTTGTGACTCAAGGGACACAGATCCTAGGAATTCCATTTTAACAATTTAATGCATATCACAACCTATTTATTTGCAGTAACCCTATCCTGTCCTGTATCAGTTTGCTGTATGACACCAGGTCCTGACTTTTCTGCTCTCACACCCTTCCCTTCACTCGGAATTAACAGCACAAAGGTGGGATTTTTAAATGTATTCTCAGTGCCTGGTCCAGAGCTTTTTACATTCTCAGTAATTGTTGGAATGAAAGAATGAGTCCCTTGCAAAAACAAGGGGGGAGGGGTCACTCAATTTCCCCCTAGTCAGCTTCCTCTAACCTCTAGCTCACGTCCTCCACATCCTATGGTCTCAAACATCTACTTATAAACGTTAAAATGAATTAATAGGCTCAGTCTTCTAATACTACCTTGAGAAATTATAGAAAAATGTATACCATCACAGCTACCCAGAAGTGGAAATTATACCTTCATTACCAACGAGGTATCTGTTGCTAGTTTTTTTTTTTTTTTTTTTGGCTGAGTTGGGTCTTTGTTGCTGCACACAGGCTTTCTCTAGTTGTGGTGAGCGGGGGCTACTCTTCGTTGTGGTGCGTGGGCTTTTCATTGCAGTGGCTTCTCTTGTTGCAGAGCACAGGCTCTAGGCACACAGGCTTCAGTAGTTGTGGCTCGCAGGTTCTAGAGCACAGGCTCAGTAGTTGTGGTGCACGGGCTTCGTTGCTCCACGGCATGTGGGATCTTCCCGGACCAGGGCTCTAACCCGCGTCCCCTGCATTGACAGGCAGATTCTTAACCACTGCGCCACCAGGGAAGCCCTGTTGCTAGATATCTTTAATCAGGGTTTAATAATCATATGTGAACTATACTTTAGAACTAAATGATTCTGTAAGACTATAAAAATATTACTTATTTTCGATAGTCTGAACTGGATTGAGAAATGAATTAATGCATATACGGTAGGTAACCTAAAAAATGGCCTCCACTAGCTCCTGCTTCCTGGTATTCATTCCTTTCGTTGTGTGATGGGGGGGGGGTCCCTAATGACCTTCTTCAAAAAATAGGATATGACAAAGTGTCCGGATGTTAGTCCTGAGATTAAGTTACAAAAAGAATGGGCTTCCGGGCTTCCCTGGTGGCGCAGCGGTTGAGAGTCCGCCTGCCGATGCAGGGGACACGGGTTCGTGCCCCGGTCCGGGAAGATCCCACATGCCGGGGAGCGACTGGGCCCGTGAGCCATGGCCACTGAGCCTGCGCGTCCGGAGCCTGTGCTCCGCAACGGGAGAGGCCACAACAGTGAGAGGCCCACATACCGCAAAAAAAAAAAAAAAAAAAAAAAAAGAATGGGCTTCCATCTTGGGCTCTCTTTCTCACTCTTGTTTACTCACTCTGAGGGAAACCATCTGCTATGTCGTGAGCTGCCCTAAGGAGAGGTCTACATGGTAAGGAACTAAGGGTGGCTTCTGGGAAGGAATAAGTAAGGAAATGGGGCCCTCTGTCCCATAACCTGTTAGTAACTAAATGCTGCCCACAACAACTCGAGTGAATTTAGAAGGAAATCCTGCTGCCCCACTCTCATCCCACTAGTGGAGCCTTCTGAGAAAAGCAGAGCTCCATCCTATGCCTTGATTGCAACCCTTTGAGAGACCCTGAGGGGTCCCCAGCTAAACTACACCCAGATCCCTAATCCACAGAAATTGTGAGACAATAAATACTGCTTCAAGCTGCAATACTTTGAGGTGATAGCTAGGTAGCAATAAAAAGTAATAAAAATTTATACATAAATATATAAATAAGCTGTGATCCATGTAGTTTGCTTAGTCAATAGAACATATACATTTCCATCCTAATTTATTAAGATTTATATTTTAAGAAGTGCTGAAATCAAAAAGATTTTATATTTCATCTTCAGTCTACCAAAAACTCGCTATAAACAAAACACCCAATTAAATGAATATTTTGAATAATAGGTTGTTTAATCAGCAAGGAATTAGTAATATGAATAATTTTGTAAAGGTATCTAGTATTCTGTGGTCTCCAAAGGTTTATATCATAGAGTATTTTTCTAATCCTTTAATAGTTCTATAATGAAGATGTTATTTTGTTTATTTACAGGCAAGAATAAATCTCAAAGATTGTGACTACATGCTTTCATGATTCACACATTTTGTTTGTTTGCCTGGAAAGCCCTGCACGCCACCTTTATCCAACAAACTCCTCCTCATGCTTCAAAACCCAGTTTTACTCTGTCTTCCTCTTGATGTGTCCCCTGACTACTGCAGAATTAAATTCTCCCATCATCTTCATGCACATATTTCTGCTAGAGCTTTCACAGTATCATAATTTCTTTTGCATGCTGGAATCTTCTTTACTGACTGTAAAAGTCTATTGGTCAAGAGCATTATTAATTTTCATATCCTTAACACATAGTACAATATCTGATATAGAGCAAGTGCTTAATAAATGATTCTCACATGATTGAAAAGTATAAATTGTGCACTCTCAATGGGAATGATATCACTGCCAACAGGGACAAAAATTGGCTCTTGGAGAGTGACTAAAAAAAAACTCATATACTATATACATAATACACAATTATTGATGTACTATAGTACACAAGCAGACAAACAGTGTATCTGTGAAATGAACATTTCAGTGAAGATGGGCTAATTAAGATAAAATGTTTAATAAGTCTCCTTGGAAGAGCAATAATGAAAAATTGAAAAACACTGTATTAAATGAATTGGGTAAATTTACAGAGGCAGGACTCCAAAGCAGATTTTCTGATTGAGTTCAATCTTCTTTCTTTCACAGCATAACCACTTCAGCAGTTAAAAGAAAAATAACAGAGAGAAGTTTTACAAACATACCTCCTTTGAAAACCAAGGTAACACATAAGATTTACTTACATGAGGATATTTCTGTGTATTTTATTTTCTTGTTATTTGGTTTCACTATTTAAAACATCACTCAAAATCTACTAACCGTGTTGTATATTTTGAACTCACAGACACACACAGACACACACACACACACACACACAGCTCTTATCTAGATGGATCCTAATGACTTGGCTAATCCATTTTAAATACATGGTAAGCAAGCTCATATTAAGTTTATTTTTATATAAACACACTTTTAAGCACAATCATATAGGCCAGGGTTTTACAATGTAGGGAGTTGACAGCGGTAATTATTTGACTTGCTCTGGCGAAGATAGCCTCTGCCTAGTATTTCCAGCCCATTAACAACACCGACAGTCCACAGTGCAGACGGATCTCCCACTGTCAAGTCAGATTAACACTTTCCTTAGCCTTTGTGAATCATTCCATGGCAAAAAATCGATTGGTTGAACTGCACTACAGCTGCCTGTCGTCCATCTGAATAAGCTTCATTATGACCATTTGTCAAAACTAGTGCCAAAGACCTAAGGATATTTTTCAAAATAATGGTAAAAGATGTTCAACATTCAGTGTACAAGAGATTTGTACAGCAGTCACCATCATAAAGAAATCAGCACCATTGAATATGTACTGTGAATTATTATTTGCAGAAGGCAGAACTGAGTACTTACTATCTGGATTCTAAAAATGCATGTGATCCTGAGCTAAACAATAAGAAAAAACTCTTAGATCAAATTTATAGGAGCTGGAGGGCCAGCCTGTTTTAACAAAGGCAAGTGAAATCACAGGCTTGTAAGAATTAACTACTTAAGTTTATTCTTTAAACTTAGACTTTATTTAAAAATCACTTGGGTTCCATCTTAAGTCCACAACAGATTAAAAAACAACAAAACAAACGAACTCTATCAAGGTAATTCCTAGGCAGTTTCAAACGTCCAATGAAGTTTTACATTTCCTATGCATATTGTTAATGGTTGATAAATACTTTTGAGCAATGAATCATTTTCATCAAATATGTCTGTATTTAAAAGTTTATTCTTTCCTTTGAAACTGACATCTTCTGGCTGAAAAGCTGAAGAATTAGTAACATCTCATTTTAATACTCTAAGCAGTTCTTGTCCAGTGCCTAAAAAGAAGTGTCGAAATTTAAAGAAAGTGAAAATCAGTGCCTTAAGTATTTCAGGAGTCAGTGTAGCCTTATGCAAGAAAGTGAAATTTATTCTTGCATTTCACACTAAGTCCCAGTTTACTGACATTACTTTTCCTCCCATACCAATCCACTGTCAGAGAGGCAAGTTCAGATACATCCTCTGTGTTGTGCGGTACTATAAAATTTCAAAAATATTAACTAATATGCTTTGCGTGGTAGTGATTTTTTTCTTTAAAATTCCTTTTATCCCTGTCCCTTCCTCGCTGTCTAGGATGTTTTTGTCTCCAAGAAAGGATGACATAGCAAACGGAAGAGACAAACATTTTCCTTGCTTTCAATTTATAAATTCACTCTTCAGGAAGATGCCAAAAGACTACAGTGTATGAATAATACATGGAAGGGAGAAACTATGGAAGCATGTGAAAGATTCTGGACTCCACAGATGCAATAAATGTTCCCTGGTCTGGAATGGAGGAAAGATAGAAGAAAAGTGAAAGATGAGTAGATGGTGTGGGTCCCTGAGAAAGGCCCACCCAGTCTTCTAACCTGAACATGGGCGGGAGCTTGGCAGAAAGGGTTATGGATATTTGAGAGTAGAAAGTACCTTTCTCTATTGGCCCCCTTTCCTGAATAGAACCCTGGGAAGCAATAAAATCCCAGAGCAGAAATGCCTGGGGAATGTATTAAGGCAGATGGGAGTGAGGCAGCCTCGGAGAATTCCTCATGCCTCAGCAGGGCCTGCAAAAGCAAAAGATTTCTGTTGCATCTGAGAGCGGCATGACACAGGTGCAGACTTTAGACAGTTTCACACAGGGACCTGAAGTCCAGAGTGGGGCAAGGGAGCAGTAGAATGATCTCCTTGAACCAACAAGGAGTCCAGAGAGAACTTACATGGTTATGAGAATAGAAAAGAAGAAAAACACAGTAGTGACCTGCGTGGTACAGCGCTCATCATCTAGATGGCATAATGGGTGTCCAAAGGATTAGAGAAAGGACAGGCGATGGCAGAGGACTCAATGGCCCATCTGCACCCTTTGCCTGTCCCTGTCTCCCTTCCTTGCCAATCACCAACTGATCTCTTCTTTCACAAGAATTTTCACAATTGTTTCACAATCTTTTCTTTCCTTCTTTTGACAAGAGTAAACCCGTGGGCTTTTTCCTCTCTTGTTCAATCCCTATGTGAGTGGGGAGGAGCAGATCCAACTGATCTCATTTATAACAATATTCTAGGCTTTAATGCCGAAATCTTACCTCCATGACAAGGGCTATAACCAAAGAGAGAGAGAGTCTAGGGACAAAAACGCAATTGTTTGGTTTAGACTTGAAACGTTTCTTGAGTAGTTTATGTAAATTTCCAGAGGGAAAAAAATTTAATGTAGCCTTCTTATGGGAGGAAAAGGCCTTTTTGCTTAACAGGAAAAAAAATGCATGTGTGGCTTGAAACAAATATTATAACTTGTAGGTAATATGAGCTTCCAACAGCCATTTTACACATTTGCTATTTTGCAAGGAGAAGCTTATTTGCTAATTAGCAAGGTGGAAGTAATTTTTCTTCCCATTGCATTTTTGGGTCTCATCGTGTAATTTTATATTTTAACAATTAAGTTGTTTAAGTAAAAATAATTTTTGTTTCTGCTAGAAGGAATAATAATTTGCTTTGCATTTTAAAATGTCAAGAAAGAATGGGATTCCTCTGGGCTATGAAAAAATAGAACTCAGAAAGATGTAAATGTCACATCAGCAGACCATGGAGTCTTAACAAACACAACTGACAATAGCCCACAAATACCCACATGTGAGCAAGGGTTTCATTTCCTTTATTTCTTTCTGTCTCCTTCATAGAATTTTTCATTCATCGCTGTGGTCCAATACCATGCCATCCCTGGCTAGGTCCCTACAGTAAATTCATCACATAATCCATTATGCTCCAATGGGTGTAAAATATTTCACATTTTTGTTTACCCAAGAAAGGCTGGAGCATTCCACAGATTTCTCTGTTTACTTCCTTGGACACCCCCCCAACCCCGTTTATCCATTCCTGGAAAAATGTGTCTGACCTTAAACCAATTTTTACTTTCTATCCTTTGTTCTACGTAGCTAAGGGCCCAGTTTACAATAAAATGTGCTTCTCTTTCACTACTCAGAAGTACCCACACAGAGTGTCACATGTGGAACATGTGCTGTCATCATGCCACCATTCTTCTGCAGCAAAATGCAGAATGGAGCTGAGTCATATGCTAAGACTCACTGGACCCAAAAGGGAGGGTCCATTCTCTCTCAGGATCCTTTGTGGTTTATACTTTTGATGCACTGCTGTCTCCAAATGTTTTTAAAGTATGTTAAGAAAATGACTGTGTTTCTTTCTGGCCAGTTAAAAAAATCTCTTGAGTACATTTTTTATTAGTTCAACTTAGGTTTTCAATACCTATAGTCAGAAACTTCCAGGCTTTAGTTCTAAATTAGTGTTGTGTATTTTTTTTAATATGGTAGCAGAATTTAATAGGCCATATGAAGGATTTTGAAGATAATAGATTTTTTATGTGAAATTTTTGGAAATCTTTATTATATTACAGAGAATTTTTCAATGAATAAGTTGATAAAATATAACCAGAAACATGAATTCAGTTACTCTAGAACCAACTGGACAGATAAAAATTGAGTTCAGGAAGCAGAAAATAGTAATTAACATTTATTGAGCACATTTAATTTATGCCTCCCACTCTTCCTAAAGGTAAAAATGTATTAACTCATTTAGTCTTCACAATAAACCTAATATTATATATATAGGTACTACTATTTTCTTATTTTATTGATGAGGTGAAACAGAGAAACAGACAAACTTCTTTGCACAGTTAGTAAGAGGCACAGCCTGGACTCAAATCCCTATTATCTTGCTTCAGAGACCCTATGCTTAACTAGAGTGTCTCACATATAGAGCAAGTCATGGTCATCAGCTGATGCATAAGTAAGACCAATAAAACAAAAAATGGTTGGATAGATAGAAAGAGAGAGAGAGATAATAGATAGATGATGGATGGATGGGCAGACGAGTGGCTGGAGAGAGATGATAGATGATTAATGATAGATAGATAGATTATAGATAGATCTAATCCCTGTTCCCAAGGCTGTATTCAAACTGGCCCACACTTTAAACTTCACATCAATCTCAGGTATATATTTTTTTATTCGAAATTATCTTCGGTTTATTAAGCCAGGAGCCCAGGATTCAGAGATGACCAAGATTCAGATCCCAGCCTCTAAGGAGTTCATAGTCTAGAAAGGAGGACATAAAAGAAAATAAATTATTATAAAACCACAAAAGAAATATAACAGAAATAAGCCAAAGTTGAAAAAGAGGAGGAAAAAAATCAGGTTTCTATAATGTTGCTATTATAAAATATCACCTAAAATACACTTAAATCTGTATATCTGATATTCCAAGCCTGATTGATTAGGAAGTTTCCTTTTCAGGCTTTTAGTCAGGCTGGGGACAGTGGACCTGGAGGTGAGGAAAGAGCACAGGGTTCTGGGAAGTCACTTTCATGACGCATGTTATCTTGGTTACTCTCACATCTGGCATTTAACAACCTTTGGGGAAGTTAAAGGGTTTGGGGAAGTTAATTGTAGTTCAGTAAGCACGTGCTGATGCGGACCCAAATTTTATTCCCAACCTGAAATACATACAGCTTCTTTTAAAAACTGGATATTAGTTTTTCTATAAATTGCCTGTTGTATCTCAATTATAACTAATATTTTTGAGTGTTTCTAGGTACCTGACATTGTTTAAGTATTTCACAAAGCACTTTCTCATTTAAGATTCATAAAACCTAAGTCAGATTTCCACTTCACTCTTGAGGAAATTAAGCCACTGAGAGGTAAAGTCAAATGCCCAACGCCCCAGAGCTAATAGACAGTGAAGTTGGATTAAAACCCAGATGGCCAGACTAGAGAGTCTACTCTTAAAGCCACCTCACTCAAGCGCCCCTAGTACTTTGCATCTATGTTAATGCATTTTACTGTATATTTGATTAAGTATTTGCTCCACAAGTGACATTTGAAAGCCTGGGCCACTTCTAAGCTTGGCTGGTTCTAAAGAAATGTTTTTCAATGCAAATAGTCTGAACTTGTTTCTCCTATTCATACAACTGAAACAATTCCTGTATAAGAGAGGCTCAGCAGATGCATGTCCAATGAGTAGTAAAGAAAGAATTCTCTCCCAGAACTTGCTGGCTGATTTAATGGCACTTAAGTTTGTATGGATCTCAATTTTACTTGGCTTTAATAGTCTATCAGGAGGAATGATGTTCAAACCCTGAAAAATAAATGTTTGTAATATACACATGGACAGAATATCTCACTAATCCCTAATTTTCTTATCTGTTACTACCACCCACTTCCTTCCTTCAAAATATTTTTTACTGAAGCAAAATTTTTATGTCAAGAAAGTTGTTTTATAATGTTTAGGATATTTGCATAATTTATTTGTTTCACATAGATATTATAATATGATCAATGTCACTCCTAATAATGTAATCAAAGTTATAATAGTATTTTATGTTAAGGCAAGGCAGTTTAGTTCATAATATTTGCTAATATTTTCTTTTGAATTGCACTTCCTGTTTGCTCTAATGCATAGCACAACACTGTCTTACTATCCTTAATCAACCAAAAAATGAATAAACAAATGGTGTTATATCCACACAACAAAATATCACTCAGTGATAGAAAAGAGATGAACTAGACACAAGAACATGGATAAATTTCATAAACATTTAATGAGATGCTCTCAAAAAGCATTTACTGAAGGAATACACACACATACATACACACGTCCATACTGCATGACACATTTACAGGACTTCCAAGTGTATGAGGATGGAAGTCAGAAATTGTACCTCTGTGGGTAGTGGAAATTGACTGGAAGAACACATAAGAGATTTTTCTGAAGTGATGAAAATGTTTTCTGTGTTATTTTTGGTGGTGGCTACATGGATGTATCCATTTGTCAGAGTTAATGAAACAAACTTTAAGATTGGTGCTTTTTCATTGTTTATGCTTTTTACCACAATAAAAAATGAATGAATAAAAAGTACATCTGCAAAAGCATTTATGCTATGAATTCATCCATGCATAATGGTAATATACATTTATCTGTCTGTTTACATCAGAGCTTCTCCACCTTGGCACTATTGACATTTTGGACTATATAAGTCTTTGCTGGGGAGCCAAGGAAAGCTGTCCCATGCATTGTGTGATGTTTATAATCATCCCTGGCCCCAACCCACAAGATTTCAGTAGCACCCTCCAGTTGTGACAACCAAAAATTCCTTCAGATATTGACAAATATCTCCTGGGCTGGGAAGGGTAGGTAAAACGACCTGGTTGAGAATCATTGATCTGTATGTACACACATACACAAGAAATGGTATCTGAAGGAATGTTTACCAAAATAAGTGTAGTGGTTACCTTTGAACAGTGGGAATGCCAATAATTTACTTTCTTCTTTGCAAATTGATATTTGTATGTAATCACTATGCATGAATAGGTTTATATTATATACTTTTTTGCAGACCTACATTTTTTTTAAAAAAATTGAAGTAAAAAGCACAAATAATAAAAAGCACACATCTTAAAAATTTGGTTTAATTAGTATTGACAATATGCACACACACACACAAACAGCATATATCATATTACCCAAAGCTATTTTAAAATCTAATTGTCTTATGGGGAGGGGGAAGGGTAAGCTGGGATGAAATGAGAGAGTGGTATGGTCATATATACACTACCAAAAGTAAAATAGATAGCTAGTGGGAAGCAGCTGCATAGCACAGGGAGATCAGCTTGGTGCTTTGTGTCCACCTAGAGGGGTGGGATAGGGAGGGTGGGGAGGAGATGCAAGAGGGAGGGGATATGGAGCTGTATGTATATGTATAGTTGATTCATTTTGTTATACAGCAGAAACTAACACACCATTGTAAAGCAATTATACTCCAATAAAGATGTTAAAAAAAAATCTAATGGTCTTAAAAACTAACCTGATTGCATGTGGAAAAATTCAAACTCAGTCCATTCCTCCACATTGTTCTTTTGTCACTCTCTTGTCTCCACCTGACCTCCATCTGCTTCTCCATGGGACGAATATGATGGTGAGAAGGGCTGGCTGGAGGCATGATTCTGTGGGACTGAAGCTGATGCTGGCAGTCCTCACAGCAAGTAGAAGTGACAAAAACCAGAGAACAAAGCCAGGAAGAGTGCAACTCTCATGAAGCACTGGAGATGGAGAGAAGGTCTGGTGTATCCCAAAGTGAGAGGGCTCAGAAGTGGGTTGTAAAGCTGGAATTTGGAGTCGTGGTCTGGGAGATGAGAACAAGTCAGGAACAAATAGGGAAGAGAGAAGGCAGCCCAATGTGAATTGTTAAGAATAATTGTTACCTTTGAGGTTTGTTCTTTTAAGAGATAGCTAACCACTTAGAAAATGATTTATTTCTACTCAACAGAAAATAAATATTGTGAAATGAGCCTGCGGCCCTCTAAATTCATTCAGCACTATTTTGTACTTTGCTTTGCTCAGGGTTCTCTGTCATCTTATTCTGTCTCAGTTCCAGACAACTACTGAAACTTTTATGTTCATCACACCTTTCTTGCTCTGAGCTCAAACTTAAGACATGCACTATTTGACTTAGGGTGTTCCTTCCAACATGCCTTCCCTCCTCCTCTGGCACTTTCCTGCTCTGGTCCTTTTAAATAAACATTTCACTGACCCAATTTAATCTCCTGTGACCCACTCATATCAGCCTGAATGAAGATGTATCATGTGACAGAGACAATGTACCACAGAGATCCCCCATATATAACCAAGTAAATATGGTAACCAAGTAAATATGTCCAGAAAACATAAAGCCGGGAAGTAGATTGTTAGTTTATTAGGTGAGAAAATCTGATAAATAATCAGCCTGTAAAAGGATCTTAGCAAAGATGGTTGATTTTAGACATTTTATTTTCAGTGTAATTCAGGTTCCTAGAAAGTCAGCAGTCCTTGAAGACCAAGAGCCTGCAATCAGATAAGACCTATGATGGGTGGTTGGAGTTGATTCGTGTTGCTGCTCCAAAGCAGACCTATGTGGGAACCAAGAGTCAAGATCCAGTGGCCTCTGATTCTCCAACAGAACAACAGGAGCTCCCAAACTGGTCGAGTATTTCCAGCCCTTTGGAGTTAGGAGAACTCAGCTGCTTCAGTTGAATCCCTGAAAAGGTAACTTCTAAAAGGCAATAATGATAATGAAGATGAAAATAATATTAATATCAGCTACCTTTTATTGACCATGTACTGGCATTTAATATGCATTATCTCATTTCATCTACCCAACAACAGTGTGAGGTAGATATTAGGGAAAACCTTCATGATGATCCACTTCCACTTAATGAACAGTAAATAAGCATCATGTCATACAGTTAATAAACTTATCTGTTATTTAAAAAAAAGTAAGCAGTAAGTTGAAATGTCATAATTTCTGATGACAGTACCCTGTGTTCTTCATCCTTAGACTTCATAATAATTACTGCAATTATTTGGACATAATACAAACACAGTGAAGGATTGTTTATTTTAATTATCTATAAGGCAAGTTTACATAAATGGTACAGAAAATTTAACCTTCCATTTCCTATCTTAACCTAGCCAAATAAACACACAGAATCATAAAATGAATCTCTAATTCTCCCCTCAATCCCAATGATCAACATCAACAATTTTTAATTGGGTAATTTCTCATTTGCAGATGTTTCAACTGTTCATTTCATTAACTTAAATGGTCTTATCTAGCTGATCTAATTTATAAAAGTGTTATTTTTAACAATAAATAGGAATTTTGCAATAGTTTAATGTAACGATCCCACTATTAATTTTAAAATCTAATCTAAAAAGAATTCTAAATTTACTCTTTTCTGTTTTCAACAAATGCAGTCGTTAAATTGACAAATACTTGTATTCTCTTACTCCAGTTTCAAATACATCATTTTGGTTTTCTCTTTACTATCAATATCAAAACTGTATTCTTCACTTACTGAATACCTTATCATCAAAGTTACACACACAAAACTATCAAGGGTTTAAAGTTATAATGTAACTGTACTAAAGCATTATTTGGGATCTTAAAAAATAAGTCCTTTACATGTCAAAAGAAACTTGGGATTGGAAATATGAATGGAAATCTTTTTTTTTCCCCCGAATGAGAAATTGGTTATAAGGAAGATAAATATAAATGCTAAAGCAAACATAAAGCTTTTGCTTTTTAAAATCTCCTTGAATACTGGGTATTTAGAAATGATTTAATATTTCTTGAAATATGTGCTTTAAATGAATTAGTTCATATTGTATGTGTTCACTATTTATCATATCAAAGCAAAGTAAAGCTCTATGCCCTTCAAATTAATTCTTTGCTCCATTAAATCCCAACTATATGGAATGATTGCTATTTGGACAACATTCATTTTCTTTCTATGATAGTACATGATGCTCTAAAATTCATATGCCATATTTATCCTGGTCGAATATTTACTCTAAGCTCTATGCATTTCTGAACTCTTAAAACTCCTAGCATAACTAATATTACCAATATTCATTTCATAAATTCCAAATGGAAATCTAATTACTGCCAAAGATGATTACAACCAGGAAAATACAATCATGGAGAACTGAAAGGTCAAACTGCTTGATCTTCTAAAGAGTTGTATGCTTTCTAGAAAAAAGAATGTATTCCATTTATTTTCATTATATGATTCTTGAAAATCTGTGGAAGAAAATGTGTTACACTATGTCACAAAGCCCCATCAAACTATTTCAAATGGTTTCAAGTGGTTTGACTAGTGTTAAGGTATGAGAGAATTATTAGATAAGACTTTGTAAACTGAAAGGTGATATACAAATAATAAAAATAGAAGTAATTATTATCAATAGAATATAGATGAAATATGATAAAAGCTTCTGAAAAAGCATTTTCTGCTTTTTCACTATATTTTCTTAATTTCATCAGCAAATAAATTTTATTTTGCAAAACCTTAAAAAAAAAGAATGTATGCCATTTAAGGACAAAAAGACAATCACATTTGGATTTGTTTCTTTATATTTCTCATACAAATTAATACTTAGGATTTTAAAAATATGGCTTCAATACACATACATATTTTTATGTGAAACTAAATATGTCATAATAAATTTTTTACTGCCACTAGAGATTCATTTGATATGCTGATTTGTAAAACAGTATTGGTACATTTTTTTCAAAGCTTTTCATCTATGATATTTTGGTTAAAAAAGTAACTTGCAATATACTTAAGAATGATACAAATAGCATATTTCATTTCTTTAATATGTAGGCATAGCTTTTGAAGCACTCTCTCTGTTTGACAAAGATAGAGTGAATGACACAAGGTTACCCTTATATCTATAAAGTTATAGAATCATATTTTCCCAAGATTAAAAAAAATGGACCCAGACAGGACAAATTCTCTGGGATTCACTTCAAAATAATCCAGAAGTAAGGGAGAGAGTTGGGAAGGTAATAGACAAAACAAGACTAACCATGAGTGGATCATTTTTAAGGTCAGGTATTGAATTCATGGTGGAGGGTGGGGTGCAGAAAGGGGGGATCATTATATTATTTGATCTACTTTTGTATATGTTTGAAACAAAAAGTTTTAAAAATGAATACAAATTATATGCAATCCATGTTCTTGCATTATTTTAAAATTTTAAATAGTATACACATGTATATTTACTTTAAGAGCAAATTTATAAAAAATGTGTTATGTGACCCAAATAATCCTCATTTCCCTTGATTTAGCAGAAGTAATGTCTTTTGGAGAGTTTCTCTATTCACAAATGTGCCTCTTTTAGCTACTTACATTTGGCCAATTTTTCTTCATGAAGGAATCAGATCTGTCTAAGGAAATGTTTCAATAAAACATTTGCCTCAAAATGATATTTTCTGCCATATCGAATAGACCGTTCTGGTCAAAACTTGTAATTACTACTTAATCAATATGTTCAGCCTCCTCATATCTCTGTATGATCAGTGAACTGCATACGACCGCGTTCAAATAACAAATAGGTTGATTGCAAACAAGAATCCCAGGATATATATAGCCAGAATGAGAATTCCATGGAGAAGTAATTTTTTTGGCTCACATGCACAGTCTACCAAAGCAGATAGGAACACTGTGGGTTGAATTAATAACTTAATAAGAGCTCTAAGAGCAAACATTTATGGAGAGGTCACCATGTCCCAGGTCTTCTTTATATCTAATTCCCCTTTAATTCTCTCAGTAACCTCTGAGATCAGTGTTATGACTGTAGACAAATAAAGGAAGGCTCAGAGAAGTTATGTACCCCAGGGTTCACCATAATGAGTGAATCCAGAAATAAAATTCTGATCTATCTAAAATCCACATTCTTATACACTGTAAATTGTCACATTATTGATCATTAACATTTCCCTTTTTAAAAAGAATAAATTGTTAGACTATTTATCCATTTTTTGCCTCAAAAACAAATAATATAGAAGGAAACAGCATAATTCAGGATGATATTCATGTAAACAAGGTATATATGTATATAAATAATGTTAGTGTTTATTGAGCACCACTTTTATGCTTTCATTTATTCATTCATTCAATAACTATCTATTTCAGTCCCTTTTAGATAAACTAGTGTACCATATTATAAGGGGTAAAAAAGATATCATAGTTCTTCCTTAAATTCTTATCTTCAAGACCGAAAAATTAAGTACTTATTTCACTGATTTCAAAACAAAGTATAACCTAACCTGTTTCAGAACTAGCATTATATTTGTTTTATCATTGCCTCACTTGAAACCATTGCTGTTGTTTTCATAATAGCAAAGTTATGAGAAATTGACTTAATTTTATCATATCTAATGACTGAACAGTAAATTAATCACCAAAGTGGATGTAATTTGGTTGTTGGGTGATTTGGGACATTCAAAAGACATTATTTTTAATGACTTTAAGTGCACATTTTGTGTTTCCTTCTGTCCCTTTAAAATGTATTCACCACTAGGGTAAAAATTTAGCATGTCCCATGACTTTTCTGCTCACTCAACCAAAACAGTCACAAAAACATTCTCAATTAAGCTATGTCCAGCCTAAATTAGTCATTGAAAATCTGATCTTGATTTAGTGTTTTCTCTCCTCACCAAATTCAGGCTTGCTTCAGGCTGGAATCCTGCAATGGTTTTTCTCTCTATTTATCTCATTATATTTCTTCTACTTCCCATCCCATGTCAAACTTGCTAGTAGTTTTGCACTTTTTCACACAACCCAGCAATCCCACTCCTAGATATTCACCAAAGTGAATTGAATTCTTATGTTCACATAAAATTTTACACAAATGTTTATAGAAGCATCATTCATAATCAGCCAAAACTGGAAACAACCTAGATGACCTTCAACAGGTGAATAGATAAATTGTGATATGTTCCTACAATGTAATACTATTCAGAAATAAAGAGGAATGAACTAGATTTACACAAAAATATAGATGAATTTGCAATGTGTTTTGCTAAGTAAAAAAACACCAGATGAAAAATGTTTACATATGGTATGACTCTATCGATGTGACATTTCAGAAAATTTGAAACAATATGAACAGAAAACAGATTGGTGGTTGTCAAGGGCTGGAGATTGTGGAAAGGGGACCACTTTCTTAAGGTGATGGAACAGTTCTGTATGGTGCTGGAATGGTGGATACATGCATTTATGTTTTCATGAAACATACAGAACTGTATGTCACAAATAGTGAATGTCACTGTAAACAAATTTTTAAAATATCTATCAATCAGAATGTCAGGGGAACACTAGAAAGAATGCATACTGTGACAGATGCACATAATTGTATGCATGACATAACCTCACTGAAGGGGTAGAGAATAACATTTCCTAAGTTACTTTGGAAAAAGTAGTGTTTTGATTTTTTATTTTTCTGTGATTCACCTTTTTTTTTTTTTTAACATCCTTATTGGGGTATAATTGCTTTACAATGGTGTGTTAGTTTCTACTTTATAACAAAGTGAATCAGTTATACATATACATATGTTCCCATATCTCTTCCCTCTTGCGTCTCCCTCCCTCCCACCCTCCCTATCCCACCCCTCCAGGCTGTCACAAAGCACCAAGCCAATATCCCTGTGCCATGCGGCTGCTTCCCACTAGCTATCTACCTTACTACGTTTGTTAGTGTGTATATGTCCATGACTCTCTCTCGCCCTGTCACAGCTCACCCTTACCCCTCCCCATAACCTCAAGTCCGTTCTCTAGGAGGTCTGCGTCTTTATTCCTGCCTTACCCCTAGGTTCTTCATGACATTTTTTTTCTTAAATTACATATATATGTGTTAGCATACGGTATTTGTCTTTTTCTTTCTGACTTACTTCACTCTGTATGACAGACTCTAGGTCTATCCACCTCATTACAAATAGCTCAATTTCGTTTCTTTTTATGGCTGAGTAATATTCCATTGTATATATGTGCCACATCTTCTTTATCCATTCATCCGATGATGGGCACTTAGGTTGTTTCCATGTCAGGGCTATTGTAAATAGAGCTGCAATGAACATTTTGGTACATGACTCTTTTTGAATTTTGGTTTTCTCAGGGTATATGCCCAGTAGTGGGATTGCTGGGTCATATGGTAGTTCTATTTGTAGCTTTTTAAGGAACCTCCATACTGTTCTCCATAGTGGTTGAACCAATTCACATTCCCACCAGCAGTGCAAGAGGGTTCCCTTTTCTCCACACCCTCTCCAGCATTTATTGTTTCTAGATTTTTTGATGATGGCCATTCTGACTGGTGCGAGATGATATCTCATTGTAGTTTTGATTTGCATTTCTCTAATGATTAATGATGTTGAGCATTCTTTCAAGTGTTTGTTGGCAGTCTGTATATCTTCTTTGGAGAAATGTCTATTTAGGTCTTCTGCCCATTTTTGGATTGGGTTGTTTGTTTTTTTGTTATTGAGCTGTATGAGCTGCTTGTAAATTTTGGAGATTAATCCTTTGTCGGTTACTTCATTTGCAAATATTTTTTCCCATTCTGAGGGTTGTCTTTTGGTCTTGTTTATGGTTTCCTTTGCTGTGCAAAAGCTTTGAAGTTTCATTAGTTCCCATTTGTTTATTTTTGTTTTTATTTCCATTACTCTAGGAGGTGGGTCAGAAAGGATCTTGCTGTGATTTATGTCATAGAGTGTTCTGCCTATGTTTTCCTCTAACAGTTTGATAGTTTCTGGCCTTATATTTAGGTCTTTAATCCATTTTGAGCTTATTTTTGTGTATGGTGTTAGGAGTGATCTAGTCTCATACTTTTACATGTATCTGTCCAGTTTTCCCAGCACCACTTATTGAAGAGGCTGTCCTTTCTCCACTGTACATTCCTGCCACCTTTATCAAAGATAAAGTGTCCATATGTGCATGGGTTTATCTCTGGGCTTTCTATCCTGTTCCATTGATCTATCTTTCTGTTTTTGTGCCAGTACCATACCGTCTTGATAACTGTAGCTTTGTAGTATAGTCTGAAGTCAGGGAGCCTGATTCCTCCAGTTCCTTTTTTTGTTCTCAAGCTTGCTTTGGCTATTCGGGGTCTTTTGTGTTTCCATACAAATTGCAAAATTTTTTGTTCTAGTTCTGTGAAAAATGCCAGTGGTAGTTTGATAGGGATTGCATTGAATCTATAGATTGCTTTGGGTAGTAGAGTCATTTTCACAATGTTGATTCTTCCAATCCAAGAACATGGTATATCTCTCCATCTATTTGTATCATCTTTAATTTCTTTCATCAGTGTCTTATAATTTCCTGCATACAGGTCTTTTGTCTCCTTAGGTAGGTTTATTCCTAGATATTTTATTCTTTTTGCTGCAATGGTAAATGGGAGTGTTTTCTTGATTTCACTTTCAGATTTTTCATCATTAGTATATAGGAATGCCAGAGATTTCTGTGCATTAATTTTGTATCCTGCCACTTTACCAAATTCATTGATTAGCTCTAGTAGTTTTCTGGTAGCATCTTTAGGATTCTCTATGTATAGGATCATGTCATCTGCAAACAGTGACAGCTTTACTTCTTCTTTTCCGATTTGGATTCCTTTTATTTCCTTTTCTTCTCTGACTGCTGTGGCTAAAACTTCCAAAACTATGTTGAATAAGAGTGGTGAGAGTGGGCAACCTTGTCTTGTTCCTGATCTTAGTGGAAATGCTTTCAGTTTTTCACCATTGAGGATGATGTTTGCTATGGGCTTGTCATATATGGCCTTTATTATGTTGAGGAAAGTTCCCTCTATGCCTACTTTCTGCAGGGTTTTTATCATAAATGGGTGTTGAATTTTGTCAAAAGCTTTCTCTGCATCTATTGAGATGATCATGTGGTTTTTCTTCTTCAATTTGTTAATATGGTTTATCACATTGATAGATTTGCGTATATTGAAGAATCCTTGCATTCCTGGAATAAACCCCACTTGATCATGGTGTATGATCATTTTAATGTGCTGTTGGATTCTGTTTGCTAGTATTTTGTTGAGGATTTTTGCATCTATGTTCATCAGTGATATTGGCCTGTAGTTTTCTTTCTTTGTGACATCCTTGTCTGGTTTTGGTATCAAGGTGATGGTGGCCTCGTAGAAGGAGTTTGGGAGTGTTCCTCCCTCTGCTATATTTTGGAAGAGTTTGAGAAGGATAGGTGTTAGCTCTTCTCTAAATGTTTGATAGAATTCGCCTGTGAAGCCGTCTGGTCCTGGGCTTTTCTTTGTTGGAAGATTTTTAATCACAGTTTCAATTTCAGTGCTTGTGATTGGTCTGTTCATATTTTCTATTTCTTCCTGATTCAGTCTTGGCAGGTTGTGTATTTCTAAGAATTTGTCCATTTCTTCCAGATTGTCCATTTTATTGGCATAGAGTTGCTTGTAGTAATCTCCCATGATCTCTTTTATTTCTGCAGTGTCAGTTGTTACCTCTCCTTTTTCATTTCTAATTCTATTGATTTGAGTCTTCTCCCTTTTTTTCTTGATGAGTCTGGCTAGTGGTTTATCAATTTTGTTTATCTTCTCAAAGAACCAGCTTTTAGTTTTATTGATCTTTGCTATTGTTTCCTTCATTTCTTTTTCATTTATTTCTAATCTGATTTTTATGATTTCTTTCCTTCTGCTAGCTTTGGGGTTTTTTGTTCTTCTTTCTCTAATTGCTTGAGGTGCAAGGTTAGGTTGTTTATTCTAGATGTTTCCTGCTTCTTAAGGTGGGCTTGTATTGCTATAAACTTCCCCCCTAGAACTGCTTTTGCTGCATCCCACAAGTTTTGGGTCATTGTGTCTCCACTGTCATTTGTTTCTAGGTATTTTTTGATTTCCTCTTTGATTTCTTCAGTGATATCTTCATTATTAAGTAGTGTATTGTGTAGCCTCCATGTGTTTGTATTTTTTACAGATCTTTTCCTGTAATTGATATCTAGTCTCATGGCATTGTGGTCAGAAAAGATACTTGATACAATTTCAATTTTCTTAAATTTACCAAGGCTTGATTTGTGACCCAAGATATGATCTATCCTGGAGAATGTTCCATGAGCACTTGAGAAGAATGTGTATTCTGTTGTTTTTGGATGGAGTGTCCTATAAATATCAATTAAGTCCATCTTGTTTAATGTATCATTTAAAGCTTGTGTTTCCTTATTTATTTTCATTTTGGATGATCTGTCCATAGGTGAAAGTGGAGTGTTTAAGTCCCCTACTATGAATGTGTTACTGTCGATTTCCCCTTTTATGGCTGTTAGTATTTGCCTTATGTATTGAGGTGCTCCTATGTTGGGTGCATAAATATTTACAATTGTTATATCTTCTTCTTGGATCGATCCCTTGATCATTATGTAGTGTCCTTCTTTGTCTCTTTTAATAGTCCTTATTTTAAAGTCTATTTTGTCTGATATGAGAATTGCTACTCCAGCTTTCTTTTGGTTTCCATTTCCATGGAATATCTTTTTCCATCCCCTTACTTTCAGTCTGTATGTGTCTCTAGGTCTGAAGTGGGTCTCTTGTAGACAGCATATATATGGGTCTTGTTTTTGTATCCATTCAGCTAATCTGTGTCTTTTGGTGGGAGCATTTAGTCCATTTACATTTAAGGTAATTATCGATATGTATGTTCCTATTTCCATTTTCTAAATTGTTTTGGGTTCGTTATTATAGGTCTTTTCCTTCTCTTGTGTTTCTTGCCTAGAGAAGATCCTTTAGCATTTGTTGTAAAGCTGGTTTGGTGGTGCTGAACTCTCTCAGCTTTTGCTTGTCTGTAAAGGTTTTAATTCTCCATCAAATCTGAATGAGATCCTTGCTGGGTAGAGTAGTCTTGGCTGCAGGTTTTTCTCCTTCATCACTTTCAGTATGTCCTGCCACTCCCTTCTGGCTTGTAGGGTTTCTGCTGAGAGATCAGCTGTTAACCTTATGGGGATTCCCTTATGTGTTATTTGTTGTTTTTCCCTTGCTGCTTTTAATATTTTTTCTTTGTATTTAATTTTTGACAGTTTGATTAATATGTGTCTTGGCGTATTTCTCCTTGTATTTATCCTGTATGGGACTCTCTGTGCTTCCTGGACTTGATTAACTATTTCCTTTCCCATATTAGGGAACTTTTCAACTATAATCTCTTCAAATATCTTCTCAGTCCCTTTCTTTTTCTCTTCTTCTTCTGGAACCCCTATAATTCGAATGTTGGTGCGTTTAATGTTGTCCCAGAGGTCTCTGAGACTGTCCTCAGTTCTTTTCATTCTTTTTTCTTTATTCTGCTCTGCAGTAGTTATTTCCACCATTTTATCTTCCAGGTCACTTATCCGTTCTTCTGCCTCAGTTATTCTGCTATTGATCCCATCTAGAGTACTTTTAATTTCATTTATTGTGTTGTTCATCGTTGCTTGTTTCATCTTTAGTTCTTCTAGGTCCTTGTTAGCTGATGCTTGCATTTTGTCCATTCTATTGTCCATTCTATCTCCAAGATTTCGGATCATCCTTACTATCATTATTCTGAATTCTTTTTCAGGTAAGCTGCCTATTTCCTCTTCATTTGTTAGGTCTGGTGCATTTTTATCTTGCTCCTTTATCTGC
Source organism: Leucopleurus acutus (assembly GCF_964270905.1). Classification (NCBI taxonomy): domain Eukaryota; kingdom Metazoa; phylum Chordata; class Mammalia; order Artiodactyla; family Delphinidae; genus Leucopleurus; species Leucopleurus acutus. The sequence goes on along the minus strand of NC_139147.1, from coordinate 19,417,437 downwards.
TGTGTGTTTTTCTGTCTTCTCATTTTGTTTATCTTACTGTGTTTGGGGTCTCCTTTTTGCAGGCTGAAGGTTCGTAGTTCCTGCTGTTTTTGATGTCTGTCCCCAGTGGCTAAGGTTGGTTCAGTGGGTTGTGTAGGTTTCCTGGTGGAGGGGACTAGTGCCTGTGTTGTGGTGGATGAGGCTGGATCTTGTCTCTCTAGTGGGCAGGTTCACGTCTGGTGGTGTGTTTGGGGTGTCTGTGGCCTTATTATTATTTTAGGCAGCCTCTCTGCTAATGGGTGGGGTTGTGTTCCTGTCTTGCTAGTTGTTTGGCATAGGTTGTCCAGCACTGTGGCTTGCTGGTCGTTGAGTGAAGCTGGGTGCTGGTGTTAAGATGGAGGTCTCTGGGAGATTTTCGCCGTTTGATATTATGTGGAGCTGGGAGGTCTCTTGTTGACCAGTGTCCTGAAGTTGGCTCTCCTACCTCAGAGGCAGAGCCCTGACTCCTGGCTGGAGCACCAAGAGCTTTTCATCCACACGGCTCAGAATAAAAGGGAGAAAAAGTAGAGGGAATTAGTAGAAGTATAAGGAAAGAAAGAAGGAATGGAGGGAAGGAAGGAAGGAAGAAAGAAAGAAAGAAGCAAAGAAGGAAAGAAGGAAAGAAAGGAGGGAGGGAGGGAGGAAGGAAGGAAGGAGGGAAAGAAGGAAAAAAGACAGAAAGAAAGAAGATACAGTAAAAATAAAATAAAGTATAATAAAATTATTGAATTAAAAAAATTCTTACTTAGAAAAAAAAAAAGGGGGGACGGATAGAACCTTAGGACAAATGTTGGAAGCAAAGCTATACAGACAAAATCTTACACAGAAGCATACACATACATCCTCACTAAAAGAGGTAAAGGGGGAAAAATCATAAATCTTGCTGTCAGAGACCACCTCCTCAATTTGGGATGATTCGTTGTCTAAAGGAGGGAAGGAAGGAAAGAAAAGAAAGAAAGAAAGAAAGAAAGAAAGAAAGAAAGAAAGAAAGAAAGAAAGAAAGAAAGAAAGAAGGTAAAGTATAATAACGTTATTAAAATTAAAATTGATTATTAAGAAAAAAAATTTTTTAAAAAAACCATGGGCGGATAGAACCCTAGGACAAATGGTGGAAGCAAGACTATACAGACAAGATCTCACACAGAAGTATACAAATATACATTCACAAAAAGAGGAAAAGGGAAAAAAGTCATAGATCTTGCTCCTAAAGTCCACTTCCTTAATTTGGGATGATTGGTTGTCTATTCAGGTATTCCACAGATGCCGGGTATATCAAGTTGATTGTGGAGATTTAATCCGCTGCTTCTGAGGCTGCTGGGAGAGATTTCCCTTTCTCTTCTTTGTTCTCACAGCTCCCAGGGGCTCAGCTTTGGATTTGGCCCTGCCACTGCGTGTAGGTCGCTGGAGGGCGTCTGTTTTTTGCTCAGACAGGGCGGGGTTAAAAGAGCCGCTGATTCGGGGGCTCTGGCGCACTCAGGTCGGCGGGGCGGGAGGGGCACGGCGTGAGGGGCGGGCCTGCGGCGGCAAAGGCTGGCGTGACTTTGCACCAGCCTGAGGCCCGCTGTGCGTTCTCCCGGGGAAGTTGTCCCTGGATCCCGGGAACCTGGCAGTGGCGGGCTTCACAGGCTCCGCGGAAGAGGGGTGTGGAGAGTGACCTGTGCTCGCACACAGGCCCCTCGGTGGCGGCAGCAGCAGCCTTATCGTCTCCCGCCCGTCTCTGGGGTCCGCGCTTTCCGCCGCGGCTCGCGCCCGTCTCTGTGGTCCGCGCTTTCAGCCGCGGCTCGCGCCCGTCTCTGGAGCTCCTTTAAGCAGCGTTCTTAAACCCCTCTCCTCACGCACCAGGAAACAAAGAGGGAAGAAAAAGTCTCTTGCCTCTTCGGCAGGTGCAGACTTTTCCCCGGACTCCCTCCCAGCTAGCCGTGGTGCACTAACCCCTTCAGGCTATGTTCAAGCCGCCAACCCCAGTCCTCTCCCTGCGCTCCGGCCTCAGCTCGCAGCCCCGCCCGCCCCGGCGGGTGAGCAGACAAGCCTCTCGGGCTGGTGAGTGCCGGTCGGCACCGATCCTCTGTGCGGGAATCTCCCCGCTTTGCCCTCCGCACCCGTTGCTGTGCACTCCTCCGCGGCTCCGAAGCTCCCCCCTCCGCCCCCTGCAGTCTCCGCCCGTGAAGGGGCTTCCTAGTGTGTGGAAACTTTTCCTCCTTCACAGCTCCCTCCCACTGGTGCAGGTGCCGTCCCTATTCTTTTGTCTCTGTTTTTTCTTTTGCCCTACCCAGGTACGTGGGGAGTTTCTTGCCTTTTGGGAGGTCTGAGGTCTTCTGCCAGCGTTCAGTAGGTGTTCTGTAGGAGTTGTTCCACGTGTAGATGTATTTCTGGTGTATCTGTGGGGAGGAAGGTGATCTCCGCGTCTTACTCTTCCGCCATCTTCAAGGTCCCCCCCGTGTTTTGATTTTTATACTATAAGTCTGAAAACAAAAAGAACTGTACACAAACACTGTACTATTGTTGGTAAATTATTTCTCACAGGAGTACACATTAAAAATTCTGAAACAACTTCGTATTGTCAATTTCTGAGAGCTATTTTTACCACTGTAGGAGAAAGAACTTACAAGTAAGAAAACTGGGAATGCTAGAAGAAAATCATGCTGCCAGATTGAAGTTGTATATAACAACATGAATTCATGTTTATTTTAATAAATATGTAGATAGATACAGGAGTAAACATAGATATAAGCCTATATATGGGTTGGCAAACATATAACACTTCCTAGCTTCATCTGCCCAAAGGACCCAGAAGCAGTGACACTCCAGTAGCAATGAGCACACCTAGCTCCAGGTATTGGTTTATTAAATATCATTCTCCAAGAAAAGGAACGAGTGCTCCTTGGAGAAATGTCTGACTCTAGCACTGGGGCAGGAAAAACACAAGATGCACCTGAAGAATCTTGTGGTGTCAGAAACTAAGAAAGTGCTCGAAACACAAAAGGATAAGCACAGGTCAAAGGGACACAGGAGCCAACCTAGAAGAGCTCCCAATGGCAAAATAACAATATGAGCAATAAAATAAAGAAAAAATATTGGATTATTTCCCAAGGAATAAAATAAATATCTAAGATGCCATATTGATATAAAGAAACAATTGGAATTATAAGTAAATAGAGAAGAGGCAACTCTTCCTTACAAAAGAATTTCAATTAATAAATGTAGAAGGAATAAGGGAAATAGAAAATCATTATAACATAATATAGAGATGGGGCATAAGAGTTACATAATACTAGGTATGAAATAAGCTACAATAGTATATTGTACAACACAGGGAATATAGCCAATATTTTATAATAACAATAAATGGAGTAAAACTTTTTAAAATTGTGAATCACTATATTGTACACCTGCAACTTATATAATATTGTACAGCAACTGTGCTTCAATTGAAAAAAATAATTGCGTCAGGCAAGATCCACTGCCAAATGTTAAAATTAGTAGAAGAAACTTTAAGAAAAGTGGATATCTGTATAGCCTCAAAGTATCTCCCCCAAAATATTTATTAATTTCTGGATGGTTCTAACTTATGTCCACAGATTCTTTGATATTCGTCCTTCCAAGAAGTATAGTTTAATTCCCCTCCCCCTAAGTGTGGCTTGACTTAATGGCTCCCTTTTAGTGAAAAAAACAGTGGTCAGCCAGTTTTCTTAGAACACACATTGGAACATTATGTGTTGTCTATGTCTGCTTTTCTGTTGCATAGTACAGTTAAGTCATTGTGACAGACACCATATGGCCCACAAAGCCTAAAATATTTACTAACTAGTTTTTCTTCCAGACCTCTGGAATAGAGTATGGAAAGAGGGAAAGAGTAACTTTACAAGGGATAATCCTGACAGACACCACCTTACCCAAGTGATCAAGGTTGGCATCACCAGTGATAATTCAGGTTGATATCATGAACACTCTGAGATGATACAAAGAGAAGCACACATCACCTCTCTGCTATCCTTCCCCCAAATCCAGAACCAGTCTTCAAGTGTCAAGGTCATGAAAGGCAAGGAAATATGCAGAAACTCATAGATTGGAAGAGACTAAGAAAATATGATGCTTAAGTGCAATGTTAGATATTACATTGGATTCTGGAACAGAATGAAAAAAACTTCTACACTCTGATTAAAAGTCTATACTTTAGACTTTACTGGTAATATTGTACCAATGTTAATTTCTTAATTGTGCTATTATGTGTGATGTTAATATTATAGGAATCGGAGTAAAGGGTATCTGGGAAGTCTGTCTTATCTTTGCAACACTTCTATAAGTCTAAAATTATTTCAAAATGAAAAGTTTTAAAAAGCAGAGTGCTGCCTTTTCATACTCCCATAGCATTACTGAAGGAGCACATTCTTAAAATTAGATAAAGACCAAGCAATAAGTGTCTATGTGGATACTTCAGGATAATAATGATATACTGAGGCAGAGAGAACTTTCTGTGTTCTTGTTGGAATCATAGGTAAAGAGATACTACAATCTTCAAGTGCAGATGCCCATCTTGTGGCTATAAAAGGAAGCAGATCAAAGAAAAGGAAGGATGGAGGCAGATCAAATCTGCTGAAATTATTTGAATAGGTTGCACTCTCCTGGATTCCCAAATTCATGAGCCAAATAATTCACTTTTATGCTTAATAAAGGCAGAAAGCACACCATCATAACACCCTATCACAATGAAACTATTCAAGTGGGATAACAAAAGATCCTCTTTTGGTTAATTGATTGTCATCACTCAGCTCTGATAAAAGATTATGGAAAGTAATTACGTGAGGACACAAATATGCAAAAAGATCATAATACTAATGAATAATTCCATTGATTAAACTAGAGCTCAGTGTTGATATAAGAGAGAGGAACCTGTCAGTATTAAGATAATTGTGGGTAAAATGATGTGTACACCTAGCATTAAGACTTTGGGAAGTCTCTTGAATCCTCTAAATTTCTCTTGCCTTACCTGGAAAATGGATATAATGAACTTCCTAAAAGCAATGTTGTGAAGGTGCCAAATAAAACAATAAATGTAAAAGCACATGAGAAATTTTTAAATACTGTGTAAACGTAAGGAGTTTGTGTTATCAGACTATATATGTAAGAGTAATTCCTAATGTATATCACTTAGCCGTGTGCTAGAGTTTTAAAACTTCAAAATGCTGACTCATCCAGCTGGAGAGACATGCACATAAAGAACAAACTACAGGAGGACCTTCAAGATGGTGGAGGAGTAAGATGTGGACATCACCTTCCTCCCCACAAATACATCAAAAATACACCTACATGTGGAACAACTCCTACAGAACACCTACTGAACACTGGCAGAACACCTCAGACTTCCCAAAAGGCAAGAAACTCTCCACATACCTGGTCGTGTGGCTGACAAGGTCTTGGTACTCTGGTCGCGTGTCAGGCCTGAGCCTCTGAGGTAGGAGAGATGAGCTCAGGACATTAGACCACCAGAGACCTCCTGGCCCCATGTAATATCAATTGGTGAGAGCTATCCTAGAGATCTGTGTCTCAACACTGTAACTTATATAACTTATATAATATTGTACACTCAATGACCAGCAAGCTTGTCCACTCAATGACCAGCAAGCTCCAGTGCTGGACACCCCATGCAGAACAACTAACAAGTCAGGAACATAACTCCATCCATTAGCGAAGAGGCTGCCTAAAATCATAAAAAGTTCACAGACACCCAAAAACACACCACCAGATGCAGTCCTGCCTAACAGAAAGACAAGATTCATCCACCAAAACACAGGCCCCAGTCCCCTCCAACAGGAAGCCTACACACCCACTGAACCAACCTTACCCACTGGGGCCAAACACCAAAAACAACGGGAACTATGAACCTGCAGCCTGCAAAAAGGAGACCCCAAACACAGTAAATTAAGCAAAATGAGAAGACAGAGAAACATGCAGCAGTTGAAGGAGCAAGGTAAAAACACACCAGATCAAACAAATGAAGAGAAAATAAGCAGTTTACCTGAAAAAGAATTCAGAGTAATGATAGTAAAGATGATCCAAAATCTTGGAAATAGAATGGAGAAAATACAAGAAACCTTAAAAAGGACCTAGAAAAACTAAAGAGCAAACAAACAATGATGAACAACACAATAAATGAAATTAAAAATTCTCTAGAAGGAATCAATAGGAGAATAACTGAGGCAGAAGAACGGATAAGTGACTTGGAAGACAGAATGGTGGTAATCACTGCTGCAGAACAGAATAAAGAAAAAAGAAAGAAAATAATTGAGGACAGTCTCAGAGACCTCTGGGACAACATTAAACACACCAACACTCACATTATAGGGGTCCCAGAAGAAGAAGAGAAAAAGAAAGGGACTGAGAAAATATTTGAATAGATTATAGTTGGAAAATTCCCTAATGTGGGAAAGGAAATAGTCAATTAAGTCCAGGAAGCACAGAGAGTCGCATACAAGATAAATCCAAGGAGAAACACACCAAGGCACATATTAATCAAACTATCAAAAAAATAAATACAAAGAAAAAATATTAAGAGCAGCAAGGGAAAAGCAACAAATAGCATACAAAGGAATCCCCATAAGGTTAACACCTGATCTTTCAGCAGAAAATCTGCATGCCAGAAGGGAGTGGCAGGACATAATTAAAGTGATGAAAGAGAAAAACCTACAACCAAGATTACAATACCCACCAAGGATCTCATTCAGATTCAACGGAGAAATTAAAACCTTTACAGACAAGCAAAAGCTAAGAGAATTCAGCACCACCAAACCAGCTTTACAAAAAATGCTAAAGGGACTTCTCTAGCAGGAAACACAAGAGAAGAAAAACCTACAGTAACAAATCAAAAGCAATTCAGAAAATGGTAGGAGGAACATACATATCGATAATTACCTTAAATGTAAATGGATTAAATGCTCCAACCAAAAGACAGAGACCTGCTGAATGGGTACAAAAACAAGACCCATATATATACTGTCTACAAGAGACCCATTCAGACCTAGGGACACATACAGACTGAAAGAAAGGGGATGGAAAGATATATTTCATGCAAAAGTAAATCAAAAAAAGCTGGAGTAGCAATTCTCATATTAGAAAAAATAGACTTTAAAATAAAGACGATTACAAGTGACAAAGAAGGGCACTACTTAATGATCAAGGGATCAATCCAAGAAGATATAACAATTGTAAATATTTATGCACCCAACATAGGAGCACCTCAATATATAAGGCAAATGCTAACAGCCATAAAAGGGGAAATCAACAGCAACACAATCACAGTAGGGAAATTTAACACCCTACTTTCACCAATAGACAGATCATGCAAAATGAAAATAAATAAGGAAACACAAGCTTTAAATGATACATTAAACAAGATGAACTTAACTGATATTTATAGGCCATTCCAACCAAAAACAACAGAATACTATTCCTTCTCAAGTGCTCATGGAATATTCTCCAGGATAGATCATATCTTGGGTCACAAATCAAGCCTTGGTAAATTTAAGAAAATTGAAATCCTGTCAAGTATCTTCTCCAACCACAATGCTATGAGACTAGATATCGATTACAGGAAAAAAAACTGTAAAAAATACAAACAAACAAGAGGCTAAACAATACACTACTTAACTACCAAGAGATCACTGAAGAAATCAAAGAGGAAATCAAAAAATACCTAGAAATAAATGACAATGAAAATAGGACAACCCAAAACCTATGGGATGCAGCAAAAGCAGTTCTAAGAGGGAAGTTTATAGCAATATAATCCTACCTCAAGAAACAAGAAACATCTCAAACAACCTAACCTTACACCGAAAGCAATGAGAGAAACAAGAACAATACAACCCAAAAGGTAGAAGAAGGAAAGAAACCATAAAGATCAGATATGAAATAAATGAAAAAGAAATGAAGGAAACAAGAGCAAAGATCAATAAAACTAAAAGCTGGTTCTTTGACACGATAGACAAAATTGATAAACCATTAGCCAGACTCATCAACAAAAAAAGGGAGAAGATTCAAATCAATAGAATTAGAAAAGAAAAAGGAGAAGTAACAACTGATACTGCAGAAATACAAAAGATCAGGAGAGATTACTACAAGCAACTATATACCAATAAAATGGACAACCTGGAAGAAATGGACAAATTCTTAGAAAAGCACAACCTTTCGAGACTGAACCAGGAAGAAATAGAAAATATAAACAGGCCAATCACAAGCACTGAAATTGATACTGTGATTAAAAATCTTCCAACAAACAAAAGCCCAGGACCAGATGGCTTCACAGGCGAATTCTATTAAACATATAGAGAAGAGCTAACACCTATCCTTCTCAAACTCTTCCAAAATATTTCAGAGAGAGGAACACTCCCAAATTCATTCTACGAGGCCACTATCACCCTAATACCAAAATCAGACAAAGATTTCACAAGGAAAGAAAACTAGAGGCCAATATCACTGATGAACATAGATGCAAAAATCCTCAACGAAATACTAGCAACAGAATCCAACAGCACATTAAAAGAATCATATACCATGATCAACTGGGGTTTATTCCAGGAATGCAAGGATTCTTCAATATATGCAAATCAATCAACGTGTTTCACCATATTAACAAATTGAAGGATACAAATCATATGATCATCTCAATAGATGCAGAAGAAGCTTTCGACAAAATTCAACACCACTTATGATAAAAACCCTCCATAAAGTAGGCATAGGGGGAACTTCGTCAACATAAGGCCATATATGACAAACCCACAGCCAACATCGTTCTCAATGGTGAAAAACGGAAACCATTCTTCTAAGATCAGGAACAAGACAAGGTTGTCCACTCTCACCACTGTTATTCAACATATTTTTACAAGTTTTAGCCACAGCAATCAGAGAAGAAAAAGAAATAAAGGAATCCAAATCGGAAAAGAAGCAGTAAATCTGTCACTGTTTGCAGAAGACAGGATACTATACATAGAGAATCCTAAAGATGTTACCAGAAAACCTCTAGAGCTAATCAATGAATTTGGTAAATTAGCAGGATATAAAATTAGTGCACAGAAATCTCTTGCATTCCTATACACTAAGGATGAAAAATCTGAAAGAGAAATTAAGGAAAAACTCCCATTTACCACTGCAACAAAAAGAATAAAATACCTAGGAATAAACCTACCTACAGAGACAAAAGGCCTGTATGCAGAAAACTATAAGGCACTGATGAAAGAAAATAAGATGGTACAAACAAATGGAGAGATACACCATGTTCTTGGATTTGAAGAATCAACATTGTGAAAATGACTGTATCACCCAAAGCAATCTACAGATTCAATGCAATCCCTATCAAACTACCAACGTCATTTTTCACAGAAGTAGAACAAAAACTTTCACAATTTGTATGGAAATACAAAAGACCCCAAATAGCCTAAGCAATCTTGAGAAAGAAAAATGGAGCTGGAGGAATCAGGCTCCCTGACTTTAGACTATACTACAAAGCTACAGTAATCAAGACAGTATGGTACTGGCACACAAACATAAATATAGATCAATGGAACACGATAGAAAGCCCAGAGATAAACCCACGCACATATGGTCACCTTATTTTTGGTAAAGGAAGCAAGAATATACAATGGAGAAAAGACAGCCTCTTCAATAAGTGGTACTGGGAAAACTGAACAGCTACATGTAAAAGAATGAAATTAAAATACTCCCTAACACCATACACAAAAATAAACTCAAAATGGATTAAAGACCTAAATGTAAGGTCAGACACTATAAACTCTTAGAGGAAAACATAGAACACTCTGTGACGTAAATCACAGCAAGATCCTTTTTGACCCACCTTCTAAAGAAATGGAAATAAAACCAAAAATAAACAAATGGGACCTAATGAAATTTAAAACCTTTTGCATAGCAAAGGAAACCATAAACAAGACAAAAAGACAACCCTCAGAATGGGAGAAAATATTTGCAAATGAAGCAACTGACAAAGGATTAATTTCCAAAATATACAAGCATCTCATGCAGCTCAATATTAAAAAAACATAAAACCCAACCCCAAAATGGGCAGAAGACCTAAATAGACCTAATAGCCTTGTGACCACTTAGAGGGGTGAGATAGGGAGGGTAGGAAGGAGACACAAGAGGGAGGGGATATGGGGATATATGTATACCTATAGCTGATTCACTTTGTTATACAGCAGAAACTAACACAACATTGTAAAGCAATTATAAGTTATAAAAAAGAACAAACTACAATATCCTTGGAGAACACAGGCAGGAGCTATGGACCTATGAACCATGTCTTATACATGCAGAGGCAGATTAGGTTTAATTGAGAAATACAGTCAGTTTATCTGCCATAATTCTTATGTGGGTTTTTTTTTAACAGCTTTGTTGAAGAGTAATTGACATACAGTAAATTGCAGATACTTGAAATATAAATTTTGAGAAGGTTAGACATATGCTTACACACCCATGTAAATATCACCACTATCAAGACAATGAGCATATGCATTATCCTCCAAAATTTCCTTCTGTCCTTTTATAATCTTTCCTCATTCCCTGTTCCCTGCCCCCATTCCCGGGCAAACACTTAACCCTTATACGATTTTGACCTAAAACAGAAAGGTACCAGGGAAATATGGTTTCGCCCTTAAGCAAAATTTAGAGTCTTTCATTAAGTTCCCTCTTCTGATCTTTTCACATAATATATGAATGCACATCTATCTTATGGAGTGAGGTGTGAGAGAGAAAGAGAAAAAAAAAAGATATTCCCCACATTATAACAAGTTGTGTGGCTCCCCTTTCTAATACCTAATAAATACAGAACTACTCTGGGGTTTCTAAGACTTAAGTAATATGTTTGCAACCCAGGTAGTAATTCAGTTTGTTAGCCTGGCAGTTTAAGATAACTGCACCTGCCACCAGAACCCTCAACATCACTCATCCTGTCACTATAGTATTATTGTCAGCACCATGATATCTTGGCATTTCTTTTCCCAGCCTGTGCTTCTCTCAACTTATTATTTTTTGCAAGACACTGCAATAGTGTTATCCACTCATGAAAACTACAACTTTTAATTTTTGTTGCAATGATGATGGAAGAAAATACAATGTATACTCTTCAGGTTGGAATAACTTCTAATAGAAAAATAAAATGAGCCTAGTAATGATTTAAAAAAGGAGGCTTAGACGCAAAATAAAAGACATTCATGGTGTTTTTCATCTTTTTAAACAACTTCTTTGACTAAAAATAACATAGCATGGTGTTTTTAATTATGTTTTTATTTCTGTATTTTTGCAAAATATAATTCTGTATCATTCTCCGATGACCCTATAAGATATAAGTTCATATTGCTTCAGTAATGGAAAGTACCGATCAGTACCTCTAGAGGTGGTACTCCTTCACCAGTGCACCAAAAAGTGTCAACAAAATTTTACTTTCATCCTCCCTATTACCAGTCTTCCTCTTACAGTGTATCTGAAGCTAAGCTCTATAGACAAATATTCTCCCATTGTCCCTTACTTTCAGCACCCAGATTTTATACATATATGATTTCTTTAACTTTTATATTCACAACTTTCATCTCCTTAAGTATTTCTATTACAGAAGCAGAAGGATTTTAAAGTAGGAGATTTGACATGATAAACTTGGGTTCAAATTTCACCTCCACCACTTACTGGCTTTTGAACCTCAGCCAAGTTCTTCATTTTTCTGAGCCTCAGTTTTCTCTTCTGTAAAATATAGAACCTTAGGCATAAAATAGCTGGAACCTTTCAGTGAGAAAATGTATATGAGCAGTAGCCAGTGCCTGTCACATAGTAAATGATCAGTAAATGTTAGCTCCATGATCCCTCTAATCATGACTACAGCTATAATTTCTGGTTGTGAACTGGATGAAGAGAAAAAAAATTATCTTTAGGTATATATTATATTAGATATATAATAGGCTCCTACCCAAACTAGAGACAAAAATACAGGCAATATTCTATTTTACCTTTTCCAATTTGAACATTGAAAATGTTCTAGGGGCTTCCCTGGTGGCGCAGTGTTTGAGAGTCCGCCTGCTGATGTAGGGGACACGGGTTTGTGCCCCGGTCCGGGAAGATCCCACGTGCCGCGGAGCGGCTGGGCCCGTGAGCCATGGCCGCTGAGCCTGCGCGTCCGGAGCTTGTGCTCCACAACGGGAGAGGCCACGACAGTGTGAGGAGAGGCCACGACAGTGTGAGGAGAGGCCACGACAGTGTGAGGCCCGCGTACCGCAAAAAAAAAAAAAAAAAGAAAAAGAAAAAGAAAAGAAAATGTTCTAGCCAAATAACTAGAGAATAAGAAATCATGTGGGTGATTCTTTTTTTAAAAAGTTTTCAAGGAGGTCTACAAGTATTTGTCTCAATGGACTAATATAAGAGACCATTTGACTAAGCTTCTGAGTCATGCACCACTTTTAAGTATCCTGTAGGAAGACTAGGTGCAAATTCTGTTCAATATTGTCTATTGTGCTTTCTCCTGTTGTGAATGAATCATAATGGGTGGCACAAGGAAGTATCAAATAATTATGTCTTCAAGATCTAACTCCTTACTCATCGCCAGCAGATGTGTAATCTGAAGGTATAATTTTTTAAGCCACCTATAGTGCAGCAGCTGAGTATAGTGCAGCAGCTGAGTATCCCTTCTGGCTTCATAGGTAGGAAGCTTACAGATCACATAGTACTGGACCTGCATCCCTGGGGTTAAAGTGAATTTAACTAGAACCTTCCCCTGTCAAGAACATGATGCTGTGCAGTACACTCCTTAGGTTCTCATTTTAAGGCAGGTGGTTACACTGACATTAAAATATAGACAAACTCAAAAGAATATGCCTCATACTCAAAAGAGGAAACTTTTTGGTTCACATTGAATAAGAATAAAAATATAATGGATCTACAAATAATATATTTGCTCTACATCATTCATGTAGACGTTAAAATATCTAAATTTCAGTTCTCAAAATGTTTTTCAATTAATATCTAAGATTGAGAGTCAAATCTTGGTTAGGGCCAATAAGATTAGTCATCAAAACATACATGTATAGTTAACTAGATACCTGAACTCCAAATCTGATTCAAATTTTCAAGAACTTCCAAGTAGTTTCTTCAGAGAATGTCTAAAAATAAATATCTGACAGCAATGGTGTATTCACATATAAAGGCTAATACGTATGATTTTCTCCTGTTTTATAAAACCACTGTAAAGATTGTTTTATAAATATGCTACTGAAGTCTCCATACTTTTTCCCCCCAATTATCTTATAAGAACATAACAATGTGCCTATAAATCTCCAGTGGCCTATATTTAGAACAAAAGTTTTGATGTCTTTCACTTATTTTATGAAAGATTTATTTTTTGCTATTGAAAAGTTCTTTTAATTGTGCTCCTGAATAAAAATAGTGCAAGTGAACAGAAAACAATTGTCATTACAAAAATTCAACAACAATTTTGCATTATTTTCCTTTATGTTATTTAACTATCTTTTATCTAGTTTTATCACACAGATTTAAATAGACCTAAAGATTATTTTAAAGAAAAAATAATACTTGCATGGATTTGAAAGTAGAAGGAGGTTTTCCATAGGCTAGAAACAATATAGTATCTCTCCTCTCCAGAGTGAAAATCCAGCCTCTGAACTGGATTAGGTGTAGAAACTGCACATGCATATTCAGACACACTTAGGCTAATGTTCAAAAATAAAGAAGTCAATCAATTTTCTAGCTGCTTTCACTGTAGCTAAACTTTCACAGCATTCTGGGCAGAAGAGTAGCGAGAACCTGGGATTTCATATTAATATTCAAACATAAGGATAATAATAACCATATATTAAGTACTTACCATCAGCCAGATAAGATAGGTCGCATACATAACTAACACTAATGCACTGACTGCACAAAACTAAAAAGGAGATAAGCTCCATATGGTGTAAGAGTTCACAGAAGTGAGGCAGCACTTCTCTATGAAAAGATCAGGGAAGATTTCTTAGGAAGTGTGATGGTTAATTTTATGTGTCACCTTGATTGGGTCATGAGGTATCCCAATATTTAGTTAAACTTATTCAGGGTGTATCTATGAGTTTATTTCTGGATGAGATTAACCTTTGAAAATAGGTAGACTGAATAAAGCAGATTGCCCTCCCCAAAGTGGATGAGTCTCATCCAATCTATACTGATATGCTCAATATCACTAATCATCAGGGAAATATAAGTCAAAACCACAATAAGATATCCCACATCTGTCAGGATGGCTATTAACAAAAAAACAAAAGACAACAAGTGTTGGCAAGGATGTGGAGAAATTGAAACACTCACACATTATTAGTAGGAATGTAGAATGGTGCAGTCGCCATGGAACAGAGTATGGAGGTTCCACAAAATCTTAAAAACAGAACTATCATATGATCCAGCAACCCACCTATGGGTACTTATCCAAAAGAATTGAATCATGATATCAAAGAGATATAAGTACTCCTATGTTCACTGCAGCACTATTTATAATAACCAAGGTATGGAAACAAGCTAAATGTCCATTAATGAACGAATGGATAAAGAGAATGTGGTATACATACAGAATGGAATACTATTCAGCTCTTTAAAAAGAAGGAAATTCTGCAATATGCAACAACATGGATGAGTCTTAAGGACATTATGGTAAGTGAAATAATCCAGTCACAGACAGGGAAATACTACATTATTCCACCTATATGAGTATCTAAATAAAATAGTCAAATTCATAGAAGAAAAGAGTGAAATTATTGATTGCCAGGGACTCTGGGGGGGGGGAACAAAGTTATTAATTATAAACCTTCAATCACGCAAGAGGAGTAAGGTCTAGAGATTTGTTGTAGACACTGTACCTATAGCCAACAGTAATGTATTGAACTCAAAAATTTGTTAAGAGGGTAGATCTCAAGTGTTCTTACCAAAATGAAAAAAAAAAAAATAGCACTGTCTTTCATTTTCCTTTCACTTTAGGATAACAGCAATGATGAAGATTGAGAAACCTTGAACTAAGGTTCACATTTGCTTCTAATTTTCTCTGAATTCAGACTTTTCTTTAACGAAGTCTTACAATAACTGTGGAAGTGGAGTACATGACTCTTTTTCATGAAAGATCCATGGAAAGAGATTGTGCCAACACTCTGTTGACCAACAGTTAAGCAGCAATACACATTCTTGCTTGAATTATCACCAGCTCAAACACTGGCCAAAATTTTTAACACATTGCCTTGTAACATTCCAAAATTTGTCTTCAGCAGCTTTAGAGCAAAGCTACTCAAGCCATTCCACAGGATGCTTACCTTCCAGGAAGGTGAAAGAAATAAGAGCAGGCTTCCAGGTTGTACCTAAGCTTTAGGGTTTAGCCTTTTAAAATAATTCAGAATTGATAGAGAAACATATATTTGTTTCCCAGAGTCACTCCTGCAAAATCTCCAGGTCTCCTCAGTCTCTCCACATCGAATCAATCTCATCTAAAAAATCCTGCCACCAGTAGATTTATCTATGCCACATGAATTCTGGGCCTATATCTCATAAGGATTGTTTGCCTCCTAAATACAATTAAATACTCTTCCCAGCCCTGTCTTCCACAATCAACCCATATAATCATACACCTGAACCATAAACGGAGTCACAAATACACATGTAACTGCTCCTTCATCATTCGTTGCACTGCCCTGGGTCTTCCCTTTGCCCATTATTTCCATTTATAAGATTCCAGATCCATCATACCCTCATCCCCTTCTCTTTGCCTATTTAAATCTTGCTCAGAATCCACCTTTCCTGGAAAGATTTGACATCACTACAACCTCAAACCTGTCATCTCTCATCTCTCCTCTGGCCATTACCATGATTTTGACCTTATTTCACACCACTTTCTCCTCCTTCACACTTTGCTTAATCATCACCACTCTCCTTCTTCTTTGAGCATTAGTCTTCTCATGTCAACATGCAAAATGATTAGAAGAGATCCACCATCTTGCTGTTGCTATAGTAGTTGTAGTAATTGGTAGTGCTAATGATATCAGTAGCAGAATTCCTCTCCTCATAAAAGCTAAATTCATTCCACCACTGTTTGGAGTAACCTTATCTCAGATCTTCCCCTATCGATACTTAGATCTTTCTTGTCATTCAATTCTTAATCCAGTGCTGCCTCCTCTTCAGAGAGACCTACTTTTCCCTTAAAGTGGCCTGTTCTTGCATTCAAATGACTCTCCATTTTATTGCTCTGTATTTTTAAAATTATTATCACTATTTATAATTGCTTTGTATTTGTTGTTTGAGTCTCCACACTGCAATATAAGTTCCCTGAGAGCAGGAATCTTTTTTAATCTTGGTTATTCAATCTCCAGAGCCTGGAAGAGCACTTGGTCCATACTAAATATACAATAAATATTTATATATAAATGAATGAATAAGTTATTTGGAAATTACCTCAAGTACTGTTGAGAGACAATTTTCTGTGATTCTCCCATGTTTCTGGGCATCCTAGAGGCAGAGGCACTGACTATCTTTGTGCTAAACTATCTCTTCAAGCAAGTTTGCATATGAACAGTCTTGGAAAGATAGACACAGTGTCTCCTTCTGGAGCCAAGGGCAAGTTTGTTGCCAGGCTTGGAAGATGGAGATAGTGATTCCCTTTGGAGAAGATTTTTCTCCATACTCATATGACATAGTCATATGTAGTATAATAACATCTCCCTTCAGGACAGAGGTCAAGCAGGCCCACTGACCCTTAGAAGAAAATCAGACTCTCTAAACTCAGAGCTCTTGTTCTATACCACATCCCACTGCGTGCACAGGTATTATCTTCTGCTCTTTTTGCTTCCCTGTGGGAATTGAGGCTCAGGGAACTGGTACAAGTGTTGATACTCTGGCTGCTGTCATTGTTTCTGACCCAAGAGTCTGGTATCTTCTGCCTGCATCCATTAAACTGTAGTTGGCTAACTTGTTAGCCTCTATGTAAGATACAATCTCAGACCTTCACAGTTCTTGACAAGTAATACCTACTTGCTTCTTTGTTATCCTCTTCATTACATTAGTTAGCACAGGCTAAGTCAAGCTGCAGTAACAAAAAAAATGTTTTAATACAGTATTTCATTCAGGCCAAGTCTGCAGTGTTTCCAAGTGAATCTCCAGGAAAACGGTTCTCCACCTGTTGGCTCTGTATTCTGGCTGATTCCATCTTTGTTTTCTCCATATAAACTGCTGCTGTCACAATTTCTCAGAAATAGCTGCCTCAGGAATTGAGTATCTGAAATCAAAGGCTTTCCCCTACAAGTGTCACATGTCATTTCTTCTCACCTTCATTGATCAAAGGAAGGCACCAAGCCACAGCTAACTTTAAGGGGTACAGAAGTGCCATCTTCCATGTGGCTGGAAGTCGAGGAAAAGGATGTTATAAATAGTAAAAAAGCTACCACAACTTTTACATATATATATATATATATATATATACATATATTTTTTTTTTTTTGCAGTACGTGGGCCTCTCACTGTTGTGGCCTCTCCTGTTGCGGAGCACAGGCTCCGGACACGCAGGCTCAGCAGCCATGGCTCACGGGCCCAGCTGCTCCGCGGCATGTGGGATCTTCCCAGACCGGGGCACGAACCCGTGTCCCCTGCATCGGCAGGCGGACTCAACCACTGCGCCACCAGGGAAGCCCCATATATGTATATATATTTTTAATTTTTAAGCTTCTTGAGGGCATAAAGAATTCTCCATAATGCCTGACACAGCATAATTATTTAAGTATTCTTTTTATCAATTAATCTAAAAAATTACCATTTTTATTGAGTTGTTAAGGACAAGCAATAAGGGCTGAAATCAGAATCATTAGCCCTTTGGATAATAGCCTTGAAGACGTAGGTAGGTCTAGGCTATATGGGAAGATTGTTTTCCACAGAAGAGTAAGCAACAGGGTGAGTCTTTCCCCTGTTTCAGTGTGATTGATATCAAACTGAAATGCGAGCAGAGCTAGGACTTGCCAAATGAAATCCATGCTTTTCACATAGCATTCCGTTCCTCAACTTGAGGTCAACATTTCTCAAGGTGTTACAATAGAAATAGTTGTTATGTGGTGAAAGTGGGCATTTGTGGTGTGCTAACTTTGAGAAATTCTAAGATTCACAAAGCTAAACATGTTTATTTAGTACAGGACTATTCAGAGCCTCCAGTATGATAAACACATTTTATTAATTAATAGAGGAAGTTAGGATAGCATCTGCCAAAAATATCTACATGTACATCTTATCCTTCATTCTCCCCCAAAGCAGGGCTTTAATCTCAGGAAACAGGTATGAAAAACTAGAAAACACTAATAAAAGGTCTCATTACAAATTTGTCATTGTGAGCAACTAGTCCTAGTTTTCTCTGGCATCTGAGATGGCTTATGAAATTAGTCTTAAAATTCTAGGGCTTCCCTGATGGCGCAGTGGTTGAGAGTCCGCCTGCCAATGCAGGGGACACGGGTTCGTGCCCCGGTCCAGGAAGATCCCACATGCCGCAGAGCGGCTGGGCCCGTGAGCCATGGCCGCTGAAAAAACTCTACACTTAGGGGATTTAAGGGGAAAGCCCTCGTTTTCCAGACTTCAGACCCTGTTAGTCTAGGGTGATTTCACAGGTATCAACATCCCCAGTATTTCCAGAATTTAAATGTGTGAATACAAGTGAGTTTTCTCAAACAGTCCACGCTGTAACGTCAGAGGAGCACAGAGGATAGAGAGTCATCCCTCCGTATGCACAGGGGATTGTTTCCAGGGCCCCATCACCCCCATCCCTTGCATACCAAAATCCACAAATGCTCAAGCCCCTTATATAAAATGGTGTAGTATGCATATCCTCCCATATATTTTAAAACATCTCTGGATTACTTATAATACCTAATGCAATGTACATGCTATGTAAATAGTTGCAAATAGGGCTTCCCTGGTGGCGCAGTTGTTGAGAGTCCGCCTGCCTGCCGATGCAGGGGACACGGGTTCGTTCCCTGGTCCGGGAAGATCCCACATGCCGCGGAGCGGCTGGGCCCGTGAGCCATGGCCGCTGAGCCTGTGCGTCTGGAGCCTGTGCTCCACAACGGGAGAGGCCACAACAATGAGAGGCCCACATACCACAAAAAAAAAAAAAAAAAAAGTTGTAAATACAGTGTAGATGCTACATAAATAGTGACAAATTCAAGTTTTGCCTTTTGGAATTTTCTGGAATTTCTTTTCAAATATTTTTGATCATTTGTTCATCGAACCTGTGGTTATGGAAGGCCAACTGCTGTGAGAAGTATGTGGATAGGGCTTGAGGAAAAGTGCTGTCAGATTACATTTACCCTAAGTTATCCAGAGCCTGCTCAGAGCTGGTGGCTGCAGCAGCTTCTGAGAAAGAGGTAGAGTCAGGAGGATTTGCAACTGTGCACATAAATTTCTAATAAAATATTGGACTTCTTTTTTCAAAGATCACCCTATGGAACTACTTTGGAAAAAAAAACTAATCTAAATTACCTATGCTATAATTAACAGTTAACTATCATATAAGTTGAAGAAGTAAAAAAGTATATTACAAAGCTACTACTGTTCTTAAAAATAAAAGAACACTCTTTAAAACACGAATAAATGCAGTGCAGCCAATACACTTTCAGAATTTTTAAATCCTTTTCCAGTAATTCAAAATAAGTGTAACCATAAAAGGTAAAGGATTCACGTTATTAAACAAAATAGATCTTGGTCAGTAATAATGAATCTTCCAATCATAGTTGTAAAGAAACTTCTAATTTAATTTCTGAGCAATATTGGCGGTCAGGAAACTTTTATAATTATTGTAAAATGCCTGAATATCAGTTTGTTTTTACAAATAATATCACATTTTCTATAAAAAAACTTTACTTCCTCAATACTTAGGTTTTTATATTGCAAACACATTCATGTAATCTAATGAGATTATTATTACTTTCATAAGTGTAACATTTGTAGCTCAATTAAAAGCAAGACTAGAAAAGCAACATTCAACAATACAAACATTCTCAACTTGTGTACACAAAGATAAACATCCATTAAGTAATCAGCATATCAGAGAGGTGCTACAAGGGAGAAAAAAGGAAACAATCAAGAAAAGCAATTTTAAATGAGAAGGAATAATAAGCTAGAAAATTGACTTCTAATATTCACAGACAGACGTTTTGTGTGTGTTTTTTAATATACATCTATTTAGAGTCTTTATCACTGATTTTTCCTACACCTTTGATTAAAACGTTATTTCCTTAATTGTTTAAATGATTTTCCTTAAGCCATCATATTGAAATATTGCGTTCAAAATTAGCTTTGTCATTGAGTAAGTTTACAAATGATGTAAAATAGCACGAGACCACCACTAATTGATTTGTGATCTTGGAAGACTTATTTAAGCATTCAGTTTCCTCACCTGCCAGATGTCAGCTATAATCCTTGCTATTTCAGACACCTATGGAATTCCTGGGTGAAAGGTGTCATGTAAAAACAATACCCAGTTACTTGAAATATCTGAAGAATACAGGTCAAATACTTTCTTGTAAGTAGTAATAAAGTCATTTCCTTGTTTTTTAAACCAGTGTTTCTTGCCCATGAGTTTGAGTATCTAGCTTTTCATTTTTTTCCACCTTAACAAATATATATATATTACTTTTATTTATCGACAAATATATCATTTGATAAAGGGTTTATTTACCATATCCAGATCCCATTATATGAACAGAATCCCATCACATTTACTAACAGCAAATATGTAGACTCTAAAATTCAAGTTTTAGACATATGTACAGCTGGATTTTTTAATATGTTAATTTTTAATACTACCAACTGCGTTAGCATTGTTCTCCATAATAATCAAATATTATTGTTAAAGAAAAATCACACTGGACAAGATGAGCAAAGCCAGCAACAGAGAAAAGAGCCCAGAGATAGAATTCTGACACTATGCCCTTCTGAAACAAAGAACGGGAAGCCTTTTAAGAACTGGGGTGGATGGGGGAGAATCAAAGACCATCTATATTTACTAATTTTTTTTTTTTTACATCTTTATTGGAGTATAATTGCTTTACAATGGTGTGTTGGTTTCTGCTTTATAACAAAGTGAATCAGTTATACATATACATATGTTCCCATATCTTTTCCCTCTTGTGTCTCCCTCCCTCCCACCCTCCCTATCCCATCCCTCCAGGCGGTCACAAAGCACCTAGCTGATCTCCCTGTGATACACGACTGCTTCCCACTAGCTATCTACCTTACATTTGGTAGTGTATATAAGTCCATGCCTCTCTCTCGCTTTGTCACAGCTTACCCTTCCGCCTGCCCATATCCTCTATTTAAATATTTTTCCTTCTGGACATATTCTCAATGAACATATCCTCAAGTCCATTCTTTAGTACGTCTGTGTCTTTATTCCTGTCTTACCCCAATGTTCTTCATGACATTTATTTTTTCTTAAATTCCATATATATGTGTTAGTGTACGGTATTTGTCTTTCTCTTTCTGACTTACTTCACTCTGCATGACAGACTCTAGGTCTATCCACCTCATTACAAATAGCTCAATCTTGTTTCTTTGTATGGCTGAGTAATATTCCATTGTATATATGTGCCACATCTTCTTTATCCATTCATCTGATGATGGACACTTAGGTTGCTTCCATCCCCTGGCTATTGTACATAGAGCTACAATGAACATTTTGGTACATGACTCTTTTTGAATTATGGTTTTCTCAGGGTATATGCTCAGTAGTGGGATTGCTGGGTCATATGGTAGTTCTATTTGTAGTTTTCTAAGGAACCTCCATACTGTTCTCCATAGTGGCTGTATCAATTTACATTCCCACCAACAGTGCAAGAGGGTTCCCTTTTCTCCACACCCTCTCCAGCATTTATTGTTTTTAGATTTTTTGATGATGGCCATTCTGACTGGTGTGAGATGATATCCCATTGTAGTTTTGATTTGCATTTCTCTCATGATTAATGATGTTGAGCATTCTTTCATGTGTTTGTTGGCAGTCTGTATATCTTCTTTGGAGAAATGTCTATTTAGATCTTCTGCCAATTTCTGAATTGGGTTGTTTGGTTTTTTTTGTTATTGAGCTGTATGAGCTGCTTATAAATTTTGGAGATTAATCCTTTGTCACTTGCTTCATTTGCAAATATTTTTTCCCATTCTGAGGGTTGTCTTTTGGTCTTTAAGTTGTTGTTGTCTTTAAGGTTTCCTTTGTTGTACAAAAGCTTTGAACTTTCATTAGGCTGCATTTGTTTATTTTTGTTTTTATTTCCATTTCTCTAGGAGGTGGGTCAAAAAGGATCTTGTTGTGATTTATGTCAGAGTGTTCTGCCTATGTTTTCCTCTAAGAGCTTGATAGTTTCTGGCCTTACACTTAGGTCTTTAATCCATTTGAGTTTATTTTTGTGTATGGTGTTAGGGCATGATCTAATTTCATATTTTTACATGTACCTGTCCAGTTTTCCCAGCACCACTTATTGAAGAGGCTGTCCTTTCTCCATTGTACATTCCTGTCTCCTTTATCAAAGATAAGGTGACCATATGTACGTGGGTTTATCTATGAGCTTTCTATCCTGTTCCATTGATCTATCTTTCTGTTTATGTACCAGTACCATACTGTCTTGATTACTGTAGCTTTGTAGTATAGTCTGAAGTCAGGGAGCCTGTTTCCTCCAGCTCCATCTTTCGTTCTCAAGATTGCTTTTGCTATTCGGGGTCTTTTATGTTTCCATATAAATTGTGAATTTTTTTGTTCTAGTTCTGTGAATAATGCCAGTGATCATTTGATAGGGATTGCATTGAATCTGTAGATTGCTTTGGGTAGTAGAGTCATTTTCACAATGTTGATTCTTCCAATCCAAGAACATGGTATATCTCTCCATCTATTTGTATCATCTTTAATTTCTTTCATCAGTGTCTTATAATTTTCTGCATACAGGTCTTTTGTCTCCTTAGGTAGGTTTATTCCTAGATATTTTATTCTTTTTGTTGCAATGGTAAATGGGAGTGTTTTCTTGATTTCACTTTCAGATTTTTCATCATTAGTGTATAGGAATGCCAGAGATTTCTGTGCATTAATTTTGTATCCTGCTACTTTACCAAATTCATTGATTAGCTCTAGTAGTTTTCTGGTAGCATCTTTAGGATTCTCTATGTATAGTATCCTGTCTTCTGCAAACAGTGACAGCTTTACTTCTTCTTTTCTGATTTGGATTCGTTTTATTTCCTTCTCTTCTCTGATTCTGTGGCTAAAACTTCCAAAACTATGTTGAATAAGAGTGGTGAGAGTGGGCAACCTTGTCTTGTTCCTGATCTTAGAGGAAATGCTTTCAGTTTTTCACCATTGAGGACGATATTGGCTGTGGGTTTGTCATATATTATGACAAACCTTTTATTACGTTGAGGAAAGTTCCCTCTATGCCTACTTTCTGGAGGGTTTTTATTGTAAATGGGTGTTGAATTTTGTCAAAAGCTTTCTCTGCATCTATTGAGATGATCATATGGTTTTTCTCCTTCAATTTGTTAATATGGTTTATCCCAATGATTGATTTGCATATATTGAAGAATCCTTGCATTCCTGGAATAAACCCCACTTGATCATGGTGTATGATCCTCTTAATGTGCTGTTGGATTCTGTTTGCTAGTATTTTGTTGAGGATTCTTGCATCTGCGTTCATCAGGGATACTAGCCTGTAGTTTTCTTTCTTTGTGACATCCTTGTCTGGTTTTGGTATCAAGGTGATGGTAGCCTCATAGAATGAGTTTGGGAGTGTTCCTCCCTCTGCTATATTTTGGAAGAGTTTGAGAAGGATAGGTGTTAGCTCTTCTCTGAATGTTTGATAGAATTCGTCTGTGAAGCCATCTGGTCCTGGGCTTTTGTTTGTTGGAAGGTGTTTAATCACAGTACCAATTTCAGTGCTTGTGATTGGTCTGTTCATATTTTCTATTTCTTCCTGATTCTTTCTTGGCAGGTTGTGCATTTCTAAGAATTTGTCCATTTCTTCCAGGTTGTCCATTTTATTGGCATAGAGTTTCCTGTAGTAATCTCACATGATCTTTTGTATTTCTGCAGTGTCAGTTGTTACTTCTCCTTTTTCATTTCTAATTCTATTGATTTGAGTCTTCTCCCTTTTTTTCTTGATGAGTCTGGCTAGTGGTTTATCAATTTTGTTTATCTTCTTCACGAACCAGCTTTTAGTTTTATTGATCTTTGCTATCATTTCCTTCATTTCTTTTTCATTTATTTCTAATCTGATTTTTATGATTTCTTTCCTTCTGCTAACTTTGGTTTTTTTTTGTTCTTCTTTCTCTAATTGCTTTAGGTGCAAGTTTAGGTTGTTTATTTGAGATGTTTCCTGTTTCTTAAGGTATGATTGTATTGTTATAAACTTCCCTCTTAGGACTGCTTTTGCTGCATCCCATAGGTTTTGGGTCGTCGTGTCTCCATTGTCATTTGTTTCTAGGTATATATTTTTTTATTTCCTCTTTGATTTCTTCAGTGTATTAAGTAGTGTATTGTTTAGCCTCCATGTGTTTGTATTTTTTACAGATCTTTTCCTGTAACTGATATCTAGTCTCATAGCATTGTGGTCGGAAAAGTGTATTTACTTTTTTTTCTTTAATCAAAGGAAAAGTAAAGTTTCTCATATCTTCTTGTCAGGAGGTAATTTTACAACTTGTGTTACTGATCCAAGTCATGAGCCCATTGCACAGTGAAGCCAAATAAACCAAAACATCGGAGTTTGGAGCAGAGAAAGGTTTATTGTGGGTTGAAGCAAAGATAATGGTGGGATCAATCTCAAAAACCCCAAACTCCCCAATGGTTTTGGGGAAAATGATTTTATAAGCAAAATTTGAGGCGAGAGCTGCAGGGTTTGGGATTATTTTCTGATTGGCTAGTGGTGAGGTAACAGGACAGTGCTCACGAAATCTTGTGCTCAGCCTGAAGTTGCCATTCTCCACCTGGGTGTGCACCTTAGTTCCTACAGAACTCAAAGATATTGTTATGTATATTCCTTGAAGATGAACCAGGACCCTACTTTAATAGTTGCTCTATTGTTTCTTGAATGCTCCTCCCTTGTTTCTGTATCCCCTCCCTTCCCTGATTAGCAACAGTTTGAACCTGCCCTTTGGAACTCAGGGAAAGTCATGGAGGCTGAATGAAGCCTATTTCCTACAAACAAGAAATGGGGGACACAGAAAGGATGTGTACCCAGGAGAGCTACAGGGTCCTGCTCGGTTTCACTTGAAGTAAAGTGCCCACTGAAATTAAGCTCCTACCTTTCCACAGAGACTGAGAGATGGCAGCACTAGCTTCCTAAATGATTATATTTCAAAGGCATGGCTTCCTTTGAAAGACAATCCTAGGCTGTAAAACTAAAAAGAGGGTTTTAAAAAGATTTACATCTCAAAGGATCATAGAAAAAATATATATAATTACAAGTTATCTAAAGTAAGTGTTCTAAGAAAAGAGAGGTCAGGGGTCTAGAGTGAAGAAAAAGTCTGTCTAAAGTTTAGTCAAGCTGAGGGGAAACACTAACTCTGTCTTTGTCACTATTGGAGGGAAGCAAAATGAGCCTCACCAAAATATGCTTGTTTGGAAAATTTATTATTCTGGGCTGATTATTTTTGAGAGGCTACAGACAGAGGAAAATCTGAAAAGAGTAGATGTTACCATTTTGTAAGTGTAAAAAATTAATATACAGAAACCTCAATTAAATAGAGTTGGGAAAACCAGAAGGAGGAGCTGTCCTGCCCTGTGATGATAGCAGAGCCCAACAGGAAGAAGAAAGACTCCACTTCTTTCCTGGCGAGGACACAGCCAATGACAGGTCATGGACTCTTTGTTTACTAGAGCCATCCCAGCTTTCTGTCCCCTCTATAAAAGCATTATTCAGGAAGAACGAGGGACATTTACTCCTTCCAACTACAAGGTATCCTCAGGTGACTGAGAACACAGTGGAAGTGTCTGAGGATTAATCCTTGTAATGTGCAGTAGTCCCACAGGGAACCCCACCACAACTTAAGCAAATAATGCTCCTCCGAGGACACACAAGATAAACTGATCACCTAGCGCTCCAAGCACCCACAGCAGTTTCAGACTGTTGGAAGGAGAAACTGAGACACATAAAAGAGTCAAACCAACCCAAGGATAACTCCTTGGGAGCTAACTCAGAAGCAGCACAGATCCGATCCCCCACACTGTCCTCAGAAAATTGTTCAGATCATATCTCATATCTAAATTAAGCTACCAAATTAATAACAGGAAATTGTACCTCAAAGGACAAACAGCTCCCTGATGGACAGCCACCTGTTAGGATACATGCTGGGTTTATGTATAACACTTACAGAACTGATACTTGCAACTACTTACTAATTGGGACTTAAAGGAAATCCTGCCCTAAAATGGCCAAGATGGGGTTCCTTTGGCATTCCAAAATTGATTTTTGCATGCTCAAAGTCAACAGAAGGTAAGAATTCTTACCATGTCAGTCTCCTGGATCCCTGCCTTCAGGGTCTACTGGGGACAGTAATGGTAAGAGTGTTTCTCTTTTCTAAAATTAGATTAGCAGGAGAAAATATGTGTAGGGTTAGCTCTTTGGATCCTTTGATTTAAATGGAAAGACTTCGTTTTAGAATGGAACTAAAATTTTAAAGAGCTCTCATTTTAAACTCTTATACCTATTTTAATTGGTATGCAGAAGCCTCAAAGGTTTTGTAATTTCAAATTAGCCTCATTTAATGATTTTTTGTAGAAAGATAATGGAAGATTAATAATATAGGGACTTCCCTGGTGGCACAGTGGTTAAGAATCCACCTGCCAATGTAGGGGACACAGGTTCGAGCCCTGGTCTGGGAAGAGCCCACATGCTGTGGAGCAACTAAACCTACGTGCCACAACTAATGAGCCTGAGCTCTAGAGCCCACGAGCCACAACTGCTGAGCCCACATTCCACAACTACTGAAGCCCATGCACCTAGAGCCCATGCTCCACAGCAAGAGAAGCCACCACAATGAGATGCCCGCACACCGCAATGAGGAGTAGGCCCCACTCGCTGAAACTAGAGAAAGCCCGTGCGCAGCAATGAAGACCCAATGCAGCCAAAAAATAATTAATTAATTAATTAAAATAATAATAAAATAATGTAAGAGGTACCTAAAACAGAAAACTACAACCTGACATAGAAGATGCCCTCTATCCCTTGAGTACTCATTCTAGTAATCTTCTATCTGAATTGCCTTTTCACTCTGAAAACGCTATTAAAAGGTTACCTTTAGAAATGGGGCCACTTGAGGCTGTAGGTGATCTTTTTCAGGTCAAGGCTGAACAAAAGGCCATAGTTAAAGAACTTCTTGAACCTTGAAAGGATCCTCAAAAAATTTTTGTAAATGGGGCTTCCCTGGTGGCGCAGTGGTTGAGAGTCCGCCTGCCGATGCAGGGGACACTGGTTTGTGCCCCGGTCTGGGAAGATCCCACATGCCATGGAGCGACTACGCCCGTGAGCCATGGCCGCTGAGCCTGCGCGTCCAGAGCCTGTGCTCCGCAACAGGAGAGGCCACAACAATGAGAGGCCCGCGTACCGCAAAAAAAAAAAAAAAAAAAAAAAAAATTTGTAAATGGATTATCAAGAAGAAAGGCCATCTATATGACTAAACTTGTGACCATAGTTGATATTCAGAGCTCGATAGGATTTTTTGTTTGTTTTTGGTCTTCTCTCCTAAGCTAAATGAGAGAAAGGAACACATTCCAACATAGGTAGATAGGTATGTCAGTCCTTTGATATCATTTAGGTGGCCACCCAATTCTTTGAAGAATTAAAAACAGCTGTTATTGTTTTATAAATCTAGTCTTTACAGAACTAGTAGTGTGTCTCCAGAAACAATTCAAACCCCATTAATCCTTTTCATCACTCCCAAAACTTCCTCTATTTAAGAAGCTTGTAAGTAAAAATTAAATAAATACATACATACATACATAAATATTTAAAAAATAAAAATGGCCTTTAGGGAACAAAACTCCTAGGAGAAACTTGCTTGCATTTCTCCTCCTATGCCTTTGAGATGTAAATGTTCTACTTGGTCTATTCCAGGATCTCTTATCTAGGCGATCTTTTTTTTTTTTTTTGCGGTACTTGGGCCTCTCACTGTTGTGGCCTCTCCTGTTGCGGAGCACAGGCTCCGGACACGCAGGCTCAGCGGCCATGGCTCACAGGCCTAGCCGCTCCGCGGCATGTGGGATCTTCCCGGACCGGGGCACGAACCCGTGTCCCCTGACACGCCAGGCGGACTCTCAACCACTGCGCCACCAGGGAAGCCCCCGGGCGATCTTTTTAAAATACAAATTTCAGGAAGTTAAGTCTTATCAAAAGAAAAAAGGAAAGGGTGATAGGTCATTTGGAACTTGACTTGTCAAGGACAAATACAAATCTTCAGTGTCTTCTCCATAAACATTAGTGAAAAGGGTTTAGCCATCTAAACAGATGACCTTGATTTGTTTCATCCACCAGAAACCCAATCCAAATACAACCTCATTTGTAACTGATGATTTTTATATTATTGAACCTGACTCATGGCAGAAATATTGCTATGTGAACTATGGGGTCTCTGTGTCTACGTGTGTGTATACAAACACGCACACAAACATAACACATACATATATATATGTGTGGTATTGCCTAAATTAATTTGTAAAAGAGCTCCATTTAATTGGCTTAAAGGAAATTATGTGTTTATATAAAAACTCAGAAATAGGGCTTCCCTGGTGGCGCAGTGGTTGAGAGTCCGCCTGCCGATGCAGGGGACACGGGTTCATGCCCCGGTCCGGGAAGATCCCACGTGCCGCGGAGCGGCTGGGCCCGTGAGCCATGGCCGCTGAGCCTGTGCGTCCGGAGCCTGTGTTCCGCAACGGGAGAGGCCACAACAGTGAGAGGCTCGCGTACCGCAAAAAAAAACAAAAACAAAAACAAAAAAACTCAGAAATAGAAAATAACCCAAATGAATATCAGGATTATGTGATCTAGTATTAATTTTTAATGAATAAAAACAAGTTTATGTTTGTTGGTTTAATTAATGTAGACATGTCTTTAGAGTCATTAACATTAAGTATAATACTTTGATTGTACCTAGGTTTACTAAAAGTCAAATAAGGTCTTATTATTTCTGTTACAAATTTGTCAGCAAGAAAAATAACTTAGTATGATAAACTTTTTATAAGTAAATTAAATGTAAATAGGTTAAGAGTTTTTAGGTAATTTTTTTGAGAAAAATTTGTTTATAGTATGTTTGCTTAAAAATAGTTTCCAGAATTTTTTTAGCTTTAAACTTTATAGTCTTGATAAATGAAGTTAAATGATGGAAGTTTATTAAATATCTAGGTCAGTCCAAAATAAAATAAGACACTGGAACATTAATTATTGAACATAGGTTTCCTTTTACAGAGAAACTAAAGAGATTTAGGACTATTAATAAATATGTTTGGTGTCACACTGAGAAACAAACTCTATAAAAGAACACGTGTCTTTTAGAAACCATAAATAGTATTTATAAGTTTGCCAATTTATGGAATGCTAACATAAAAGACAGTTCATAACTGCATTCTTAATTTTCCTAAGAAATTACGTTTTTTAAAGGTTAAGAATTCTAATTAAAATATGTAACTAAAACTACTGAAAATTAAGGAGGAAAACATCTTTGAATACAAGGAAAAAAGAAGGTATAAGGAATGGGAATACATTTTGTTAAGGGCAAAGAAATTAATTTTGTCCTAAAGCTGGTTATTTCTAAATAGGAAAGAAAATAAGGTACAAATTCACACAGATATAGAAAGATGTAGAAGGTTTGTGAGAAAAAAAAGGGAGGGGATCTTTAGAAAGGAGTGTGTGGTCAGGACTGACTAAGATTAGAATAAATTTAGTTGAGTAAATGGATTTTAATATTAAAGGTAAGATGGTGCAAAACCTGAATTTCGTTTCTTTCTCTGTTATGAGGACAAAGTTTTCTTAGAATATTGATGTTCTTTTGGTAACAGATTATAAAGTTCTTTATCTTTTAAGTAATTTGTTGTAACTTTCTGTATTTGTCCTTGAAATCTTTTATTGCCACTTTGGTTAAGGGAATAAGTATTGTTTCACAGTGACCTATGATCCTATTTGACCAAGTGTTTTAAAACCTTTCTGATACTTTTGAAAAACTTCCCAAGCATCAAATTCTGAGTTCTTTTGACCCCCAGCTAAGCTTTGTGATGCTTCTGAGAGCCCGGAAATCTACATTAAACTAATTAAGCTTATTTGCTATGTTAAATTACATGGGACACATTGTCAAATGAGTGGTGATAATCCTTCTTGGGTTATGCCAAACAGGTAAATGCCATTAATATAAATGTTCCAGAAACTATATAAAACTTCTAAAATTTAAACATGTCCTGGTATAATGTTTTCAGTTATGAGTCTAGTTATCTTAAAATGTTGTATGTCATAGTGGTAACCAAGTTTATTTTATCAAATACATTGTAATCAGGGCTTTAACAGTGCATTTTTGAGCTTTTTGTCATTTATAGACAGTTATTGTTATACTCTGATGCTTTTGCAAAGAATGCTTCATTGTCAAGAAGATTCATAGAAAGGACATAGAAAGGACAAAAGTACAGGTTTCTGATAACTTTCAGATCATACGACTGAACTGCCTACGAAGTTAAAGAATTCTAATAGGAAAACTGATGGCTTCATAAACTGCTAAAAAAAGATCAACAAGAATTAGTAACATAGGGCTATTTAATCTTTATTTTCCAGAGATAAGGATATCTTTACCCTTATGTGAATTATGACTTAGAGTAGTTTGGTAACGTATACCTTTGTGAGCAGAATTGAAACATTTATCTTTTTTCCCTACCTGATCCCTCCAGAAATTGGAAACACTTAGGTTCCCAGCATCATTATCAGGTGAATAAGAAAGGCCACCTCCTGACAGGTGCGGAAATCTCAAGATATTTGAGAGACCTCAAGAAGAGAGGAATTCATCCAAATCTATACATATCACAGGCAGAATCTAATGGCAAGCCGTTGGCATGACCTTTCCAGCCTTGAGAGGCCTTTTAAAAGTTCGATTTGAGATTCTTTATAAAAAGTTCCAGCAAGGCCAACTTAAGAGTCTGTATGATCAATTACACTTATGTAAATAATCAGGCCAAGTTTATTGAACCAGACTTATTTTGCAGACAAATTAGTCTTAATTTGGCTATATTTGGTAGAAATTTGGGTAATTTTGGAGAGAAGAAATTAGTTTTTAGTGGATATTAAGTTCTAGTGTTGTTGTCTTTGAGGTTTTTGTATTTACTGTCTAAGACTCACTTTCCAGATGGCTCCCTGTTGTGATATTACATTATTGTAAAGTTTAATTGACTTATTAAAAGGACATTCTAGGTTTGTTCCTGAAGCTTATCACCGTTATCTATCTTTGGATGAAGATCAGATGCCCCATGTCCTGAAACTAGGAGATTATGCATATTGGAAAAGACAGTAGACAAAGAACTCTTTATAGCTGCCTTGGAGGGAGCCATATCAGGCCTCCTGTCCTGAATGGACTATAACTCCTGTCTCTGACACCTGACTTTTACTGACTAAGACCAGCACAATCAGATGGTATCTGAAGTAGACAGCTAATCCAAGATGTTGGATATACATTTTTGATTTACATTTATATTTATAAATATTACATATATATTTATACGAAAAGAGAGAGAGGGACTTTTAACTGCTTAAAGACATATATTAAATGACAAAACTAAATTACATGGCATTTGTGAGGAAAAGAAATGTAAGAAATAGATTACCAAAGAAGCCAGGATAGTGGTTCCTTTTTGTAGGGTTGGTAGTGGTAAAGTTTGATTGGGAGGGAAAGAGGGAGCACATGGAAAGTACATAAGATGGCTGGGAATGTTCTATGTCCTAACCTGGATGGTGGTTACCAGGATGTACATCTTACAAATCATTAAGCTGTGCATTTATGTGATTTTCTGAATTTATACAATAATGACCATTAAGGTTAAAAAACTTTTTAAGAAGTTTAAAAAATTCTAGATTGAACATGGTTAAACAGGTTTCTTTACTTTGGTAGCTCTTAGAGACTTTAAAATGCCAGTGCAAACTGTGAACAGTTAGGACGGTAATTTAGCTTGCAACATTTAACAATCTAATTTAGCCAAGAAATTCTTTTTTTTCTCAAAACACCTATTAACAGTTCTCAGGACACTAGTGTTCCCTGAAGCATAGCTCAAGAAATGCCCATTTATTTAATACATCACTGTAAAAAACTGGTATCCTGCGTCCTTTAAATATATATATATATATATATATATATATAAAATATCAAAATGCTACTTATCTAATAAAACTTAATTAATTTACTAAACAGTACAAATAATTTTAAACACTTTCTGCTTGCAAATAAGAAGTTTTATTTAAGCCAAGACTATTCCAATTCTTTTTGGGTAGTTCTTGCCTTCATTCAGAAATAAAATTACAGTTACTGGTTTCTTAGCAATACCTATTGCTTTCTTGATCATTAAAACAGAACTCTTTCCAATAAGGACAATGAATCTATGCTTTAATAGGAGAACACGAAATTAAGTTCAATGAAATTAAAATCTCATAATTATTGTAGTTTTATAACAGAGTTTTGTTATATATTGTGAAAAACAATAGCTATAGAAAGGCTAACTTAATTTATACTGCTTGTTCCCATCAACCGTGCTTTCATAAGGTATCATCATCAGGCAAGTAAAGAAGACAGATTTTAAAATTAACTTGAAAGGAATGCAGGAGTTCAGGCTGACCTTCTCATGTGGGACCAAAATGCCCTGACTCTGTGCTGGGTGTTCCATCCAGACAAACTATGCTTAAGAGGCAAGGTAATCCCCATACAAGCTGAGAATGTTATACTATATACGGAGGAGATAACTATGGACAGAGATCCTGGGAGAGGTGAGGCCACCCCAGTATATGCTAAGAACATTAATGCCATGCAATGTGGAACAGATGCAAATGGACAGAGGCCCTAGAGTGCTAAGCTAATGCTACTTCCAGAAGGCAGGCTTCCATCAGCAAAGATAAAGATATTCAAAATAATTCACCTTATTCACTGGGAAAATTATTTTTACACCTTTTATTTCTATTTTGCCCAAAAGATAAGGGTAACTAAGAATTAGAACTTTTTAAAGTTCTTTTCCATAAAGTCAAAGTATTGGGGAAATTAATAATTTTTATGTTAGAAGTAAGAAATTAATATAAAGAAAGTGATGTCAAAAGAACTCCAATAAATGCAAAATTATGTTATGGGTACCCCAGTGGTCTGTAACACCCTGTCCTACTGCGCCACAGAATGATGGTAGGCTTCTACATCTACATGAAATGAAATCTACATGAAAATGTCCATTCTCATTATTACAAAAGAAATTCATATAGTGAAAATTGTAATAAAAGTCATGTTTTTAAAATGTAATTCATTCATCTATTATAGCTTCAAAATTAACTGTATAAGTCTTTGCTCCATCACAGTGCTTGGGTAGCCAAAGCTGGAGGGTCATTTATGTTGAAGGACTGCTTTGGGTAATGAGATCCTTTAGGTATATTTAGATAACGACACGCTTAAAGTCAAACTACAAAAGCAAGCAAGTTGTGGTGAGCTCTGGCCACATTTTATTCATTTAGTATTGAGTATTGATCTTAGGCAAATGACAGAGTTGGACTGACTTCTTTTTTTTCTTTCTAAGTTCAAAAAACAGCATTAGAAAGCCATTAAAAGAAAACTAAAATCTACAAAATAGATAAGTAACCTTGGTCTTAACCCTTCAAAAATAAGTGCAACAATAGCAATTATTAAATATCTTGTCAAGCTTAAATAGTTACACTTTTAATAGACCTCTTCTCAGAAGAAAACACAGGTACCTATAACAGGTTACATGCATTCAATCATTCATTCATTCAGTAACACTTACTGAGAGCCTTCTAATGGCCAGACACTGAGTGTACTTGCTACTGGGGATACAGTAGAGTTAAGGAAGACATAGTTCCTGCTCTCAGGGAGTGTGAAATCATGTGAGAAAGTTGGAGGAGAAAAGAGGCAATCAATTTCCCCTTGAGCAGTTGAGTGTTGCAGCAGTGGAAGCCCCATGCACCTGGGAGGGTCCATCATAGGTGCACTAACCACGACTTTGGGGATGAGCAGAGACTCTTGGAACAACTATCTTCTAGACTGGATGATGAATTAATCAAGCAAAACAGGACAAAAGCACTCCAGACAAAGCAGACATGTGCCAATGCCCAGGGCCAAAGGAGAGTGTGGAGCATTTGGGTGATTAGCAAATAGATCAGTCTGGCTGAAGCCCAAGTGAAAGGTGGTTGGTAGACAGAAGGCAGAAGAGATGGGCAGAAGTTGGGGGGAAGGAGGGAGTTCTTTAGGGTGTTTGAAGCTCATCCAGAGGGCAGAAGAGACCATGGGAAGGTCTAAAATGACAGTGACTTAGTCTCATTTGTGTTGAACTCAAATAGCCACTTCACAGACCTGATAGCATTTTGTTTTCACACCACACGTGGCTTCAGGAATGACTCTAGAATCATCTTGCTTCTTACTATATGCTTGAAAATTAAAAGCGGCATGAATGACAACATATGCTTTGTGAGAAGAAGGAAGATGGTAAGTTTAACAGGAAGGGTTGATCTAACTCCATAGACATAGTAAGAGTCTTTTCATTTGGACTTAATTATATAAAATGTTTGTAGAAATATTGCTATCATCTCTCCATTCCATGGATTTAATTTTATTTCTTACCAGATAATATCCTTTAATTAGAAGATGTCTGGGATACCTCTTTCATTACAGAATAAAAGCCTTTAATAACACATTAGCATAGTAATATGGTTTGTTACAGGTGCTACTTTCAAAACTGATCTTTGTATCAAACATGCAGTTGAAATTTGCCACAGTATTAGGAAATCTAAGGTAAACTAGTGATGTTCTCAAAATGATTTTCCTTTACTCAACTTTTCAATATATTCATTTAGAAAGTGGAATTCATTGGTCAATAAATGGCTTAAATAAGGTTTCTATCAGAGTCCATCTCCATATGAATCAGTTTCTCTGAATTATAAAAAAAATTCTGATCTAGTGTCATAACTGCACCATAGCTTCAGAAAAGAAAAAACAAAACTGAAGAAAATTGATTCCTTAATTTAACTTCTATTTCTAATGAAGCATCAACTCTCCCTGATGGTAGAACAGCAGGGAAAGCCCATTACGTAAAGTACAGGACTCTGATGACTTTGTTTTAATACATTTATAAGTAGGGTGGGAACTAGACCTAAGAATAGAAATAAAATAACACAAGATCTGAAAAGGCTGAGTAACAAAATCTAACTCTTTTTTTTGATACAATGATTTTGCAAAATAACTTATTAAACTTATTAACATTTTTAAGAATCCTAAAGCATTTCTAGAATACTGACAAACTATACACCAAAAAAGATTGAAATACAGTAAAATCTAAAAAAAAAAAAAAAAGGATTGCTACGATTAATCTTCTAAGCATAAAAGTTCTGTTATATCAGTGAACAGAATAATACGTGACTTACCTACCATTACCGAAATGTTAAGCTTTAATTAATTAAGTTTAAAAGCCCACCATTTGCAAAGCAAATAGTACTTGGCAGGGAATACAAAAAAATGAAAAAGACCCAGCATCTGTCCTTCAGGTAGCTAGCTGAAGTAACAGACACATAAACACAGTTATAGAATGAAATGGTCTCACAGTCAGAGATAAGCATTAGGCAATATGGGAGCACATTGCAAGGGCATTTTAGGTACAACTGTCCCGATTTTCACCAAATGCAAATCTAAATTCAGTTGGATACTCAGGAAAGGTTAAAAGTCAGGTGTCAGAGAAATTCATGGATACAAAGCTTCACTAAAAATATTTAATAACCAAATATGAGTCTTATTTCAATTCAACAAAAGTTACTGATATTTGAGGACCTACTGGATATTATATGATCTGCTGATAATAGAGACCAAGCACAGCCTCAGCCTCAAAGAACTCATAGCCCAGTAGAATTTTATATTAAATTAAAGAATATGTAGAAGGAAACATCTGTGTTAGAAAAATTTAACAAGAGCTTAATCTTTAACCTGGTATACACCTGTATCATAGAACACATCTTTTTGGAATCCAACTTTATTGCCGTATTTACCAAATTGTACCATTTTCTTCTCAACCATTTTCTTGAAAACTCTTAAATTTGGAAATGACACATCATAGTTCTAAGGGAGTTTCCAGTAGAGCGTTGATCCTTAAGAGTTGTATTCATTTCGATAAAGCTAATCTATTAAATATATAATCTAAAGTTTCTAAATTAGTCATATAAATAATTTCATCCATTAGATGATGTCCTTTCCAGATCACTTGATCTTATTTGAGATTTTTTTTTTTAATCACTGTGAATTTGTTCAGATGTTGCAACTACACTGTATCAGCCAGTGAATAAAGTCAGCTTTCCCTCTACTTGTATTGGACAGAGCTTAAACTGCGTAACTCAGACCTTAGAGCTGAGAGGTATCCAAGAACATGCATTTGAGTCCAGTTTAACATGTCCCGCTAAAGCATCCTCATCATTTAAGGATTATTTTTATATTACAGAAAACCCCATTTTCCTTTTGCAAATATACTACAAGTCCTATTTAAAGAAAGGTACACAGACCTGGGTGAATATTTACAAAAGCCCTCTGGATTTAACCTAAAATTATTAGCCTTTCTGCTGTGTGCTTATAAATGAAGCATAGTACAACATAATAACCAGATCGACCACAATTAGAGCCCTGAATTAAAGGCAAGAAATGAGACATTTTGACAGCTCTGGAACATTGCCTTTCTTGGGCCTCAGT
Organism: Leucopleurus acutus; assembly: GCF_964270905.1. NCBI lineage: Eukaryota > Metazoa > Chordata > Mammalia > Artiodactyla > Delphinidae > Leucopleurus > Leucopleurus acutus. Next base: position 19,380,453 of record NC_139147.1, on the reverse strand, counting down.
GCACAGCTAGGTAGCACAGGTGTTCCTGTAACTGCAGTACAATGGAAAATTCAGTGCTCAATGGCCTTCAAATTCTCTTGTGTGATGGGGTGTGAAGATCGGGTGTCAGTACTGTCTTCCTGTCATTACATGAAACACAACTAAAAACACTTTGGACTTTTGGCTGTCCTAAACGAGGTTAAAAGTATATATTGGGTTTCTTTATCATGCAGTCATAGTTTCCGTAACCACATACATGCATTTTTACAAATATTGAAAGAAATATTTTAAGAGTGCTTGTTAACAAAAATTTACATCGTAATATATTCCCTGTCTCATGTTAAAATGGTGTACCTAAACTCTGCCACTTTCCTAGTTAATCTGCAAAAATTCTCTCTAAGAATGTATTGGGAGTAAAAGGAATGTGGTTTAGTTGTTTATTTCACCAGAAGGGACAGGAGAAAGAGGAGGAGGAAGAGGGGGAAATTCATTCTATGGCAAATTAGGAACATTATATTTGCAAACCACAGACCATCCTCTGTTCCCTGATGAGAGTGGTCATCACTCAGGGATCTCTGGAAATATAGGCTGAAGCCCAAGAGTGGACTCTGAAAAGTGCTGGGAAAACACAATGGAATGAGTTACTACTGTGGGGAGAATGCAAAAGACACTATGGAAGTGCCAAATGTAGACAAGTATCTAGTGCAGAGCATTCATGTGGGGGAAGTAGGGACCATCATTTGGACACAGCAGGGGGGCAAGCCATGCCCAGAGCCCTTCTCCTTCCAGCTGGCCTTGCTGAGCGCAACGCCAGCCAGGGCTCCGCAGAGCTGTCTGCCTCTGCCCAGCAGGGTAAAAGTCACCGTGAGGGGCAACTCCACTCAACAGTGGGGTGGCTTTCATTGCCCACTTTAATCAACCTCCAAGTATTAAAAACAAGAACAGTTTAGAAATAATCCCACTTGCAGCAACATGGATGGACCTAGACATTATCATTATAAGAGAAGTAAGTCAGAAAGAGAAAGACAAGTACCGTATGATATCACTTATATGTGGAATCTAAAACATGACACAAATGAACTTATTTACGAAATGGAAAACAGACTCCCAGACATAGAAAACAAACTTATGGTTACCCAAGACGGAAGGGGGTTGGGGAGGGATAAATTAGGAGTTTGGGATTAGCAGATACAAACTGCTGTATATAAAATAGATAAACAACAAGGAACTATATTCGATATCTTATAATAAACAATAATGGAAAAGAATATGAAAAAGAATATGTATATATGTGTGTATATACATGTATATATATGTGATATATGTGTATATATGTGTGTGTGTGTGTGTGTGTATATATATATATATATATATATATATATATAAACTGAATCACTTTGCTGTACACCAGAAACTAACACAAAGTTGTAAATCAACTATACTTCAATCGTAAAAAAAAAAAAAAAAAAAGAACATTTTACCCTCTTGGAAAAAGTACTGTGTTCAAATATGCTCTATAACAATATTTTAAAATCTATGGGGAAAAATACTCTGTTCCCTGATTTGAGCTGTCTTGGGGCCCTAAAAAATGCATTGTACTGGTTATTTATGGGAATGTGGAAGGACCAGCCTACAGTGACTTTTAGGTTACAACAGAGCCCTAAAGCACAGGTAATTGTCCATGGCAATAAAGACTTTGTTTTGAGAGTTTAAGGCCATTACGGTCATAAACTGAAACAGAACCTGCATCTGACTCTGTAAGGGACACGTATGTGAAGCCATTGTCTGCTACTGAGGGTAGCATTATCCTCTAACCAAAAACTAGTAGTGGGCATCACTTTCCTTTCACTTCCTTAAGCACCATTATTCTCCTACTGACTGTTCCACCCTGAAGACATTAGCCTTGCTCCTGATCTATGAACTGTAAGTGACAGGTGCACTGAGTTGCCCATGGAATTATCTCTTCTCAGAGAGGGAGTTTGCTGGGGAGCAAAATAGTAATGATTTGGCCGTCCTGCCACCTCATGCTAAAGATTAAATTAATAATTGTGTTACCTCATTTCTGGCCACTGACAATTCATAACATTAAGCCTTATTTTCAGAATGATTTCCATAATGGAATTATGGCCAATTTTTGTGTTGGCGCTTTTGGCCCATAAAACAAGAACACAGTAGAAGACAGAACGCCACCTGGAAGAAGGACCCAGATAAACTAGGATTGTTACTTAAGACCTTGCATCTTCTCCATTGGCGTTGAATTCAACAGCTGGAGCAGTCAAAAGGGACAATTATGAAAGAGAGAAAGTTTATGTTACATCTTGACTGCTCTGGAATCACCAGAGGTCCCCAAAGGCAAAGGTTGATACCTCAACGAGACACTTCAGATGACCCAGAGTTCAGCCTTCTAGTAATTCCCAGCATCATCCTTAACCGGGCCACGCCCTGCACTGTTCCTTAAGTTGCCCTGTGGTCAGAGGTAAACTACTCATTCCCTACTCCTGATTTTGTCTTCCTTGGGGAGGGAACTCTTCTAGCTGTAGGAATCCCAGCCTTTCCTCATCCTCTCACTCACTGCTTTTCCCCAGTGAGGAAGAATTTACCACTGCTGAGATTGGAAAGAGAAATTAGGCACCCCCATTCAGGCTCCTGTCTTCTCCCTTGTGAACAAGCCTACCTACAGGAAACACACATATTCCTCCTTACTCCATGCCTCAAATTTTAAACGGTTCTGCTCCCAAATGAAGCTGTAGTGGAGTGAGGTGGGTTGGAATGGGAAGGCTGCTCTTTGCTGACTAGTTTGGGGATTTTCACTTTAGAAAACACTTGACCACAGAAGGAGCATTTTTGTTCCCCTCTGCTTTACTACTGTCATATTTTTCAATCGGTTCAGAGCACATAGAGGGACCAGGGGTGCTATTTCAGGCTCACCTCAAAGACCACAGAACTATATTTATTTACAACTTCGTGTTCCAGGAGTTTCTACCATCTGGAAGGCACTTCCTCATTCTTTTCACCTTTTCCAAATCTATGCATCCTTCAAGTTTTTTCTCAAGTCTTAACTTCAACCACAAAACTTTCCACAGAGTAGCTGTGATCTTTAAATAATGTAGTATGTGTGAAAGCATTGTGCCTGGAGCAGTAGGTATATACTAAGTGTAACTTTTCTATTCTTAGTCATTCAGGTCTATGTTAATCCTCACTATACACTGCTGGTTTGAGAATCAAGTGGTACAAATTTCTAGAAATCAGTTTGATGGTATGCCCAAATAGCCATAAAATTAACCATGCCCTTTGACTCAAAATTCTACTTCTGAGAATCTATGTTGAGTTAAATCTTGAACCAGTAAATAGTTATAAACCAAGATAAATGTATGATGATCACTAAGGACATGACTAAGTCAATTGTGGTACAGCCATATAATGGATTGTTATGCAATATTTTAAACTATACTAGCAAGTTTTTAAAGATGATACAAAGTATTTTTATACCTCTTTACCATCTTGCCTCAGTAGTAATCATTCCCTTTCCTGCAAAATAATATAAAACTAAGTATGATGCTTTAGTTTTCACTTTCATTCTTGTATCATTTTTCTACATTGTATTTTAAGAGGATTTTTCAATATTTTCTATCATCAGAATCATCATTATCATCATTTAAAAAACATGAAATTACATGTGCTAATGTTATAAGCATTGCATTATGAGGATTTCCTTAGACTCTGCCTTCTAGAACTTTACAAGCCAAGGTAAATGACCACATTGTATAGTAAAAACTCAGTAATTGAGTGAATGTTCTGTACTAATGAATGGAGCAGAAGTCCAGATATCAAGTCAATATTCATACAATATCTGCATAAATAAATAAATGATTAATCCATCATCTCCTCTTTCTAATTGTATGTAAATCATCCATTGCTTTTTGACTTTACTTCAGAAGACACTAATTCCCTAGCCCATGATTTCCCCAACACTTATTTTGTTCATTACAAATGATTATTTGTAAATAATCATTCCTCAACCACCGAAGATGTCCTTGGTATTACCAGCTGTAAAGCATGAGATGGAACACAATTTCAGAATGAAGCAGGTAATTAGGAAATTACCAGTCATGTGCATAGAAAACATTAAACTGTCCCACTTCAGTATTCCTACTACCCTATTTACATGTATTCAGGGCAAAACATTTCTCTCTCCTAATGCTCCTCAGAAACGGACAGATCATTTATGTCCAGAAACTTTACTTGTTCTTAAGCCAAGATGTTAGTGAATCCTTTTTTTTTTTTTATCTTAGATGGAATCCACATAGACAAAATAATAACCCCAAGAAGCCAAGTAGCCAATTCTCAGGTATATTATGAAACATACATTATGAGACTTACAAGTTTAAAAAGATTGGCGGCTTCCCTGGTGGCACAGTGGTTGAGAATCTGCCTGCCAGTGCAGGGGGACACGGGTTCGAGCCCTGGTCTGGGAAGATCCCACATGCAGCGGAGCAACTAGGCCCATGCACCACAACTACTGAGCCTGCGTGTCTGGAGCCTGTGCTCCACAGCAAGAGAGGCCCGCGCATCGTGATGAAGAGTGACCCCTGCTTGCCACAACTAGAGAAAGCCCTCGTACAGAAATGAAGACCCAACACAGCCAAAAATAAATAAATAAATAAGAAGTTGTAAGTACAAAGATTTAAAAAATATATATATTGGAAAAGCTACTCAAATTTGCCATAAATTTTTTTTTCTTTATTTTTATTTTATTTATTTATTTTTTTTAGACTGTGCTCCTTGGCATGCAGGATCTTAGTTCCCTGACCAGGGATCCAACCTGTGCCCCCTGCAGTGGAAGTGTGGAGTCTCAACCACTGGATTGCCAGAGAAGTCCCCATAAATCTTCTTACTTAAAAAAATTGCAACACTTTTATGGGTCATTTCAATAGTAGTGGTATCAAGTTGTTGTTAGTCTTAGAACCTTTTTTCTGCATGTTAATGTAAGTGACATCTGACATAGACAAAGAATCTGACCATGGTGTAAAACCATGCACACAAGTATAATAATAAATTTTATTCATTTTATTAACTGTGAATTACTGCTATAATTTTATCTCATTTGAACCTTCTTACATTATTATTGTATCTCCTCTTTGAATGTAAGAAAGTATTTTTTAAATGGCATATTCACCACTACCAACATAGGTCAAATGACAACACCTGGATAATATGGCCCCATGTTCTCCTGCTGCAGTGCAGATGTCACAATGTCTGGCTGCCCACTCTCATGTTAGGCTTACTTTTCCCTGCACCTAATCTTGCCTTGCTAGCTCACATATCTTCCTGGATATCACAACATTAGTCATTAACATCCAATAACCTAGAAAACTCTCTTTCAGATAAAGGGCACTTCCTGGAAAATCAGAACATTTGACTGAGTTTGTATTTTCTATATGTTCAGGGTTTCCTAGAGCCTTAGAAAACCCTAACAAGTCACCTTAAATATTATCTATTGATTACAAGACAATCCAGTATACATAAAGAATGGTTTTCAAATTTTAATCCAATGAGTTAATCTACTAAAACATTTTCCGTGTCTGAGGTCCCTTCAAAATCTGAGACGCCAGCTGATAATTATAAATTTTATACATTTTTTTAAACTGTAAGAAGCTAATTACAAGAATTTTCTTGGTGAACAATTATCCATGACAGCATTCTTCTTTGAAAAGCAGAAAAGATTTTCAGGGAAGTTTTATTAACATGAATTATTAGACCCTGAACATACTATTTGTGTTTCAGGTAGAGATAGTGTACTACACCATCAGTAACCAAATTCATGGACATAATGTATAAATCAGATGCATTGAGAAGTTCAACTACCAAAGAAAGCAAATACTCATATCCACTAAGCAGTAAACTGTCTACCTGTGGGTGTATATATCTACATGAAAAGACAAATTGTTATCAGCTTGCTTGGTGAGTATGGACACAGAGAAGGGAGAATGATCTTTATGCTGGTATCATCAAACAATGACCTATGTAACATTTTATAGATAGATTCTTGAGTTATTGAGTCAATCTTCTTTCTAGACAAAATGTTAGAGATACACTGAAAAGTTATGATTGCATTTCACTTTTCAGACCAGTTTCTCAATTTTCCTTCAGATACAGAATATGCATTGGATTGTATTTTGGTGTGTGTGTGAGTGCGTGTGCAGTTTGGTTTTTTCAGATACTTTCCAATCAAGTACATTCTTGCCGTATTGCTTTATCTTTTTGGTAATGGTGTCAGGCTCCTTCTGTAGATGGTCTACCTTTTTCATTTTCTTCCCCCTGCCCCAACTCCGTGCAGCATGTGGGATCTTAGTTCCCTGAACAGGGATGGAACACACACCCCCTGCATCCCTACATTGGAAGCACGGAGTCTTAACCACTGGACAACCAGGGAAGTCCCCTACATTTTTCATTATATCAGTGGTTCTTAATTGTACTTATTTACTTATATCTCAGATACTCTTAAAGATATACAAACATTTTAGGCCTTTTCCCAGAAAAAAAAATATAGTACACGCACACAAAATTTTGCACAGTCTTTAAAGTGTTTGACAGGAATTGTAAAGTTAGTTCATGTACTACAGATCTGTCAAACTTGGGCTATCTTATCTGTCCAGACCAGATCATACTTCTTATTTTTATTCTTTTCAGAATGATAAAAAATTTCAGGACACAAAAAGGCAAACATACAATCTGACTTTTACATATTTTACCAAATACAGTGTCTGGCCAATGCCTAGATGTCATCCAAAGGCAGAAACAGTCAGAGATGATATCCAGTCTAAGCTGCAGAGTTGCCATTGCCCATGTTGAGGATGGAGGTGAGCAAGCAACAGACAGTTTTATCTGCAACTCCCAGTGAAGGAAAAAGCTGATTTTAATCCTCTTTGCACTTTATTACAAGCAAGAGTTATGGGTCAGGATGATTCACCTACCCTGGGGCTCTAAGAAGCAGGGCAAGCAGGTTTTATCCTATTCTATATAAAATAGAAAGCAAGCAGACACAACTTCTAAACAGATCTTTTTATCACTAGTCAGCAGACAGTATACCTTCTCTGCTGTTGTACTGATTCAGCCTGCTTTCAGAAAGCATGCAAAGGCCTTGATGTACCTTGTTCAGGAAAAATAATCAATAGTTACTATCCCATTTATTTGCCAGGAAATGGTGGTTTGGGGAGATCTCCAGGCCCACACAGAAGACTTCTCAGGGTCTTCCACAATAGCACTCCCCAACGTACATTGATTTTTCTTAATTTTACTCAGAGACACTAGAAGTTTGGGGAATACCTTATCGCCATCCTTTTACTTCCCTTCATTTTTCTTTTGCTAAAAAGTACCGGTGATGTGTGAATATATCACTTATTAATTTTTTAAGTAGTGTCTAATTTCCAATGGCTTAAATTGACAACTTTTCAGATGCTTCATATCATTCAAAGAATTAATAATAAAATATATATTTCTCTTCCCTTAAAATTAAATTAAAACTTGCAATACAAGAAAGCCCTGGTGATAAGCATGTGGTGTAGGGCAATGAGACGGATTTGTAACTTATATGTAAATGCTTTTTAGAGGGCATCATGCTGTGTTTCTCTGCCTCCATAACACGTACCACACTGTCTTATTTGTAGATTATAGATTTACATTTGAGTGTATTTGGTAACTTGTCTCTATCTCACCAACTTCATCTGTTTGGTCATTAATTCTGTAGCTATTCTTTCTTCCAGGGATCAGAGAGCTATACTCTGCCCATTCCACACTTTCACTGGGTCTGGTTTGTTATCCTCTTTTCTTTGATTTGCTTCTCTTCCTTTTAACTTAGTAGAACTAGCAGGCTTTAGGCGTCCAAATACTTATGGTCTGATCACCCATACTCCTGTTAGATTAAACTACATGAAATTGCCATTTCATGTAGGTAAAATACAGTAAAATGTTGACAATTTAAGATGGGTTGTCTATAATTTTTTATGTATATTTGGAAAAAATATTAAAGAATTTTGTGAGATAAATGTAGGCCAAATGTTTGACACATAAGGGCTTTTTTACATGCTATTTTAAAAATTATTATTATTATTATAGCATCATCATCATTATTATTTAACCTAATTCAGTGCTGCCTATAAGGAGAGTCTGATATAATACCTCAGGTATTCTACTCAGGTATGTGTGTACAGTGCTTGAATAACGATTTTATATTGAGACCTCTGGGGATATAATTTAACATTCTTTAGTCATTCTAAACTTATCTTTAAATTGCCAGATTTGAGTATTTATCATCTTCAGGCTACTTGTTTGATTATATTTATATCCAGTCATGTTCACAAACTAATGTTATCCTCTTTACAATAATGTTCCTCAGGAGCAAATAAGTTCTTAAGAAAATAAGTCCAAAGGAAATGATCTAGATATATTAGGTATTCCAAAATATCATACTGGAAACGTATCAAATATTCGAGTTTATCATTATTTCTATTCAAATTTGCATGGATCAAATCTACACGCAAAAATCTTCTTCAAATCTTTTTTGAATTCTTTTTTTTATATACAGCAGGTTCTTATTAGTTATCTATTTTAAACATATTAGTGTATATATGTCAATCTCAATCTCCAAATTCATCCCACCACCATGATCCCCTCCCACTTTCCCACCTTGGTGTCCATACGTTTGTTCTCTACATCTGCGTCTCTATTTCTGCCCTGCAAACCAGTTCATCTGTACCATTTTTCTAGGTTCCACATATATGTGTTAATACACAATATTTGTTTTTCTCTTTCTGATTTACTTCACTCTGTATTACAGTCTCTAGGCCCATCCACGACTCTACAAATGACTGAATTTCTTTCCTATTTTATGGCTGAGTAATATTCCATTGTATATATGTACCACATCTTCTTTATGCATTCGTCTGTTGATGGGCATTTATGTTGCTTCCATGCCCTGGCTATTATAAATAGTCCTGCAATGAATATTGAGGTGCATGTGTCCTTTTAAATTATGATTTTCTTAGGGTATATACCGAGTAGCGGGATTGCTGGGTCATATGGTAGTTCTATTTTTAGTCTTTTAGGGAACCTCCATGTTGTTCTCCACAGTAACTGTATCAATTTACATTCCCACCAACAGTGCAAGAGGGTTCCCTTTGCTCCACACCCTCTCCAGCATTTGTTGTTTGTAGATTTTCTGATGAAGCCCATTCTAACCGGTGTGAGGAGATAGCTCATTTTAGTTTTGATTTACATTTCTCTAATAATTAGCGATGCTGAGCAGCTTTTCATGTGCTTCTTGGCCATCTGTATGTCTTCTTTGGAGAAATGTCTATTTAGGTCTTCTGAGCATTTTTTGATTGGGTTGTTTGATTTTTTTAATGTTGAGCTGCATGATCTGTTTACATATTTTGGAGATTAATCCTTTGTCCGTTGATTCGTTTGCAAGTATTTTTTCCCATTCTGAGGGTTGTCTTTTCGTCTTGCTTGTAGTTTCATTTGCTTTGCAAAAGGTTTTAAGTTTCATTAGGTCCCATCTGTTTATTTTTGTTTTTATTTCCATTACTATAGGAGGTGGATCAAAAAATATCTTGCTGTAGTTTATGTCAAAGACTGTTCTTCCAATGTTTTCCTCTAAGAGTTTTATGGTGTCCTGTCTTACATTTAGATCTCTAATCCATTTTGACTTTATTGTTGTGTATGGTGTTAGGGAGTGTTCTTATTTCATTCTTTTACATGTAGCTGTCCAGTTTTCCCAGCACCACTTATTGAAGAGACTGTCTTTTCTCCATTGTATATCCTTGCCTCCATTGTCATAGATTAGTTGACCATAGGTGTGTGGATTTATCTCTGAGCTTTCTATCCTGTTCCATTGATCTATATTTCTGTTTCTGTGCCAGTACCATATTGCCTTGATTACAGTAGCTTTGTAGTATAGTCTAAAGTCAGGGAGTCTTATTCCTCCAGCTCCATATTTTTCCCCTCAAGACTGCTTTGGCTATTTGGGGTCTTTTGTGTCTCCATACAAATTTTAAGATTTTTTTGTTCTAGTTCTGTAAAAAATACCACTGGTAATTTGACAGGGATTGCATTGAATCTGTAAATTGCTTTGGGTAGTATAGTCAAATTCACAATATTGATTCTTCCAATCCAAGAACATGATATTTCTCTCCATCTGTTTGTGTCACCTTTGATTTCTTTCATCAGTGTCTTATAGTTTTCTGAGTACAGGTCTTTTACCTCCTTAAGTAGGTTTATTCCTAGGTGTTTTATTCTTTTTGTTGTAATGGTGAATGGGATTGTTTCTTTAATTTCTCTTTCTGATATTTCGTTGTTAGTGTATAGGAATGCAAGAGATTTCTGTGCATTAATTTTGTATCCTGCTACTTTACCAAATTCATTGATTAGCTCTAGTAGTTTTCTGGTGGCATCTTTAGGATTCTTTATGTATAGGATCATGTCATATGCAAACAGTGACAGTTTTACTTCTTTTCCAATTTCTTTCCTTTTATTTATTTTTATTCTCTGATTGCTGTGGCTGGGACTTCCAAAACTACATTGAATAATAGTGGCAAGAGTGGACATCCTTGCCTTGTTCCTGATCTTAGAGGAAATGCTTTCAGTTTTTCAACATTGAGAATGATGTTTGCTGTGGGTTTGTCATATATGGCCTTTATTATGTTGAAGTAGGTTCCCTCTATGCCCACTTTCTGGAGAGTTTTTATCATAAATGGGTGTTGAATTTTGTCAAAAAATTTTCTGCATCTATTGAGATGATCATATGGTTTTTATTCTTCAGTTTGCTAATATGGTGTATCACATTGATTGATTTGCATATACTGAAGAATCCTTGCATCACTGGGATAAATCCCTCTTGATCATGGTGTATGATCCTTTTAATATGTTGTTGGATTCTGTTTGCTAGTATTTTGTTAAGAATTTTTGCATCTATATTCATCAGTGATATTGGCCTGTAATTTTCTTTTTTTGTAGTATTTTTGTCTGGCTTTGGTATCAGGGTGATGGTGGCCTCATAGAATGAGTTTGGGAGTGTCCCTTCCTCTGCAATTTTTTGTAAGATTTTGAGAAGGATAGGTGTTAGCTCTTCTCTATATGTGTGATAGAATTCACCTGTGAAACCATCTGGTCCTGGAATTTTGTTTGTTGGAAGATTTCTAATCACAGTTTCAATTTCATTACTTGTGATTGGCCTGTTCATATTTTCTATTTCTTCCTGGTTCAGTCTTTGAAGGTTATACCTTTCTAAGAATTTGTCTGTTACTTCCAGGTTGTCCATTTTATTGGCATAAAGTTGCTTGTAGTAGTCTCTTAGGATGGTTTCTTTTTCTGCAGTGTCTGTTGTAACTTCTTTTTCATTTCTAATTTTATGGATTTGAGTCCTCTCTCTCTTTTTCTTGACGAGTCTGGCTAATGGTTTATCAATTTTGTTTATCTTCTCCAAGAACCAGCTTTTAGTTTTATTGTTCTTTGCTATTGTTTTCTTTGTTTCTATTTCATTTATTTATGCTCTGATCTTTATGATTTCTTCTACTAACTTTGGGCTTTGTTTGTTCTTCTTTCTCTAGTTCCTTTAGGTGTAGGGTTAGATTGTTTATTTGAGATTTTTCTATTTTCTTGAGGTAGGATTGTATTGTTATATACTTCCCTCATAGAACTTCTTTTGCTGCATCCCACAGGTTTTGTATTGTCATGTTTTTGTTGTAATTTGTCTCTAGGTATTTTTTTATTTCCTCTTTGGTTTCTTCAGTGATCTCTTGGTTATTTAGTAGTGTATTGTTTAACCTCCATGTATATGAGTTTTTTACGTTTTTTTTTTCCCCTGTAATTGATTTCTACTCTCATAATGTTGTGGTTGGAAAAGATGCTTGATGTGATTTCATTTTTCTTAAATTTACCTAGGCTTGATTTGTGACCCAAGTTGTGATCTATCCTTGAGAATGTCCATGTGCACTTGAGAAGAAAGTGTAATCTTCTGTTTTTGGATGGAATGTCCTATCAATATCAATTAAATCTATCTCATCTTTTGTGTCATTTAAAGCTAATGTTTTCTTATTAATTTTCTGTCTGGATGATCTGTCCATTGGTGTAAGTAAGGTGTTAAATTCCTCCACTATTATTGTGTTACTGTCAATTTCCTCTTTTATAGCTGTTAGCAGTTGCCTTCTGTATTGAGGTGTTACTATGTTGGGTGCATATATATTTATAATTGTTATATCTGCTTCTTGGATTGATCCCTTGATCATTATATAGTGTCTTTCCTTGTCTCTTGTAACATTCTTTATATTAAAGTCTATTTTAGGGGCTTCCCTGGTGGCCCAGTGGTTAAGAATCTGCCTGCCAATGCAGGGAACACAGGTCCAAGCCCTGGTCCAGGGATGTCCCACATGCCACAGAGCAACTAAGCCCATGCACCACAACTACTGAGACTGCATTCTAGAGCCCATGAGCCACAAGTACTGAGCCCATGTGCCACAACTACTGAAGCCCACATGCCACAACTACTGAAGCCCACGTGCCTAGAGCCCATGCTCCACAACAAGAGAAGCCACCACAATGAGAACCCCATGCACCACAACAAAAGTAGCCCTCGCTCTCTGCAACTAGACAAAAGCCTGCATGCAGCAACAAAGACCAACCCAACACGGCAAAAAATAAAAATAAATAAAAAAAATTTTTTTAAATAAAGTCTATTTTATCTGATATGAATATTGTTACTCCAGCTTTCTTTTGATTTCCATTTGCATGGAATATGTTTTTCCATCCCCTCACTTTCAGTCTGTATGTGTCCCTAGGTCTGAAGTGGATCTCTTGTAGACAACATGTATATGGGTCTTGTTTTTGTATCCATTCAACAAGCCTGTGTCTTTTGGTTGGGGCATTTAATCCATTCATGTTTAAGGTAATTATCGACATGTATGTTCCTATTACCATTTTCTTAATTGTTATGGGTTTGTTTTTGTAGGTCTTTTTTCTTCTCTTGTGTTTCCCACTTAGAGATGTTCCTTTAGCATTTGTTGTAGAGCTGGTTTGGTGGTGCTGAATTATCTTAGCTTTTGTTTGTCTGTAAAGCTTTTCATTTCTCCACCAAATCTGAATGAGATCCTTGCTGGGTAAAGTTATCTTGGTTGTAGGTCTTTCCCTTTCATCTCACTTTAAATATATCTTGCCACTGCCTTCTGGCTTGTAGAGTTTCTGATGAGAAATCAGCTGTTAACCTTATGGGAGTTCCCTTGTATGTTATTTGTCATTTTTCCCTTGTTGCTTTCAATAATTTTTCTTTGTCTTTAATTTTTGTCAGTTGGATTACTATATGTCTCGTTGTGTTTCTCTTTGGGTTCCTCCTGCCTGGGACTCTGCACTCCCTGGATTTGGGTGGCTATTTCCTTTCCCATGTTAGGGAAGTTTTCGACTATAATCTCTTCAAATATTTTCTCAGGTCCTTTCTCTCTCTCTTCTCCTTCTGGGACCACTATAATGCAAATGTTGTTGCATTTACTGTTGTCCTAGAGGTCTCTTAGGCTGTCTTCATTTCTTTTTGTTCTTTTTTCTTTATTCTGTTCTGCAGCAGTGAATTCCACTATTCTGTCTTCCAGGTCACTTATCTGTTTTTCTGCCTCAGTTATTCTACTATTGATTCCTTCCAGTGTATTTTTCATTTCAGTTACTGTATTGTTCATCCTGTTTGTTTGTTCTCTAATTTTTCTAGTTGTTTGTTCTTTAATTCTTCTAGGTCTTTGTTAAACATTTCTTGCCTCTATTCTTTTTCTGAGGTCCTGCATCATCTTCGCTATCATTATTCTGAATTCTTTTTCTGGAAAGTTGCCTATCTCCACTTCATTTTGTTGTTTTTCTGGGGTTTTATCTTGTTCCTTCATCTGGTGCAAAGTCCTCTGCCTTTTCACTTTGTCTCTCTTTCTGTGAATGTGGTTTTCCTTCCACAGGCTGCAGAATTGTAGTTCTTCTTGCTTCTGCTGTCTCTCTTTTTTGAATTCTTAAGCTATTTTTATATCATTATAATTTTTAAAAATCAATCTCAAAGGATACAGAGTAGAAGTAGAATAAATGATTTTCTCACTGAACTTATGATTATTTCCCTCATTCTGATCAGTTTCAGACCTTAGACGCTTGACAAGTGTTTATGTTGAGTTGATTTAGGCAGAAATTTCATTTAAAAGATAAAGTAATTTAAGGGCCAAACTAAAGGATTTGCTAAATTAACTGTGGACTTAATTTTTATTTGAAACTTCAATGGTTGCTTCTGTTAATGAAGTATTGTCATAGAAAATGGGTGGCTTTGGAAACACACTTGTCATTGCCATAATTAATTCTCCCTTGGAACAAGCACAACATTCAGCACGTTTTGATGGTGCTCTAGCACACTGTGTCAGAACAGAAGGAAGGCATGATTGACAAAATGTTTATGTGACAGATACATTCACCATATAAATACACATCTGATGAACTCAAAAATTAACCTGCTGTCTGGAACAGTGGTGCATATTTTAAAAGACTAACCTTGCAGAAAGGCTATTTTCCACTGCTCATTTCAACTACAAAGAGAATAGTAAAATAAAGCTCATATACCAAAACAAAATGATTTACTTTATTCAGCCATTTCAAACAAGTGATGGCAGGAAATAGCAGGAAACTTAAGGCCAGACCACTTAAATCCCAATAAAATGCAAGGAGTGAATTTTTTTTCTTCCATCGGGAGAGAAAGCCAAACATTTTTGCCTAGTGCTAATACCTGTTGACACATTTTACTAAATCTTAGACATTACTTTTTGTAGATATTACTTTTTGTTTGCCATTTTAGGTATGCATACTTATTTTTAACTACCTTAGTCTTTAGAATTAGCAATGCACACACACAAATTGAGCTGTATTTCCAGTTCACCTGATCCTTGGTTTCCAGTTCTTAACTCTCTCTTTTCCCTACTTCTCCATTATGCTTCCCAGAGGATGACCCACCCCCTCCTGCTCCCTTATGCTATGCTCAGTTGCCCTGCTCCTTAGTCTTCTTTATCATCTGGCTATTGCTATGTAACAAACAATCTCAGAAATAAGTGGCTTAAATTAATAACCACTTATTTTAGCTCATGACTACAGGTTGACTGAGTGGTTCTGCTAACCTGGGTTATGCTTGTTTGCTGTCATGTAGGCTTATTTATGTATGTGCAGGTCAGCTGTGGCCTGGATCTTCAAAGATAGGCTCACTCATATGTCTGGTGCATGGTTGGTTGTTGGCTGGGGCAACAGGGATACTGGGCCATGTATCTCTCATCATCCAACAGGCTAGTTTGGGCTTCCCTCACAGCAGCTGAGCAGGGATCAAACAGAAGCTTTCAAGAACTCCTGAAGTTTAAGCCTAGAACCCTAGAACTGACACAGTTAAATTCTGCCACATTCTTTTATCCAAAGCAAGTCACAAGGTTATCCTAGGTCCAAGAAAATGGGACCTAGACTTTAACTCTTGATGGAAGAAGCTTCAGTGTCACACAGCAAAACACATTATACAAGAAAAAGTGAAGAATTAGGAACCCTTTTGCAATCACCCAATCACATCTCTCTCCCATTATTCCAAATATGTTTACAACTTTTTTCCATGTCCATATTCCTATAAAACCAAATGAGCTTTGTTGACTAACTTACAGCAGACAGAGAAATCCAGGCTAGAAACCAAATCAAGGAACAAAGCCAAAAGGCAAGAGAAAAGTTGTCATACTGTCATTTTATTAGATGTGAATCTTCAATATTTGATAAAGCATAATAAAGCCCTCTCCATGTTACTATCTTTGAAGTGAGTCCATATCATACTGTTGACTGTTTGGGACATGATCTTGGGTCTTAGGAAGTTTTTCAAAAAATATTACATAGATATATTTTAATGGAGGCAATTAAAAATGCTTCCATTGTTTTAAAAGATTCATTGGCCCATTGAATTGAACATAAAAGGAAATATAATGTAGAGGGGGAAATATACATAGATTTTGACATCAGATAGACCTGGATTCAAATTTCAATTCTGCAACTTACTACCTTTTGACTTTAGCCAAATTGCTTGGCCACTCTAACCTCACATGCGGTATAGTGAGTATACATACTGGGTATTGAACAAATTTCCATTTTCTAATGTATTAGTTTACTCTGTCAAAAATAAGAAGGAGACAGTGAAGAACCCAGGGAGATTCAGCTCAGAACTCTCCAATCTTATAGAGCTTCTCAGGTCCACATTTAAGCTATTTGAGAAAAAAATAATTCAATAAATATAAAAATGTTTAATTAGCATTCTTCATTGAGATTGTCAAACTCACATTTAGCAAGTTACATTAAATAATAGACCTTCTCCAAACATATTTTCTTTTTTTAAATAAATTTATTTATTTTATTTATTTACTTTTGGCTGCCTTGGATCTTTGTTGCTGCACGCAGGCTTTCTCTAGTTCTGGCAAGCTGGTGCTACTCTTCATTGCGGTGAGTGGGCGTAGCATTGCGGTGGCTTCTCTTGTTGCGGAGCACAGGATCTAGGTCCTCGGGCTTCAGTAGTTTTGGCTCACAGGCTCAGTAGCTGTGGCTCGCAGGCTCTAGAGCTCACGCTTAGTAGTTGTGGCACACGGGCTTAGTTGCTCTGCAGCATGTGGAATCTTCTCGGATCAGGGCTCGAACCCACGTCCCCTGCATCGGCAGGTGCATTCTTAACAACTGGGCCACCAGGGAAGCCCCATCCAACCATATTTTCATGCATGAACTCTTGCATTTATCTTGGATTCAACTCTCTTCTTTAATTCACTATGAAAAAGAATATGTCAAAAAAGTATGGTACTTCAATCGAAATTGTCTGGGGTTTGGGGGGTTTTTTTTGTTTTTGTTGTTTTGTTTTACGGTACGCGGGCTTCTCACTGTTGTGGCCTCTCCCGTTGTGGAGCACAGGCTCCGGACGCGCAGGCTCAGCGGCCATGGCTTACGGGCCCAGGTGCTCCCTGGCATGTGGGATCTTCCTGGACCGGGGCACGAACCCGTGTCCCCTGCATCGGCAGGCGGACTCTCAACCACTGCACCACCCCGAAATTGTCTGTTTAATGAATAGTTTGCACCTTTGCTTTCATTAGGGTCTATATCTGTTAGCCACAGACTCCTATGGCTAATTCTTGATAAGCCATAACAAAAATATACTGACAACTCAACACATGTAGCAAAAATGAACAGACAATGATATAGTGTTTCTGTAAAAATTTTTTGCTACAAGGGAGAAGGAAACCGATCCCAAGCCCACTTAAAGGAAAGTTTGCTTACATTTTCAATACCCAAAAGGAATAAAGAAATCATTGTTCTATCAAGTTAAAAGGCATCTTTTACCATCTCACAGAAATCTCAACTTTCCATGTCCCTAGAGTCACAGCTAATATTGTACAGCTCATGGGTATTTTGAGGTGGTCTATTCTGCAAGATCCTTTCATTTATTTCAAAGAATTCATTTATTTGTACACTGTCTACCTCCTTTGCCAGGTTCAGTGATACACTGTGAAGTTTTCTCCCTGTGAGCACAGAAAAATGCAATCCTGAAGAAATTGAGGTCTGGAGCTCTAGTTTTCAGGATGGTGGTCCCCAGGGAGAAAACTGCCTAGAGAGGATCAGCAGTCTTTAATTCTATCAGGAGTTTAATCTTGTAATGAAGCCTGAAAATTCCATTTTTGTTAATAGAAAAAGAACCAGCATGAAATGTAGTGCACAAACCATTTCCACTGGCAGCTAACACAGCCACACTGAGTCATCACAGACTCAGCATAATAAAATTGATTTAATTATGTTGAAGAGAATAGAGAGAAGATCGACTGAATCAACCAGAGGAGAGCAAGGCACCCAACTCCCAACTCCAAATTATAGAGAAGTGATACACTTTCAGCATAGAGCTGAGATGCTCCTTTTTGACTTTGCCGTCCTCAGGTGTCCTGTCTGGTAGCAACGCTAGTCTTTCTGAAAAGCAACTCTCCCTTGTTGGATGTCTTATTTATTCTTCCTAGACCATCCACTGTACCAGTAGGGAAAACAATAAGTGGCATGCTCATTCCTTTGGACCTCTCCTTAATCGTCCTGTATATTCATTCTTGTAATCCAAAGTATCCTCTGCTTAAAAGGTCCAGGGACATTTACCAAGTGCACATGGAGTCAACTTTCACCTGTTTACCTTAGGATCACGTTGTTATCAAATTGTTAAAAATAAAATAACACATATATGTATATATATTACATATTGTGTGTATATATAATATGATATTACATATATATGTAATGTAATATACAAATATGTCATTATATAACATATATAACCATTACATAATGGCAATTATATAACTGGTATATAATAGTATGTATAATAACTGTTTTATAATATGCTGTATATATACCTGTTTTTATATGCTATATTGATATATAACATATATATGTATATAAACACTATTTACATATAAATTGTGAGTGAATAGGTTATACTTCAAAGAGAAAGGCAGTATGGCAAAGACTGAATTAGAGTCAGGAACTTTACTGCTAGTTCAGATACTATGGTGGATAGTTCACATCAGTTTATAAAGCTTTCTGACTGATCTTTCTGTACCCTATAGATCTCTCATTTATAAAATTAAAGGATTGGCTGATATAATCAACAAAGCTTCTCTCACTTCTAAGGTTCTATGATCTAAGGATATTTACTAGGAATCTATAAGTTATCTAAAGTCATGGCCAGTATAACCCAAAGCAAAGCCTATATTTTTAAGTAGTTTATAAATGTAAAGTAAGGGTACAGGCAAAAATATGTGGTCATAGCCAACATTCCATTCCAAGGACCCTGCAGCAATTTGTTTTATAAAAAAATTACATCTTCACAAAAATATACTTCAAAGATATTCTACTTAGAGTTCAAATTTTTTCTCATCCTTTAAATGTACTAGAATCAGAGAAGACATATGAAAATTGATTAGTATTCTTTTCATTCTTCCCTAGTTTATACACTTTGATTTTTTTCTTACTTGCAGATGTCCCATGTGAATATAAGTATTATTACCTTATCCTTGGACTTCCACAGAATTAATGAACTGTTGCAATAGCCAATCACAATTTGTGTTTATAGTTTAGTGTCTTGTGAGGCTTATAATTATTTTCAGTTCAGATCTGCTAGTCCAGTAAGTGCCTTCATTATTCTTGGAGATGAAGAAGCTGTTGGTTATGCTGAACTTGTCTTCTCCCTGCACCTTCTTTCTTGGCCACTGCTTGTAGTAAACATCCTTTCTGCTCCAATTTAATAGAGCTGACTGCAGAAGGTCATTTATTAGGTAATCACTTGTCTGTGAAAAATCCTAATTACTGTATGTTTGTCAAAGGGATGAAAATAACATTGCATTTGAATGTTGAATGAGGAGTAAACCAGCGTGCAGATGAGTTAATCTGAAGGTTTTTTTTTTAACTGGCAGATAAATAAATTTGTTAAGTGCACCTACAACTTGAGGATTAAAAAGAGAAGATACACTATCAGCTATAGTGAAGATAAAAAGGTGCAGAGTTTATGGTGTTATCAGTTTGGAGTTAAAGCAAAAGAAAAATAATTTATGAATGCTACAGGGATATATTTTTCCTGTGGAATCTTAGTGCCCCCTGCTGATCCTCAAAAAATGTTTTACATTGAAGATGGTTCATGTTTTTTCTTTCTAGATAAGTAATTTTTCTATTACGGTATTTCTTTACCAACCCTGGAGAATCTTTCCTATATAAGACTCCATCTCAGCAGTATACATGTTAGTATCTGTGGCTTCTCATAGAAAAACAAGCGATTCATCAAAAATGTATATTTGCAATTATTAAAAGATAGAGAGCAAAGAATTTGAAATTACCATCTGATAATATAACTAAACAGGTTGAACTTGTTAGTTAAAAAGTCAAGTCATCACCACTTAGGAAAGAAGACCTTGATAAAAGTGAAAACACATAATAAAATTACCAGGGACCAAAACCACAATACTGTTTCTGAATAAGATGAACAGATTGTTTATATTCATATTAGTTCATAACCAGACACATCAGACATTAAGACACAATATGTTGCCGGACACCACATTATTAATAATATTAATTTTGCCCATATTTTAGATTTCTCCAATACAGTATCTGTGAGAGAAATATTACTATTCTTATCTAAGAGGTGAGGAAAATGAGACTCATAAAGCTAATGTAAGTTACTGAAACACTGTACAATCATTTACTGACAGAGAATCATCTGAGATTATTTTTAGAACAAAATGGGTATAAATACATTTTCTACACCTATTTCTCACTCCACTCCAGATGACTGCAAAGCAAATTACAGACATCTATAGATATTTCAGTATTTATCTCTAAAGATAAGCTCTCTTTTGAAAAATATTTTAAAACCAAGCAGAACCAAGATAAGTAACCATGGTGTCAACCTCTAGGCTCTCTCTTTATGTTAATCATGTCTTATATTTTCTGTATTCTAATGTTTTAACCCTTGGGGCCTTGCAAACCCTGGAGGGACTGCCCCTCCCAAGGTTAGTGAATTCCTAGAGATGATAAACAACTCACCCATGAGGGTACTTTTCAAACGCAAACGACCCAATCCGGGGCCCAAATCCCCAAATGCCTCCTTTATGGGGCTATTACACTCTGGACCACTATCCAACAGCCAATCACCCCAAGGCCAGGTACCAGACAACTAGGGACAACACATATGCCTCAGAGCCCACTGAAATTATTTAAACTGGCCAATCCTAAACCTGTTTGCCCTGCCTCATTGATTCTTTCCCTTGGAAACTACAATAAATGTTCTTACCCACAGTTCCCTGTCTCCTGATCAAACCCAGTGGTTTCCCATCTAGCCCCCATGGCACGCTCAATTCCATGGGAATTGGGATCTGTGGGATATAACAAACTACCTTTTCAATTGCAGTTGTTTACTGATGTGTTGCCCTTCCTATACTTAAATAATGATAAAACCTGTTAAAATGCTACTCTGCGGAAACTGCTCTCAGTCTCTTTCCATTACATTTCAATAAGAAGGTAAAATTGGTATAAAATAAGTTATGTCTTAAACACAGCAATGCTGAATTATGGGGGTCATTTTTTTCACAAGTAGACTAAGACTCTCTCATTAAATAAAAATGAGGGCCAGTTATTTCACATCATTAAATAGGTTCATTGACATTCCTGGATATCAGAGAGTCATTTCCCCAAACCATCAACTGCCACACAATCTCTGAGCCGTGATAACCCTAAGCAACCTCCAACATAGTGGTTAGACTTTAATAATATTACCATGGCTTTGAAAATAAAAAGATATCATGAAATCAGTCAGGCTGAGGTGTTGCAGGAAAAGCTAGAAAAAGAGAGAAACTTACACGTCCAATTTTCCATCTGGCTGAGAAACTGACTTGGTTCCATAGTAGAGTTTGATATCTAACATCAGAGTTCCCATTACTGGGGGCGAGGGTGGGGTGGGGAGAACCTGCATGCAAGTTTTCCATCTGCATTATCTCATTTAATACTCACCATTCCTCTATCAGTTAGGCTTAAATTATCCTTATTTATAGATATGGAGGTCAAGACTCAAAAGATAAGAAGCTTGCTTGTCATGTTTCAAAACCTTGTTCTGACTGTACACATCATGTTCTTCCCACTAAGCCTCAACATGGCCACAAAAATCTCAAATTCTTCAACAAAGTTGTTATATTTCAAATAAAATATTTGGCATTATTAATTGGTCATCCTATGTTTAATAACAAAGTTGAGTGAAGTTTCAGGTGGTATCCTATAAAAAGCTCAAATTTAATTTTTAGCAAATATCAAGCTTAATGCCAGTAGGCAGTTGTCATCCTCCAATGTTGCAATGTAGTATGTTTTCCATACCTACACAACACAAGTGTCTACACTTGCTAGATCATATCACTCTCCTCAGATAGTCTACTCTAGTGCCAAGATCCAGTCCAGCACAGGGACATCCTCAGCCCAGAATGGGTTAGCTAGATTTAAAGAGGGGAAAAAAGGGGACACCCCATGAAATTTGAATTTCAGATAAACAGCAAATAATGTTTAGTATAGCCCACACACTATTTGGAACATACTTCTACAAAAAACAGTATTTACTATTTATCTGAAATGCTAATTTAACTATCTTTCATACTGAAAATATATTCATCTGAAATACTAATTTAACTGTACTTTATACTGAAGTTCAAATTTATCTGTATTTTATCTGGCAACCCTAGCTCAACATCTTCCAGAGAATCTGAATTCCATCTGTGGTCTCATTGGGACATAATTCTATGCTGAGAGAGAGGAATGACAAACCCAGAACCGTAGTCCCCACACATTTCCTGTAATAATAATAATTATTAATTATAACTAATAATAATTAATTGATTTTTAAAAATAAATTAAATAACTTAATGAGGGTCCTCTAGACCACATCTGTGGACATTTCACATCCATAGCCCATTCTATTTGGAACAGGAAATTGTTGGGATAACCTAAAACCAGATGAGCTCCCAAGGTAGTAAAGGCAAGATGGCATGATTATTTATTTCACTATCTCATTCCTTCTCTCAGCAAGGCCCACTGAATCTCAGATTTGGCATTTGATGCCTGCATAAAAGGTGGATATGAGAATATAAGGAAGACATCATAGAAGACAGACAAGAAGCATAATTGTCATTAAGTAAACCCAGAAATCAATAAGTTGCATATAATGCCACCTTTAATATACCAAAGTAGTTTTTATTATATATATTGCTCTAATTTTAAATTGCATTTGCTGATAACAAACAGTTCAGAGCATTATTATTTGAGAGAAAGTGGTGTTTCTATTTCAGACTATTTGGAAAATGCTGATATTTAATCCACTATAATATTTCTGAATTCTTCTTGTGCTGATTTTAACCTCTTGGCATATTGGGTTTTCCTGGATATGGAAACATTCTTTTTGTTGATGTTGTTTCCTGTGAAAATAATTCATTTTTAGAGAAAAATATAATTTATTTATCAGAATTCAGACTGCTATGGCTGCATATTACCTGCAAATATTTTATGAGGTCTTTTTTTATTTTTTTTAAACTTTCAAAACTCGTAATCTTGGTTCAGTGAAGGTGAAACCTTTTAACTGAAAGATGAAAATGACAGCTACAGTCACACTGAGTGTTAAAACAGGTTCTGACGTGAAGGAATATTGGTAGCTTGGTGACATCCATCTTACTATGTGTTTCTAGAACAGTGAATATCATATTGTTCCACTTGCCAAAATGTCATGAATTTGAAGCTGGCCTCAGAAAATGCCATCAATGCTGGCTGTGAAATTTCCTTTGACTCAGATGGAAGAACAATATTATGTGCTCTCTTTTCTGTAAGACTGCAATTTAAATCAAAATCAGTTTTCTGGGCCAATTATATACTCAGAATACCTGATTTCAGTCTCCAAACTAGTGAAGCAATGAAGACACTTTAAGAGAGTTTAGAAGGCAAATAGCTTCTTGTAATGGGCTTTTAAGAACCTGATTTAGAGGCCCCTCACTCCCCATCTAGGAAGATCATGGTCCAAGATCTTTCCATAAGTAAGATGAGCAGAATGAAGGCAACATCAGGAACATATTCACTATGTAAATAAACAGTGAAATAAGAATATCTAAAACTGGGAAATAGATACCAGAGACATAACCAAACACCTTAAGTTTGATAATGAGGTTATCATCACAAAAGCTGTCCAAATATGAACAGGAAACATCATTTGGAAGGAATAGCTTCCAACCTTGAGGTTCCATGATTCTATGATTCTCAGAAAACTCTCATCATACATTTCAGAATACATTCAGTGAATGAGAGAAAAATTATCCACATTTTAAGGAAATCTTTTTATAACTGACTATCTTTTTTTTTCTTTTTTTTTTTTTGGTAGTACGCGGTCCTCTCACTGTTGTGGCCTCTCCCGTTGCAGAGCACAGGCTCCGGACACACAGGCTCAGCGGCCATGGCTCACAGGCCCAGCCTCTCCGCGGCACCTGGGATCCTCCCGGACCGGGGCACGAACCCACGTCCCCTGCATCGGCAGGCAGACTCCCAACCACTGCACCACCAGGGAAGCCCAAACTGATGTATCTTTTAACATCATTTATCATTCATTTGTATTTTCTTTATATATATTTTATCCCAGCATTTTGTTTCAAAGAGCATCTAAGACTCAAATCTTATTAATGGGATTTTAATTATTGGAGGTATTACAGTATTTTCCAAGTGTTTATGATCCTTGGGATATTAATTATCAAAGAAACACTGATTCTTTTTCCTCTTATCATGCGAACACACAGGTCTGGGAATCCCATCAAATATCTAGTTTATTCCTGACTTATATGCAAAATAAAACAAAACAAACTTTATGTTAGTAGCTGTTTATATGGCTTAGAATAGCAGTTTTCAAACTATATTCCATGGACCCCTAAGGGTCTTTGTGTTCCTTTCAGAGTGTCAGTGAAGTTAAGTGTATTTATTGCACTTGGGAGCTTGCTGCACAGTAAATGCTGAATCAACTTCCTGCCACACTATGCAGTTTAAGAAAGGAAATCTGCAGATCAATGTAGGTGAGATCCCACCACTGCCTGGGGCCGTGTTTCCACAGTTCATCTACAGGCCATATCCACTTCCTGTAATAAACAATGGAGGGAGAGGTCAGAGATCGCTATGATGGTGAAAGGGAAGAAAGGATAAGCAAAAAGTGAAGAAAGTCACAAAGAGATTCTGGGGAAAATAATTCTTGGTCACCTGCCATTTCTTCTACTTGTGAAAACAGAAACAAGGAGGTAGTGCTTAATGCTTGATTGTTCTTTCCTCTCCCCACTCCACCACCGACATCCATAAAGTGTTCCTGCTTCACTTTGTTTCTTCTATATTTATATCACTTAAAAACAGTGAACTAGCATAAGAGTAACATGAAATGTTCTGTTCCCAACTCAAAAGTTATGATAGAAAGTTATTTAATGCAGTTGCCAACAATGCCACAGTGCTAAACATCTCTTGAGTGGGAAAAACAAACAAGCAAACAAAAAACAGTCTCAGAGATTTATCAAGAGACGCCTCCCTAAATTAACCATCACGGATTTTTCTTCATGAGCATTTTGTTAAGAATACATCTGATTGGACTTTCTCTTCTGGTAATAAGTAAAGCCCTAGTAGGATGACTTGTGGAAAACAATTTTAAAATCTGGACGAGGAGCAGGTAGATTCTGATGGGAAGGACACACTCAAAGGAGGGAAGATTTACAAAGTGATTTAATGTTTTTGCAGTTTTACCCTGTGCCAACAGCAGTGTACGTGACCCACAGGACAGCAGGGAAAACTATGAAAACCCAGGTGTTTCTGACCTGGAGGACTAGAATGCTGCATCTGAAGAAAGTATGGCTACTGGAGAGATAGAGAGGATCTTAGAAGGGAAAGAGTCTGAGAGCATCTCTCCATATTTGTCTTCCCACATCTCTGGCTGACCCTTGAACTACACTTATGCAAAGCAGACTCAAAGTAGTTCAGCTGAGGACCAAAGAGCCTATCTGAGACTAGAGTTGCTACCCAAGTGTTTGCAGTTCATATCTAATTGATGCAATATCCTTCAGAAAGAAATAGAACACTCATCAGAGAAAAATAACATAATCTAGTGTTTCCAGACTTACACTTAAAGCATCCAGTATACAATTCAGAATTATGAAGAACTAAGAAAATAGAACACATGCTCAAAAGAAAAGGAAATCAAATATGACCAACCTCAAAATTACCCAAATGTTGGAACTAACAGGCAAGGATTTTTAAGAAGCTGTTATAATTCTCTCCATGAAGTAAACTAAAATATGCTGTCAATGAATGAAAGATAGGAAATTAAAGCAACAGCAAAAAAATAAATAATAAAAATAAAATTTTTAAAAGATCAAAAGAAATCCTACAACTCAAAATATGCAATATCTAAAATAAAATTTTCTTGGAAGGACATAATATTCTACTTGATCAACTAGACAGTAAGTCAGCAAGGACATAGACGATATGAATAACGTGACTAAGCACACTGATGGGAATATCCATGGCTAAATTTACATTTTTAACATGATGGATGATATCAGAATCAAGTCTTAACAATAATTATATTACTTTGCAATAGCTTATTCTAGATATTTCAACAGAATGCATATTTCCACTCAAGTGCTTCAAAAGCATTAAAGCATAATCAAGAATTAGAGATGGTCCACTATAACAAATTAAATATAGATAATCCCCCAGCATCCTTGCACATAATACATAGCAGTTAAGAGTGTGGGCTCTATATATCCAGAGAAAACTCTAATTCGAAAAGATACATGCACTCAGCATTCATAGCAGCATTATTTACAATAGCTAAGACATGGAAGCAACCTAAATGTCCAACAACAGATGAATGGATAAAGAAGATGTGGGGTATTCGTATACAATGGAATACTTCTCTGCCATAAAAAAGAATGAAATAATGCCATCTGCAGCAACATGGATGGACATAACGATTATCATACTAAATGAAGTAAATCAGAAAGAGAAAGACAAATGTCATGTGATATCACTTATATGTGGAATCTAAAATATGATACAAATGAACTTATTTACAAAACAGAAACAAACTCATAGACATGGAAAACAAATTTATGGTTACCAAAGGGGAAGGGGAGTTGGGGAGGGGTAAACTCAGAGTTTGGGATTAGCAGATACAAACTACTATATATAAAATAGATAAACAACAAGGACCTACTCTATAGCACAGGGAACCATATTCAGTATTTTGTAATAAACCATAATGGAAAAGAACACAAAAAAGAATATATATGTGTGTATATTCTTTTTTGTATTCTGAATCACTGAATCATTTTCTGTGTACCAGAAACTAACACAAAATTGTAAATCAACTATACTTCAATAAAATTTTCTTTTAAATTATATGGGCTGTAAAATCAGATGGAGATAATGATAGAACACCTATCATGGAATTAAGCAAGATAATTAACATCAAAGTATTGTAGCTGTCACTGTATAATTATCAAAAACAGAAGCCAAGTTTGCTTGGCGTTTCAGTAAATAAGTGAATTTTGATTTGGAAAGTGCAGATGAATCCAACTTGTGATGATCTAAGGAGGCTTTTAAAACCATTGAAGTCACTGGAGGATTATCCTGCAAAGCTACTGAGATCAGATCTGCGAAGTTCAAATCTTTACACCAAAGCTGAACCCCCTACAGTTCAGGAGTCTTTGCCTGGAAATACATATGCCTGAATAGGGTTTTCAATTTGTTTCTTTTTTGAAAGTTGTACAGTTTCCCCTCCATTGCACCCATATATTTCTTATTTCTTTCCCCAGGTTGACAAAAAATATTGATTTTGGTCACCAGAGAGTTCTCTCCAGAGAGGTCAGAGAGTTTATTTTTTTTTTTTCTTTTGATACTGTCTGCTTTAAAATGTCATTTAAGCTGTTTGCTTTTCTGGGCACTAAATAAAAATTAAAAATTATCTGTGGCCAGCAAGTGAGCTTAAAAAGATGACACAAGTGGAGACCACCTGCCTCTTGATGGAACTGGAGTATGAAGTGTTTCTTTTCCTTTGAGTTGACCTTTCAGTCAAGTACAGTCCAGTTTTTAAATAACTTACCGAAAAACCTTTGTTTGTTTTCACTAAGTTTTTCCAAACTGATAAAATCTAGAGTAGGACTGCCATGATACTAACCAGGAAAATCTTCTTTAATGAGATAAATTTTAAGACTCTTTTTCTTTTCTAGCAGTTTCTTATTTTAA
The DNA here is from genome assembly GCF_964270905.1 of Leucopleurus acutus. Lineage (NCBI taxonomy): Eukaryota > Metazoa > Chordata > Mammalia > Artiodactyla > Delphinidae > Leucopleurus > Leucopleurus acutus. The sequence goes on along the minus strand of NC_139147.1, from coordinate 19,352,595 downwards.
TGAACACTCCAAAGAAAAATATTTGACTTGGGGGGTAAAAAAGAATACTTGAATACATTCAGGGTTTTTTGTCAGTAAAGCCTCTTAAAATTGCTTTCAAAGCAAATGTAAAAGATGAGCTCTACACATAGTTGCTTCTCATTTCAAATAAACTTGTTTAACAAAATTTCAAAGCCGAGTCATTGATTGTTCATTTTATGAAACATGAGTGTTTATACGAAAAGAATGTTTAGCAAGGGGATAATAATAATAATGTTCCATTATAATTTGTGAACTCCCCACGGTTGCTTGCAAATTATGTTTCCCATTCTTTGTTAATGACCATGACACAGCCCAGTGTTTGCCAAAGTGTGAGTATGGACTACTGGTATCAGAATTATCTGGGCGACTTGTTAAAAGTACAGTCATGTAACGTGTCCTAGTTCTTCCAAATCAGAATCTCTAGGACGGGGTACATGGAATCTGTATTTTTACCAATATCCCCAGATGATGCCCATACAAACCAAAGTCTGAGCACTTCTATTCAAGGAGATTTGGGTGATGGTGAGAGAGCTTGGAAGTTCACAGAGCCTTCATCCACATAATGGAAGATAAAGGAAAAAGGTTTTATAAGTTATTCAATATGTTGATGCCCAATTTTCAATCATCATCACATAGGTTGAAAAAGAACATAGCCAATATCTTTAAATAATAATGAATACTCATATCTTTAATAATATCAGGGCATAAATTATTTTTAAAATAATAATAATAATTTGTGAACTCTTAAAATAAAGTCAAAATGCAAAGAATTGAGGTCTGGAAACCCAGTGTCATTAAGAAAAGTAGAGCATATGAGAGCTTCCTCTGATATGTAAAAATCTAAGAAATTTTTCTTAAAATCACTGTAAAAATACTTCTTATACTCCAACACCCAACATATGTATTAGCCATCAGGGAAATGGTGGTGTTGAATATAGTGGCTCAGCTTCACTTACACTGCCAGAGTCAGAAGTCTATGTCAAATCTCCCTTGTTTTTTTCTTTTTAAACTATATGTAATTTCAAAACAATTTACTATTTGATTTGTACTACTTTCTAAACCCATAGAAACTAAGCCACAATCAATACAATGAAATCAAATAATGAAATGTGGATGGACATGTACATAGCCTCAAAATGCTGTAGGTAATTACAGAAACCACATAAGTGAAGAGAGTATGCTTCTGGCTGTCATTTACTCATGACTTGCTATATATAAAATCGTACAAGGTATTGCCCAGTTCAGCAAGGGGTGTTCACTAAGTTGAGACTGAGCTATTTCTAATAGTGGCTCACATATGCTAATAAAAGGCCTAAAAGTAAAACCTGCTCTTGCAAACTCAGAAACATGTATAATTAATTTCAGTTCATAATATGTATTATCTGATGTTAATTCATATTAATATAATATATTAATTTAAGAAAATTAAATTTTCTTTTCAAAGAAAAGCTATAGTTTACTAAAAATTTTATTAAATCTCAGGTCTGATTAAATGAAAAAAGGTGTCAAATAGCCATGCCGTATTAGAAAAATCTCATCTCCCTGCACCAGTAATGTACTTTGTTCCACCCTAGATTCACAGAATAAACTGATTAGCAGCTCACCAAAGACTGTGAGAATTATATTCAGAAGAACTGGAAGAGAGAAAACAGGATGTTGTGAGAAAGTCACATAAAGAACAGTGTAATATACTTAGGGACTTTGCATCCTAGAGCTCATAAAATGGAAAAAAAAATCCATTGTCTTTTCTCTCAGCTCAGTGAGAGGGATACTTTATCAAACATTTCTGAAAGTAGGACATCCCACTGGTTTTATCTTATTAAATAGAAAATAAAACACATTGCTTTATTAGAGTTGTTTCAAGAACGCATCAAAGCTGAGGGCTCTCAACAAGGAAATCAAAGAACTGAAAAAAACTGCAACAGTCCTATCTTCCTGCCCCAAACATAATAGGCCATAATTAATGTAGGGTTGAAAGACAACAGGTAGAAATATGATTAAATCACATACCAAAGCCACTGAAGTATTTAACTTTCCTATAACCATGATCTTGTGATATCCTGGTCACTGAATAGTTTATCATGTTTCTCATTATATAAGAACATGATAATTGTTGGGAAATGACTTCTGGGAATTTTTGTCTGTGTGTTTGTCTGAAGACTTCAGAGCAACCAGCCAGATTATGGTCCCAGTGATGAATCTGACTCACTCCCATGGGCATGACTGCTCAGGTGTTTCCTTAGCTTCGGGTCCCTGCCCAGTCTCTTCCCAGTACCATCTTGGTGAGGCTGAAGACATGTGAGGATTCTCATCTCCCATTATATGAGCTCATCTCTACCAGAACAGATTTTTTTTTATTCAGCACATAAAAATATAATAAAATAAAAAGAGAAATAAGAAGTTGATACTTTTGATTTACTTTCCCCCTAAGCTTGTGATGCAAACCAGGGTATGGTAATAAATATTTCATGAGTGGAACTCACAATAAAATGTCATGATTAAGAACATAGGCTCTGAAAGTAGAAAAATGGTTGCCAGGGGCTGGAGGGGTGGGGGAGATAGGGAGAGATTGGTAAAAGTGTATGAACTTCCAGTTATAGGATGAATAAGGTCTGAGAATCTAATGGATAGCTTAGAAACTATAGTTGATGATAACACTGTATTGTATAATCAAAAATAAATAGATAAAGAACTAAAAATTTTTAAGTTAATATAGGCTCTGAATTCAGACAAATTTTGGAATTCTATCAATTAATAACTATGAGATTTTTGGCAAGTGGGTTAACTTTTCTTGCACTCTGCTTCTTAACTTGCAAAATGAGGATGAGTGCCTGATTCAAAGCATTGTATGAGAGCTAGATGAAAATATAAATAAAATGCAGAAGAAATGTTTGGCATATAGTATATGTTCAATAAATGTTAGCCATTATTATTACCATCATTATCATAACCATTATTATAACAAAATTCAAAGGCCAAAGTATGAATATCAATATGATTGTTAGGGAACAAGAGAAAAATGATGTGTCAAGAAGTTGACCAAGAAAAACAGATATGAGAATAATGGAGACAGAAATAGAAGACAAACAAAAGAATTATAATGTTATGGGTTATACAACCCAAGGTTATTCCGAATTAAAAGTGTCAGTTACATTTCTTAGGTTCCCACTCTGAGGCCAAAACATAGCCAATTGGACATTCACTTCAAGAGCCTCTCTTCTCATTCAATTTCATCCAAAACTCAGGATAGAAGAGATTAGAATCAAGAACTGTGCTTTGCATGAATTACAGCCAGAGAAATAAGAACCACTAAAAGGTGGGCATGGATTGATAAAGCCTTCTGACCAAATGACTACTCTGAGTAGAAAAAAGAATAAAAACAAAAAGTTGTTGAAGAGAGTGGAAAGCAAAAGCAAACAAACAAACAATAGTTGGGGCATAAGGAGTTCACAGTGTGCCTCGGATACTCTTTGGTCGCTTGAGAAATTGAAAAGAAGCATGTTGTATGTGAGAGGGGAGAGTTAGAGCTAAGTGTTTAAAAACCCAAGTTCCCCAAGACTGTGGTGCAGGTTGTATCCTGCCTGATGGGGTTATGGGCTGGGGAGCTTCTCGTTCATTCCACTTCTATTTAGTTCACTAAGAACTCCCACTACCAAGGAAGGGTGAAATAAACAGACACAAAGACCATCTCCTTAGAGACCTTCCAGTCGTATTTCCTAGCCATTCACCATGCAGAATCTGCTTCAAATTTCAAAGGGCTTCAAGAATATAATTGATGGGGAAGGCAAATAGAGTGGAATAAGGAGAGAGAAAATATAACCTACCCCCTCAACACCCAAACCCTCTCTTCTACATTCAGAAGTGGGCTGACACAACTTCTGCTGAACTTGCCTGTTCCTGCTGCTTTCAGGATATCTCTGCTATGTCGTGGTTTCTCTAATTCTTACCTGTGATGTGTTGTTTCTGCTCATAAACCTACTACTACCTGCTAAAAAAAAATTAGTATGCATTCACAAAGTAAATTCAATTAAGACAATACTGACTACATGTCATATGCCAGACTCTGGATTTATAGCTCAAGATCATCTGCAATCAGAAGGCTCTCAACTTCTCAAGCAAGCCATCAGCCTCTGACTTCTCAACTTTGAAGACCCTGTGAAGCTAAACTCTGAAAACTACCAGGAGGCTGGAGCTATTCTTGATTCAGACCATGCATTTCCCCCTTTGAACAAGAGGACTTTATTCAGGCTTGAGAACAGTACTTGCCAGGACATCCATAAGCTTGTAGTCAAGTGAACTCTGGACCCCAGTGAGTAATAGGGGAAGAATAGAAGATGGACTATTTCAGAAGCAGCAACAACAAAGGATATGTGACAAACATAGCCTCGAAATACAAATGCATCTAGTCAGTTAGGCCAAAAGAAAATTATCTCACATCAAAAATGTTGTCCTTTAAATAACTCTCTAGAATGACTTTAGTCACAAAATCCAGCAATGAGTGACTCACTTGGAATAGTAATAACAATGCCTTAAATTAGTAAAGCTTTTCATAACAACTCATTTTTCCAAGTCTCATTTTATTTTCTTTCCTTGAAATTACATTTGAGCAATGTAGCTTTCCTTAAACTTCCACATTTATGAATTTCTTACTTAATTCTCAATCCAACTTGGAATTTTAAAAAACATAAAACAACCAAAGAAATGAAGCACTATGGTCATCTCAATTCAAGGTAGGTAGCATTAGCTTGCTCCTGAAGGCAAGATTGGCAGTAATTTTCTTCATGCCAGATTTTACTTCAAAAAAAAGGACCACAAGCAGTTTTATTTACTATGCAAGCAGGAAAAAATGGTCATGTGACCTTTTGAAAATTATAGTTATGCTAATTAGCAATGCTCTAGTGAAGCAAAGAAGATCCTCTCTGCATGTTTCCTTTAGAGACAAGGTTTGATTAATTTGCATCATTTTTTTTAGTACTGTAAATAGTTTATTTACTCATATGCCATGAAAAGACCAGAAAAGTAACATGAACTGCTATTATAAAACATTTCTAATATCGCTAAGAAGCAGGCCCATTAAGAGACAAACAGAAAAGAACATGCCAACATTATTGTCTACTTGTAGATTAATAAATAGGCAATTATTTTAATATATGTTCATCAGTATTGAGCTTTGGAAAATAGCTGCTTTGTGGTAAAGGACCTCCTATCTGTGTTATATCTTATGGTCAAATTGCTTTTTCATCAAAATGAATGTTGAGTCAGACAAAATCTTGGCATGTTCTTTTTTAACATACACATTATAAAAATGTGCTAGAAGGTGTCAGTTTAAAGTAATCTTTCTGTAAATAGATATGCTAAAGTGAAATGTAGTAACTGATCGCTAAACTGTCCTTGTAGTTAAATATATATTAAAAAAGAAAACCCTATCAGTTAAAATAACATTCAGATTGTATAGCATAGGCTGATGCATTTTTAAACAATATTACCCAGAGGCTTAGGTGGGAATTAAAGAGAAGTGTAAAACCCATAAAAAACTGCACCAATTTTATAGCAAAATATTTGTACATTTAAAAAGAGATTTATTTCAAGCTGTCCAATATTTTGGTCCAAAATTCTTTCAACATCACTATGATGTTTGAAAACAACAAATATGTTATGTCAACTATCCTACATTTAACGACACTAAGAAACAGAGAGCTCCTGAAATCTTGGACAAAAATCACGTTCATTACAAAAATGGTCAGCTACTGCATGAAGAGTGATGTTCTCCAGGCACCTGTTTAGGGTTCCCCCAACATGCTGAGCAGTTGGGACAGGGCATTAAACAACTTTATGTCTATCACTGAGTAAACATCTCTTGACCAGGAGCCTAACGTGGAAATAGTTGCACAGAAACACAACCCTGGAAAGTAGGATTAGCTTGGAAGCTTAGAAAGTAAAAATGGATAAAATGGAATAATTATGGAGATAAAATGCTTTATCTCTCACTGTCAACCAAAAACAAATTTAATAAATTGTGAGAGTAAATGTCAAGGTGAGAAATCCAGATAGTCAAGGTAGTGTTTATCTCCCCCTCTACACATAGCTTTTCATAAAACAAGGAGCAGTGGATGTGAGTGAGAAATGTGTACTGTATGGAAAGAAAGGGTTGCTCTTTTCTCCTCTCTCAGCAGAAGGGTTGCTCTCAGTGGAATTACACATAAAAAGAAATTGTGGAAACAATACCATTGTGAATGCCTAAAACGTATTTTTCTTTCCCATTCTCTTCTCCCCATTTCTACTCCCTCCCACTTCCACCTCTTCTGCCAACATCTTTATCAGCTTTTGTTTTCATTTTGTGTAACAAAAGCCAGGGAATAATAGTGGAAACAACTACGTAAATGCAAAGATGTCCATTTTTGACCAGAGGTGACATTACTCTCCACATTCCAACTGGATTTGATTCAAAAGGCAAGAGAGAAGGGGGAGAAATTAGCTTCATTGAACTATAAAATGAGAAAGGGATATAAATTGTACATTTTCTTTTCAACAGGAGCTGAATTTGCTTTTTTTTTTTTAATCAAAAGAGCTAACATTTCAGCAAACAAACTATTTCTGTTTTTGCCCAGCCATCATGAAAAGCAATGCGGAGAAGTTGTTTTCTGTATGAAATATGGTAGACTGGAAAATATTTACAGTCCAAAGGCATATTCTGAAACCACCATTATGTAGATTTACTTAACCTGGAGTTAAGAATTCTAAATTCTCCTCTATACTCTGCTGCTAATGTTGCCTCAGAATCTTCTACACTGCTAACCTATTCTGTTTTACAAGTTAGTCATCCTGTAAAGTTTCATAAACTTAGCCAGATCATGAACAAAGACATAGGATTTTTCCTCTCAACTTCTTAAAAGACAGTATAACTTAGTGGTTTAGATGTCTTACACTGGCATGAAGGATATCTGTGTTTGCATTTTAGTCCTATCATTTACTAGCTGTATTCTCTTAGACACACCTATCCCTCAGGTCTTCCTTTGTAAAATTAGGAACATTGTTATAAGGACCTCATTATATATGATTCATTTAAAAATTAGTGAATTGCTTCTACATATTGGTCCATACACTGGAAAATACTGTGATTAAAAAGAATACATGTTTTTGTCCTATAAACCTAAATTCTAATCAAGAAAGAAACGAGAATTTTCATGATATGTATTATGAGTAAAATAAAGGGAATGATGTGTAAAGGAGTGACTAATGAAGGGGACATATGACATGATTAGAGATGAAATCTAGAAGGAAATGACAATGGAGACTGACATAAATGGGATGAGGAAGCCAGCCAAGTCTAGATTCTAGAAGGGAGCATTCTAAACATGCGTTTCAGCAGGTACAAAGTCTCTAGGGCTTCTGGAAGCTTGAGTTTTAGAAAAAAATACAAAGGCCAGAACAAAGGAAGTGATGAAACAAATAGTAGGTAAGGTGATCCAAAGCTAGGCATGGGGTGGCGGGGAGGGAGTATAGACAGGGATGGATGTAAGCTGTGCTTGGAGGCTATACAGGATGCCTTCCATTTGCCCTCCAAATCCCCTCTCTACCCTTCTGCATCCTGCTTTGTGCCCAGGAGGCTCACTTCCACTCCAATAAAAGGATCCTTTTCAGTTGGGTTCGACAGTGTAGGGTACGAGCTCAGAAGCCTGGAGGAGAGTGGGGTAGGGGTTTTGATTCTCCCAGCTGTTTTCCTATTAAATCCCTAATGGCTCATTGTACTCTTCTATAAAAGCCACGGCTCCCTTTAGTTGTAGCTTTCCATCCAACTGTGCTCTTCAGATTCCGGTAACTGCTCTCTCCCTTTGTACCATCAGGTCTTGGGGTGGGAATGGCCACCCTTCTTTGCTAGCCCCAGGGTTTTGTACTATACAGTACTGTGCTAATTGTTTTCCTTAAACCCTACCTACAGATGTGTAAATAGTACCTTTATAAAGTTTCTTCAAATTGCCCGGAATGTATGTGCCATCTCTTTCTTGCCAGGACCCTGACTGATACACAGAATGGAACATGGATTTGTGGTTTAATTCTAAATGTTATAATATATGTAAAGTGATTCAGATTGTACACAGTAAGCACTTTGTATATGTTAATCCTCATAATAATCCTCCTGTTTAAGAAAAATGAGTGGCTTATCAAGATATTTGAATATTGCATTAAGACTATCAGAGTCACACTGAATCACCCTCTCTCTTGCTCTTTTGGCCAGTGCCCAAGCAGTGGTCAGGCCAGGAGGTGGATTTGTGACAATGAGACAGCTCAATTTGAATATGTTCAAATACCGCATTGACTCTCTACTTCATCCTCTTCACATGAAAATGCAGAACGATGTAATGTGAATACATCAGTGACCTTAAGAGAGGCACTCTGGATAGGTAAAGAAAGAGTGTAATTCCATGTTAAAAATGTGAGATGATTAAGGGGCCATAACGGTGTAAAATTAGTTTTAGTCTCATAAGTAACCCCTGATAAACTATATAAACAGAAAAGAGGCATCAATTAACTGAAAAGCTAGAAAGCATTCGCAAAAAAGACAAGTAGAATGGTTGAATTTATTGCACCTAAAGCATTGCTTGCAATAAAGAATCAAATTCTTGCTTCTTCTCCTAAAAAGAGGATATATTGAAATTTGTATGACAAAACATTAGATCTGAGTATACACTGTTCATATGATAAATACATGATGTTTTTCCCAAGACTACTTAGATGTAATTTCTGATTCCTTCATTGTAAAGCATAAATAGGAAGACATTTAATCAAAGTTTAAGTTTTGTATAAACATAGACTATATGTGTCTACTATTCTCTAAGGCTCTAGTAATTTCTTCTCATTGAATTGACTCCAAGATTATAAATTTCATGTTTACATGGGCAAACTGCAGCAAAGGTTTGAGCAGGAATCTGGTGATTTTTGATCAGCAGAATCAGTATTGAGATACTTATCTCAAGTCTCACTCTTCATTCTGCATGAGTTTTGGACATTAAATTTTAGATATTTTGCTCATGATTATAGCAAAATCATCAGCTAATGAAAGGAAGCTTAATAATTCTCCTTGGAATTGGCCATAATAAGGGGAGCTTTAATAATGCTTACCAAATTGGATTATTTCACCTGAAATAAAAATGGTGCAAATTATACAGCTTAAAATTATGTAGTAGAATTGAACTGTGTACAGTTTTTTATGAGATCTCAAATTCAAGCTTGGTCATTCTTCCTACTTACCTTAAAGGAAGAATACTTCTGTTTGTAGAAGTTTCCTTTGGCAATGAATTCAGTGAAGCCAGGGAGCAAGGTCATCGGAATCTTATGTAAAACGCTAAGCATCAGAAGAGATTTTCCAGAAGATGAAGTATAGCTGGTGTAAGTAATGTTGGGAGAAGAAATAAACTTTAAATTATATTATCCATCCAAAGGCTCAAAGATATATAGACACAAACTTTCCAATAAATTAGTGTTTCACTGTTTGTATTCCACTATAATGAATGTTGATTAAAGTTATGGAGAATCAAAAATACTTTCTTCTCATTTCTACCAGAATCTGGTAGAACAAACCATGCTTATAAAAATTCCTTCTTTAGACTAATGACTGGCTGATCTTCACTCTCAGTCTTACAATTTGCTCATTTTTTTATGCATTCACTTATTCCACAGAATAAATAAGTAGAATGTCTACTAAGTACTAGAAATAATTCTAAACAAAAGGATGTGACAGTTTATTAAACAGACAGGGCCTTGCCATGAAGACAGGTATTAACTAGGTTATTAACTAGTTTGAGTTAATAACCTCAAACTTGTACAAGGTAATAGCAGAAGTACTAGCCTGCAGGTAGTACTAATTTAATATTCTATAAAGTTACAAATAAAGGTACTAATTTAATAGTCATGAGCTAAAGAATACAGTAATTATTTTACAGTTACATCAGGATTATGCAGAAATGAAAAAAATGAAACGTCACCTTTGCCATACTTTTATTTAACCTTGTATTTATACTAAGTGTAAAGAAGACTATTAAAAACAAGAACACAAAAATAGAATTACCATATGAACCAGCAATCCCACTACTGGGCATATACCTAGAGAAAACCACAATTCAAAAAGACACATGCACCCCAATGTTCATTGCAGCACTATTTACAATAGCCAGGTCATGGAAGCAACCTAAATGCCCAACAGCAGGTGAATGGATAAAGAAGACGTGGTGCATATATACAATGGAATATTACTCAGCCATAAAAAGGAACGAAATTGGGTCATTTGTAGAGATGTGGATGAATCTAAAGACTGTCATACAGAGTGAAGTAAGTCAGAAAGAGAAAAACAAATATTGCATATTAACACATATATGTGGAACCTAGAAAAAATGGTACAGATGAACCAGTTTGCAGGGCAGAAATTGAGACACAGATGTAGAGAACTAACGTATGGATACCAAGGGGGGAAAGCGGCGGGGGGATGGTGGTGGTGGTGGGATGAATCGGGAGATTGGGATTGACATGTATACACTGATGTGTATAAAATGGTTGATAAATAAGAACCTACTGTATAAAAAAATAAATAAAATAAGATTCAAAAATTCAAAAAAAAAAATAAAAACAAGAAGAACAGAGAATGCCATGATATTAATATCAGGTTTGACCTGTTGTAAAATTTGCCTTACCTGGAAGGGTAAATCAGTAGCAGCACTGCCGGGAGAGATGCTTCATTATACACAAGGAATTTGACAAGAGTATTTTTTCTGAGCAAGAGCAGTAGTAGACATGCATTGCTGGCAGCAGTTACGTTTATATTTTGTCTCTTCTAAAATGTACTAAGTGTAAACCCTTTTCATTCTTTTCTAAACATTTTCTAAAGTACTTGCATTCTCTAACTTTTAAAAATCTACTTCATTTCCTTCATTTCACTTAGAGCACTTAGGGTTAATTTTTCAGCAAATGACAATCCTTAATGACCCACTTTCTAAATGGAAAGTTGAAAAAAAAACTCACAAGAGGGGCTTCCCTGGTGGCGCAGTCGTTGAGAGTCCACCTGCCGATGCAGGGGACACGGGTTCATGCCCCGGTCTGGGAGGATCCCACATGCCGCGGAGCGGCTGGGCCCGTGAGCCATGGCCGCTGAGCCTGCGCGTCTGGAGCCTGTGCTCCGCAACGGGGGAGGCCACAGCAGTGAGAGGCCCGCGTACTGCAAAAAAAAAAAAAAACTCACAAGAAATCCTCAAAGTACAAAAGCAACGACACTTCTAAAGTAAGCTACCATTCACCTCCAGGGTATCCTTAATACTCACAGATCTCCTTGGTGGATGGACTTAACAATTGTGCTTTAATCTGCTTAAGGTCTGGTACTTATATCTTCCACTGTTCCCTTTTGATAAGAGGAAATAAGCTTATGGAGACAGTGCTGTCCCTGCAAATGTAAATTAAGGAGTTACTAATCAAAAGAAGAAATTAAAGAAGAGACATGACATTGGCAATGGTTTTAATAATGGTTCTGGGTCCCATTCTAAGTCAGAGATTGAGTGTCAGGGAAGAGAAATAAGAAAACCTTAAACTCTCCATTCCAGTATAGACACCAGGAGGTGAGGAGATGAGGAGGATGAAAGAGACAGCTGCTCCTCTGGCCTCGGCCCAGCCCCAGCCAGAGCAGGGTGCCTTCGAACACAGCTCCTGCCCTTTCTTAGACCCGTCTTCCCTCTTACATCTGTGCCCAGCACAGTCTTGCCTTTGATCATTGCTTCCTTTATTCTCATAATGTTTCCAGTCTGATTAATATCTGTTGAGCAAAAATGTTTTATACAGTGGAAAACACTCCCATTGGCAAAAAGCAAAATCACATTATTTACATTAAAGGATGCAGAACGGTTTTATAAATATGAGCGCACTTTTTAAATAAATTTAATTAAAATTTTAACAAATCAATATTTTATTTTAAAAATCATATGAATAGTCATACTTAAGTAATTAAGTCACATTAAAATCAAAACATCATAATGCTCTAAAATGTGTTGTTGAGAATTTCTTATTGTTCTGTGCCCCATTCCAAACTTAAAAATAAATCATCAGAGAAACAAGCTTTACAAGCTCCTTTTAACATATGGAATTTTCAATGGTAACTGAAATAAATCTAAATAGGAAATAAGTAAATAGGGACATTTAAATAGGAAAAAAAAAAAAAACTCAGAAAGCTATGGAAATGAAGTGCTGAAACAGAAGGTACAAAAGTCCTTTAGGGACTTCCCTGGTGGCACAGTGGTTAGAAATCCGCCTGCCAATGAAAGGGACACGGCTTGGAGCCCTGGTCCAGGAAGATCCCACATGCTGCAGAGCAACTAAGTTCATGCACCACAACTACTGAGCCTGCACGCCAGAGCCCGCGAGCCACAACTACTGAGCCCACATGCCACAACTACTGAAGCCCGCGCACTCTAGGGCCCATGTTCTGCAACAAAAGAGACCACACAATGAGAAGCCCATGCACCACACCAAAGAGTAGCCCCGCTCACTGCAACTAGAGAAAGCCCACGTGCAACAACGAAGACCCAATGCAGCCAAAACTTAATTAATTAATTTTTAAAAAGTCCTTTTTTAAGAACATTGTGCTGTTTCCAGTAATTCCCAAGTCTGTGCAACTTTGGGTTTTAAAAAATCATGTCAGCTCCTTGGTACAAAGGAATAATCCACTTTGACAAATAGTACAAGTGATTTGAATATAGCACCCTCCACTGATAACAGTTGAAGACAATTTGTTGGCAGGCAACAGGTGTGGCTATTAGGAACTCTACATATATTCAATCTACTTTCCTTTTTTTACATACATGTATCAGAGTCTGAAACTAATTTTTATTTTAGTGGCATTAAGTTTTTAGATTTCACTTCCCTAGTGTTTATTAAATTCCCACTAAATGACCTGGATTTTGCTCTACTGTCCAATAGGATAGCTACTAGCCACATGTGGCCATTTAAACTTAAATTATTTAAGCCTATTAGCCCATTAGCCACACGTGGCCTGTGGCTACTTTACTGAACAGCAGCTATAGAACACTGCCATCATCATAGACAGTTCTATTGGACAACGCTTCTCTCCAGTCTTGCTATTCAAAATGAGATCCAAGTTTCAGTCACATCAGCCTAACGTGGGTGTATGCTAAACTCTTGTTACAATTGTTAAAACAAGATATGAGGTGATTTGTATTCACACTAAAGTTTCAGACATAATGCTTTTACACGGGGAATTGTGTTAAAATGCAGATTCTGATTCAGAAATTCTGGAATACGGCCCAAGACTCTGCATTTCTAACAAGCTCCCAGATGACATCAGTGCTATCTGTCCATGAACCACACTTTGAGTAGCAAGGATCTAGAGGAAATGAAAATAATGTAAGAATAGGCTTTTGACCTCAGAAAACATACCTTCTTTGAAAAGGATAAGATTTAAACATATTAGCCGTTGATACAATAAAGAATCTGGAAGGGATTATTGATTTGGAAGATGATATTACGAAACTAGTTTTATAAGTAGTGGCCACACCTTGCTGTTTTTTCACCATTGTGATAATCATTAGTTAGTACAAACCATAAAACAGAAGCACAAAAAGTATTATGGTGAACACTCAGTCTGTGAAAATAGATCATTTTTCTGAGCAAGAAATGAAGAGACAGAAACAAGGAAAAATTCAAAGGTCCCATTTTAGGAAATGTCCACAATTAAGATTGACAGGAGTGGCAGAATACTGCAGAGCTTCAGAAGGTAAAGAAGCAGAGTTAGTCAGTAGACCACTGTTTACAAAGAATGAAATCTCAAACTACTAGTATTTTAAGCTTGAAACTCAATAGCTTTCTAAAAAAAAGAATAAAAATACAAAATATATTGATTCTTTCCAGGAACCCAAACTACAATGGAAATATAGACAAGTGGAGAGGTCTCTCCCAGCTACCACTCTTGGATTTCCAAACTTCATTTGGAAAACCATCCAAATAATGGGGCTGCCACAAGTAATATCTACAGCCGCCTTCCTGGAGAAAGTGTAGAAATCCCTGATGTTTTACAAAAATTTCCTGTACAAATTCTACTACATTGAAAGTGTTTAGGTATTTAAATTGAAACTACCTGACTCATGAGGCCCATATGTCAAGAACAGCTAGAACAAAGTGGGATTTGGAGGAAGGGGAGACTATAGGGTAAAAAAAAATTTTTCAGTGCATCTTCATAAGTAAACACAGAGCTGAGACCATCCTGTTGCCTAAGATACTTCTGCTAATTTGAGATGCTTCTCAAATAGTAGCCTGGACACCTGGAAGAAGATGTGGCTCTAGTATGACATCATGATCATGAGCACCATCACCACCATTATCATCACCATACTAACTCTGCCCCAGAAGATGTGCTAATCTTGATTGTGGATTATTTCATGGCTCTGAAGGAGCAACAGATTGAGAAGCTGCTCTATTCCTATTTTCATGGCACGCTCTGACTCCAATCATTAAAGCCTCTATGTGAATAAAATAAATATTTAAGAGACAAAATTCTAACTTTGGTTTGTTTTGATTCATTGAGTATAGTAAAACCAAATAGTACAATCTAATTAATGTTGTGATTTGACCTGTAATGAAGCAAAAATGATTAAAATATTAATATTTTCATCTCATTACCATTTCCAGCCTCATGCTACTAAAAAGGGAAAACTGTTTCAGAAGAGTGATTTAAGGGTATGAAATGTTTGATCCCCTGAAGTAGATTTTAGTTAATGTTATTCAAAAGATAAGTAGAAGAATTAAGCAAATGTGTTAGAATAAATGAAAGCACTCCTTTTTTGGAAATACTTCTTTGAGAATCTCTCATGGAGAAAGTTTGTTTTGTAAACAATATTATTGAATTATTTAACTTAAAAAGTCTTTGAGACTTTTTTCCTAATAATTTCATCTTCCTCTTATGTAATGGGCTTAAAATAATTAAATAGCAACACTGTGATTCTGCCTGCTGGGCTAATCTCACCACCAATAGCAGAAGCTTCTTTGAAGTAGAGCTTTGTATAATAAGCAGAAGAAAAAAAATGTAAGAGTGAGAGTATTTGGAAAATATTCATCAAGAAGTTGATTTTTCTTTTCTTTTCTGGAAGCAAGAAGAGTTATATAATCCAGCCATCACCAAAGACAGCAGTTACTCCAAGGAATTCAAAGAGAATTGCATAGAGAAATCCCATAGACTCTGCTCTGTATAAATTTGTGCAATGGAAATAGATGAGGAAATAGCAAAATTGGGAATTCTGGATAGATGGTTGATGGATTCCAAATAGTTAAAGAAAAAGAATCTATTTAATGATGGCTTTGAACAATAAAAGACAAAAAACTGAGAATCCAAACTAGCTTTGGTTTCAGGGAATGACCCATCCAGTATGGGGCTCAGAAGTGAATATTGTGGAACAAAACCAGAAAGACTCAGACCCAAACATAACCAAAGAAAAAGTTTAGGACAAAGACAGAGATAACAAAGGAAGCTCTCTTAATTCATCAGTCTTCCACCTCTCAGATTCTCAGTAGAATAACCAAAGAAATAAAAGGAAATGGGGACAAATGTCTATCATCACAAGAAGTTTATGAAAATAAGAAAGATGGTATACACAGGCAGAAACTTCAGGAATCTCCACTGTAATGACGTTTGACAAGACCATATGAAGACAAGGGACATGCTGAGGGGTAACAATTCAAAGACAAAGCCAGCCTGGGGAGGAAGTGTGTGAGAACTTAAGCAGAACCCTAATTCAGAGTGACAGGTCAGGCATTGAGTGGCAGATTACAACCTCAAAAGAGACTTTGGAAAATGTAATAAATGTTGGCACACAAAGCAGTATGCTCCAGCAATCCTTCCAAGCTTGTATTTGGTGTGGGGAAATGGCCTGTCACACAGGGCATGGAAGTACTTCAACATGGTTGTGAGAATTTGACATTGCTAGAGTTAATTTTGGACAACCACTGCCAACACTTGAAAATCTCACAGGAATGAAACTCTCTACCTTGCAAATGTCTCTGCTGGTAGCATTCTTCCTCTCCTTAAAGACAATTTCAATGCTAATATGCATAAATAAATAAATAAACATACATACTGTGTCTCTGAATCCAAAAGTTTTAAATGGGGTTCCATATAATCTCAGTAAGAACTCTTTCACTTCTAAATAGTAAATAAACCCATATTTTCTGTAAGGATGAACACACAGAAAAATAAAACCTGTTTTAACATGTTAAGCACTAAACATGTTTAAATTTGTTTATAAGCATGCATACCTATCTGAAATATCAGAGCTCATTTCCACCTATGAATCAGACTTCTTGAGAGAAACAAAAACCTTTGAAAGCCTCTTATTTTTATTGTTCATGAAATTTGAAGGGGCAGTACATAAAACAGAACAGTCTGAGATAAGGAGAAGTTGCTTCCAGATGGAAATTATGTTTTTGAATATTAATCAATGGAGGTGGTGAGCAGTAGACTGGTTGCCACAGAAGTAAAATATGCCCTAGCCTACCCCAAGAAATATTTACAGAGCACAGAAGAAAATAACCAAGGGATCAATATGGTAAGTGAAAAGATAATGGGAAGATGGAAAATTGATCCAGGAGTTCTCCTATGTTCATAATAAAAATTCCAAAAGCAGTGATTTGATGGAGAAAAGCTATCTGCAGAAGATGGAGGGAGAAGCAGCAAAGAAAATAAAAATGAAGATAAGTTCACTGAGCTGAAGGGAGCTAAGATCGTAAAGCAAAAATTGTACCTGGATACTAGACAAAATTAATGTGAACTAAAAGACAAAAACAGGTCTTGGTAAGTACAAGAATAAAGAAAAAAACTAAAACCATCCTGGCAGAAAACTGAGCAACAGCCAAAAAAAGAAAACCATCTCAATGTCATAATTCTCCTTCACAATTCTATATTTCAAAAGCAAACTGTTCAACATCCAAAATGTTAAGATGACTATTGATTTGGACTCAAGAAATCTGTGCCCAGCCACTCTATCATTCATGTTTGGAGGCAACAAAGACATTCTCCTATCCAAGAACTTAGAAAATGTCCCCCACATGTATTATTTTTCTCAAATGAGATGTTAGAGCAAACTTTGAAAAACATCCAAATAAAATGATTTTTTGGTGAGCAATAAAATCTGTAATTATTAGAATTATTGCCTGAATAATCATTAAAGTGGTCACATAAAAGCAGTAATATATAATTCTCTAAAGAGTACAATTCCACATAAAAAGAGTATGTAGAGATAGGGAGAAGGGAAGGAAAAAAAAGAAAGAGAAAGAAAGAAAAAAGAAAAAGAAAGGTAGAAAGGAAAGAATACTTATTCTATCCTATTAAACAGGAGACCCTTCAGTCTGTGATTAATTAGTTTAAAAAGTAGTTTCGAACACATTTTTTATTTATTTTTTGGTAATAAAATAAAAATAGACTAAATCATTGTAAAATTAGCAAGAAAAATTAAATGATCTGATAGTATATGGGAAAGGTATTGTCATTGGAGATAAAAGAAAAATGTTTTTCTAGAAATTTGTGGGTAAAATCTTCAGCAATAAATACTTTGGGAAACAAAGATTGGTAAATTCACTCCACAACACATTACAGTCATTGCTAGTTCCAGATTGCTAGTTCTGGACTTCCAATTATATGAGGCAATAAACTTTCTCAACATTTGAGCCCCTTCGAAGTGAGTTTTCTTTTAACTGTTCCTGGAGGCATCCTAATTGATACAAACTCTGTTGTTTTAAAGGTGTTAAGAAACTCTTGATTTTGTTGGATCCAACCAACATTGTTTTCATTAGTCTGTTGCTCCAAAGGGTAAAGCAATGCGCATTTGTCAGCTGAGTGACATAGGCAATGGTTTAAAATTTGCTTAGGCTTCAAGTTTTCAGATATGTGACAATTTCCTAGTTGTATAATTTGGGAAGCCATCAAGACTTCACAGCTTCCCAAGACCCTTAGCAATATGCACATCAGAACATTCTCTTCATGAATAGCAAATCCTGGAAAAGAATCCATGTTTTTATAGTGAAACTGCCTTTAAATAATAAAATCAAGTAAGGATTAAACACAACTAAAATCGGTCTAAAAAGCCAAGAGTAAAACTAAAAAGCTTAAACTATTAATTTGTGTGTTAAAGGGGAAAGCTAAATAAAGTGTTTTTTTGTAGGTTTCTCTATGTTTTTTTAAATTTTAGTCATCAAAATTAAGGTATGTGTTTGCTTGAATTTTAAATATGATGTTACTTTTGGTTTTCACTGTATCAAGAATCACATTCTTCAGCATCAAGAGAATGATTTTAGGAATGGTTTCCAAATTACTTTCATTAAAGTAGGTCTATTGTGTGGTACACCCATACTTGACTATCAAATGCAAATTTTACCAGACTCTGCATCCCTCTACCCTACCTATCAGAAACTGGTGACCTCCCACCCACCTAATAATTGTTTCCAAGATAATCGGTTTTGCAAAATCTCTAAAATTTCCAACCAGAAAATTACCCCTGATATAAATTGCTCCTGCTGTGCTCTGGTTTTCTGAATTAGGGAGAAATGGAAAAAGAGACCATATGTAGAAGACATGACATGGGCTGTGTGTCACAGGAGGAAATGGCACTGGAGCAGCATAAAGAAAAACCTGCCTTTTATCTCCAGGTACCCCTATTTTGTTTTCTCAAAGTAAGCTACAAAACTTCTCTAAGCTTCAAATTATTCTAGTATACAGGCTTTGTTCTGAGAGTCAAATGCAACAAAATGTAAGAAGATTTTAGTATCATATTTATTCCTACTCCAGGAAAGTGACTTCTATCCCCAACTTCCTCGTGTTTGAAACATTTGATTTAGGGCTAATTTTTTCCTCTCTCACAGTGTCATTATTTTTCTGTTAATCTGTTGCCTACATCCTCAAGTAATACATGGAAGGATGATTTTAAGTGTGGAAATGATTCACCAGGGGATTTCGAAGAATTTACTTTTTCCATAGACTGTGGTCTATGTAGGTGCAGGAATTCATATCAGATAGTCTCTTGAGGACTTTCCCAGCCTAATAATTCTATGGTTCATGAAGGGAAAAGTCTCTGAACCTTGGAAATGGACTTAGAATTATATCCCCTAGAGCTGAGGAAGTCAGCAGTACAGTAGACGTCCCAGAATGAACCACACTTTATTACAGTTTCCAAATTGTGATGGTCATTCTCAAGGCTCCATAATAACCAGGGATGTGCAAAGCAGAGTATAAAATAGTTATGAATGTGGTCAAGTGTGTAGGACTATCTCCTAAAATGGCTAATGTTCAGCATAAAATTTCTTCAGGCAGAAGCATCGAATGTATTACGTGTGGTACACAGGAAGACAATTTTCATAAACACAACTTGCATTCTGCCATTTTTGAGTTTTTAACAAGAGCCTTTACAATGCAGGGGTGTAGAGAATTGACAGATTTTGTACATTTTAGTGCTTTTTCACAATATTTGCTATGTTCAGCAGACTATAAGCTTTCAGATTTAAAATATGTTTTCTAGTTTATCCCACTGTGTAAATCAGTACATTAAGCAAGCCTAGCAGAAAACCATAAACAGACAGACAGAAAAGCTGCAAGAGGCTTTCCTATCAAATGTGATGGGAAATGAGATTTAAATATCAGTTTGCCCACCATGGTATGACCCAGAAATTACAGCCCAGAGACAGAAAAAATATCCAAGCAAGGTCAACAGAGACACACACTAGGTTGTGAACTTCGAAAGAACTCACTTCAAATCATTCAAATTAAAATATACTTCATTAAGCATACTGTATTAAACACATTGTACTAAAAGCACATTGTTAATATAGGATAAACTGCAACAAATAAACCCATATAGAGTTTATATTTCTTGCTCTCGCAATAGTCCAGGCAGGTGTTCCTGGCTGACAAGCAGCTCTCCTCCACGCAGGGATGAAGATCTCCAGGCTGTTTGCATCCAGGACTCTGCCATCATTGCCCACATCCTACAGGCTGCTGTGTCATGCCCAAGGTTAAGTGGCAGAGAAGGGAAAAGACCATGGAGGAGGTACATCCACTCAGATAAAGACCCCAGCCTGGAAGCACAGTCTTTCCACTCTCATTCCATTATGAAGACCTCAAAGTGTGGTCCTTTGATTGATTTTGCTGCAAGGGAGTTTGAAAACCATAGTCTTGCCAAGTGCCCAAGAAGAAGGGGAGAAGGGATTCTGGTTTCCACAAATCATGGAAATAAGAGTGTATGCAATATGTGTTGTACACAAAATTCTTGTTGATACTACTGTTCTAACACATTTAATTGTTGAAAAAGTATTTTAACACATTACAAGGAAGCTAGAGTAATTATGATACAAAATAACAAAAGTATAAAGATAATTACAATCATTTTGCTCTCTCATGAAAATAAGCCATTGGTTTGAGAACACAAGTGGTAACAAATTTCAGGATGCTAATTTTGTGACATCAATGTGCCATCAATCAAATATGGCATCAATGGGAATTAAAATAATTCTGAGACAGTAGAAAATAGGGAAGAGAAAATGAATTTTTTAAGACCTGTATATGAGTTCCTTTATTTAAAATGTGAGATTAAGCAATAACCTCTTAATATTCCAATTTCTCTTCTCCAAAGAGATAATGCCCAAGACGCAGATGTAGAGAATGGACTTGAGGACACAGGGAGGGGGAAGAGTAAGCTGGAATAAAGTGAGAGAGTGGCATGGACTTATATATACTACCAAATGTAAAATAGATAGCTTGTGGGAAGCAACCACATAGCACAGGGAGATCAGCTCAGTGCTTTGTGACCACCTAGAGGTGTGGGATAGAGAGGGTGGGATGGAGGGAGACGCAAGAGAGAAGAGATATGGGGATATATGTATACATATAGCTGATTCACTTTGTTATAGAGCAGAAACTAACACACCATTGTAAAGCAATTATACTTCAATAAAGATCTTAAAAAAAAAAGAGAGAGAGAGAGAGATAATGCCCAGATTTCTTCCTAACAGCTAATCTTAGGATATCTGTGACAAACAATTAAAAAGAGATAAAACAGAGAAAGATTTTGAAATGTTGTAAAGCTATGTACATTCATATAAAGCTTTTTTAAAACACCAATTCTTTTCTTCTACTCAGTTGTTAAAATTCTAAGTAGAATTTACAGTCTATTAATTCAATATTTAAGTTACTTTTTTAAATTTAACAAAACACTTTTGACAATAATTTGCCTCATAATGAATGTCTCCATTTACACTCTTTCTCAGGGTTACTAACGTAAAACAAATATCTTGCTGTTTTTCTTGTGTATTTTACTATTTTGTAGGTCCTTTGAAGAAAAATAACATATTAGATTTTATTCTAAGTGGTAAAGCAGAAAAATTTTTTACACTGTACCTCTATCAGTAAAAAAGTTTCTAATCGTGTATGTTTGTGTGTGTGTACAATTACATGCTTTTTTACTGAATTAATATATTATGTAATTATGAAACTTAAAACCTAGAAACTTTAGATGACAATGTAAAAATAAAAAAAAACTTTAAATTTTATTTATTAAAGATATAGAAAGCTTTTTGTTCTTATTAAAAATGGAACTATTTTACTTATTTATTATATAAGAAAAGAATTTATTTTGATTCAATAATACTTTAGAGCATCGTGATTGATTTTGCCTGCTTTAACATTTTGAGATACAGATATTTAAAGGTATTCTAAGTTCAGCTTATGCTTATAGTAGTTCCAGTGTATATCAAAGTTGAATTAGATATTTCACGAAGCTACAACATTGCAATATGTACTTAGGGACAGTTCATGGCTAACGGTAATGGATCCGTATTACAATAATCATGATGATTCCAAATTTTTTTTGATTTATCGTAAGATATGATCAGATCGTTGTGAGGTTTTCTTTTGTTTTGCTTCCTTAATGTCACAATTGGACTTACAAAGAACTTCTACTTGGACTGAGTGAAGCTAACACCCCTGAAAATGTTATTATTCACTTTACTGGCATTCTAACTTGACCTTTCGTCTCCAGTTTGTTTTGTTGTTTTGTTTTGTTGTTTTCTTTGCTGTACGCGGGCCTCTCACTGTTGTGGCCTCTCCCGTTGCGGAGCACAGGCTCCCGACGCGCAGGCTCAGTGGCCATGGCTCACGGCCCTAGCCGCTCCGCGGCATGTGGGATCTTCCCGGACCGGGGCACGAATCTGTGTCCCCTGAATCAGCAGGCGGACTCTCAACCACTGCGCCACCAGCGAAGCCCTAGGAGAGTCTTTTAACGCTTGTCCATTTGGGGAGGATTAAGTTAGAACCAGATATTTCCACTTAAAGAGGCACAGAAAAATTACGGTTAACTGCAATTCACTGAAAGCAGGTGAACTCGCGGAAGCAATCCTGTGGGGAGCTCTGAGACCTTGAGCATCCTGGCTGCGGGTGTAGGACCACGTCGGGGAGCCAGAGTCAGTCCACAGAGTAAATATTCATAAGCTTGACTCCTTGCTTACACATGTTAAATAAAAATAACTTAAAGTGCACCACAGTGGCTTATTTTTGCCCCACCCTGGGTATGCTCACCCTCACTTTGAGATACTGGCTCAGGGCAGTGCCTTCTAATTACCTGGGAAATCTTTTTAAAATGCAGTTTCTGATTGCATAGGCCTGGGGTGGGGACAGAGATTCTGCAAATCTAACAAGTTCCCGGGTGCTGCCCACGCTGTTGGTCCATAGATCTCAAGTTAAGTTGCAAGAACTTAGAATATAACTGCTTTAAAGGTTAATTATAGATGACAAATATATTGAGCAGCTCTATAGTGAACAAATCCTTAGTCTGGGATCGGTTTACATAAATCTAAAAAAAGAGAGATAACCAAGAACAGAAAAATAAGTAACCAATAATTTTACCCTAATCAATATTTTCTTAAAAAGTAGCTCCATTCCACCATTTTCTAGACTTTTGGACATGTTTTATACAACATTCTGACAAGAGGCAAGATTTCACGCTCTGTCTAGAGTTGCTTAAGATTGTAGGTAAGTTCATCAGCAGTGGAGAATGCAAAGCTAGAACTACAGAAGAACTTACAGCCTCGTGGTCATATAGTGCTTGCTTCCTTGTTTTTATCAATGCAGTGATGAAAACAATCCTGATCCTGACACTGCTGTTGAAAGGATTATACAAGATTATTGGACCTATAATATCTTATGTTAATTGTCCCTAGCGATCTTCACATGCCAGTATGCTTAGAGGATTTGTTATTGCTTATTCCTAAACTCAAGCTAGCTCATAACTTCTTAATTATTAGAGTACCCCAGAAGCACTCTAAAATATTTTAGCATAAATTGGGATTAGACATTGTGATGGAGAAGGGAAACAGAGACGACTTTCCAAATATTTCATTAAATAGTTAAAAACAAAGAAATTCAAAGTAAGCCTGTTTTCATATTCATTCTCAAAGTATGTGCTACTCACTCTGAATTTAGTGTACTAGCTAAAAAAAATAACAAACCTTGTCAAAGGAATTCTTAATGTTTTCTGAAGAAGACGAGAGGAAAAAAAGAAAATTGACAACACCTAAGAAGACAATTTGATTTTAAAGGCATCTATGAACCTAGAGAAGGGAGAATAGAATTAAAATGTGCGCTTAATGGAGTCTTGAAACAATGAAAACTTTTGATCTTTTCCTTACCCTCAAAAAAAGAATTCAGGATTATATGTATAAATAGTTAAAATCTAAGCATTCAATCAACTGAGTGCTTTTATACCTCTGCAATCTCAAATTTCTTAATGACAAAACTTTTCATATGATATTTTAATAAAATCCCAACTAGATTATTTCAGTTTTTATTATGGGAGAGAAAACTAGCCAAAAAAAAAAATCTTTTTCTAAAATAACTAAATATGTGTGCCATTTTCAAAAGAACTTTTAGTAACATATTCATCCCTGAGGTCTGTTTAAATGTTATGGAGCTTATACACACACATGCACATATGCATGCCCTTTTTTTCTTGCAAAAAATCATATATTAAAAAAAAAATGCTTCCTATTTTGACGTCACTGAAGAAACACTTGGCTTTATTCCCTGAATAAATGTTAGCAATACTGAATATACACCATTGTTAAATTATAATGAAGGATGCTAAAGAAAAATTCGTGCTGAAATAAATCATGTCAAGTTTCAAGAACAAAATTGGATAGAATCATTGGATTAATACTAAGCAATTTCTCTCCCTATTATAATATTGATAAAAAACGTACAGATGGGAACCTCCCTGGTGGCACAGTGGTTAAGAAACCACGTGCCAACGCAGGGAACATGGGTTCGAGCCCTGGTCCAGGAAGATCTCACATGCCACAGAGCAACTAAACCCATTTGCCACAACTACTGAGCCTGCGCCCTAGAGCCAGCAAGCCACAACTACTGAAGCCCGCGCACCTAGAGCCAATGCTGTGCTCCACAACAAGGGAAGCCACCACAATGAGAAGCCTGCACACTGCAACGAAGAGTGCCCCCACTCGCTGTAACAAGAGAAAGCTGGCTCGCAGTCCTGATGACCCAACACAGCCAAAAATAAATAAATAAACAAATAAAAATTTATTTAAAAAATAAAAATGTACAGGTTTTTCCTCTTTCCAGTGTACTCTTAAAGTGAAAAGTAATCTGTTGTAATTTTTTAAGTGTATTATTCCAACGTGGGAAAAAGAAAGAAAACTTTACCTAATATATGTTGGGTGCTCTACAAATGTCTTGAAGGGTACATATCTGGTGTGATACTTTCAAAAAAAGTAGCTGAATGTAGAACTGTTCCCATTTTATGGAGAAGAAAGATGAGATTGAGAAAAATGTTCATCATGTCCGTGTCAGAAAGCTGGTAAACTGCAGGCAAAGTATCTCTCTGCAGAGCCCAGGCTCTTTCACTGGTAAAGCAAGTATTTGGTCCATGGGCAAAAATCATCAGGATGCATTTCCTATAGCACTCACACCACTGCAGTTCTGTTCAACTAGGTAGTACAAAAGTATGGGTGTGGGGCACATTGACTGTACATTCAGACCCCCTCTTCCTCAGCAACCATGCATAAATGCACATGCAAACTCAAAAGACCCAGCACTGAAAAGAACAAAAATAAAATTCTTTAAAATAAGATGAAACATAAAACAATAATACATGAAATCACCTGCTTATATTGTAAAATGACAGTCACACTTGAATTTGTGCTGTTACAGTATAAAAATTAAATTGTTTTCATCCATTATTTCATCAGATAGGTTTTCTGCCCCTTTCTGTCTCTTCTCCTTCTGGGACCCATATAATGCAAATGTTAGTATGCTTAATGTTGTTACAGAAGTCCCTGAAACCATCTTAATTAAAACATTTTTTTTTCCTTTTGGTGTTCTGACTGGGTGATTTCCACTGTTTTGTCTTCCAAGTGACTTATGTGTTTTTCTGTATTACCTAATCTGCTGCTGATTCCCTCTAGTGTATTTTTCATTTCAGTTAATGTATTATTCAGTTCTGATTGGTTCATTTTTTATACTTTCTAATTCTTTGTTGAAGTTCTCACCATGTTCCTCCATTCTTTTCTTTATTGGGTAAATTACTTATCTCCATTTCTTTAGGGCTTTTTCCCTGGGGTTTTATCTTGTTCTTTCAAATGGAACATACTCCTCTGTCTTCTCATTCTAACAGGAAATAAAACCAAAACAAACTACAAATATTATCTCAAGAAGAGATCTATGAATTTCATTTTAAATTTGGCCTTTCAATCTCAATGTGCTCATTTATGATATGTGGCGGAATATTATACTGCTTGGTAGGGAGAAAAATGGGCTATATGTGTCCCCAGTGGTATGCTAACTGAAGCTAGAATTGACTAAATATCATGAATCAGCTAAATAATTCATCTAAAGTAAGTCTAAGCTGAATAATTTTGTATCTTATCCTAAGGAATAAAATGACTCTTGTAAAATCTCACTTTCTCAAAATAATAAGCATAAATATGATTGACTGGAACATTCTTTTTGATGACCCTCTACCCCTCCAGGGGAGTTCAAGGCTGTGCACATTCCTTTAGGTCTCTATCATCACTGCATCCTTACACAGTAAAAAATAGTAAATCAGTATCAAAGGTAAAATATAGCTGTCAAGGGCTCTCAGTGGGTCTATTATAGAAGGTTGTGAAGACCAAATAAGAGTCAAAATTCACTTCCTCCACTCATATCTTCTTCCTCTTAATGTACCTAGAAGGCTGAGCAGGACCTAGGAAAGTTCGAGAATAATGCTACTCTCTTGCAAGTTCAAGAGAAGCCTTAACAGAGGCGGGCAAAGTGATCCTCAACACTCACGTAAGAGGCTAGGCTGCTCACCTAGGGCTTCAATGCTGAAGCACCTACTCCAAAAGGGCGCCTTTGTGCACAGGTAATGATCAGGCATTCTTAACCTGACTCTGTTTTCAAGCAACAAGACAAATCTGTGTGGGAACTGGTTCCATTCTTTGGTTACAGTAGAAGCTCTGCTATTAAATGAGGCAAGAAGAAAAGAGATAGTATCCCTTTCTGTGTAGAATTTATTAGGTTTAGATTCCCATACACATATATTTTTTTATGTCTTTTCCTGCCATCTTTCCCTCCCTATGGGATTCATTTCACACACACCATATTACCTAAATTGGTAAACTCTGAAGCTGAAAGGATTTTCTTTAAAAAAATTAACTCACCCCTTTGTCACTCCTGCTACTTAGCTATGCCCACTGCCCACTGTCCCTCTCCTGGTTGATGTCCACCACCAGCTTCCTGTTCACAGACATCCCATTCATGCCAGGTTACATCCTGTGGCATCCACATTCACATCAAGGAGTTTGTTTCACCCAAACCCCTTAATCTCTTTGTCTCTGAAGACGTTTTCCTTCTTCTAAAGGCTTTCTCTTTCTTCCACTTAACTCACCTACAACCACGATCATACTCTATTAACCCATAGCTGCTCTGCCTGAAAAATTTGTAAATCAAGGCTCCTGCTTTTCATCCACAAGGCTGTATCATTCTAGACTCATTGGTACACGATTAAGATCATTTTAAGATGGGACAGATATGTGTATGTTTCAATGCCAGTGAGAAAGATCCACTTGTTTGAAGCAAGATGAACATACAAGAGTTGATCGAATAAGAATCTTGTTCACTTTGTTATACAGCAGAAACTAACACACCATTGTAAAGCAATTATACTCCAATAAAGATGTTAAAAAAAAAAAGAATCTTGTATGTTAATACCTCTAACTTTTCGCAGTCTGTCAGACCTTCCCTTTCATCACTTCAATCTTCACCTTAGATTCCATGAGCCATCATTTTAGTAACATTCTTTCCTACATCATAAAATCCTTTCTCCCTCTGCCTTTTCTTTTACACATTTAGCAAAACCCCGTTCTGGTTGGTCTCATCTGTTTTCTTTCTTTCTGCCTGTGTTCAATATAACAGTTTATCAGAAACCTATCCTTCCACCTGTGCTTTGGGCCCTGTCTTTTCCCATCTTCTCTGGTATATTCAACCTCTTCCACCGGCTTTTAAACATGCCCACATCTCTCTCATCTTACAAAGAAAGTGTCACTCAAGCTCTCTTTCCTCAACTACTCCTATGTCTCTCTCCTACCCTTCAGAACCAAACTTCTTGAAAAACTTGTCTTCACCTACTGATTTCATTTTCTCATCTCCTTCTCACCCCCCACCCACTCCAGTACGACTTCCATCCCCACCACTCAACCAAATATTGCTCTCCAAGGTCACCTAAATTTCCATTTTAATAAATTCCATGGGTATTTGGGGGTAGCATTTAGCACACTTTATTTCCTTCTCAAATAACTTTTTCTCTCCTTGGGTTTTTGTGCCTCCCCAGTGACCTGTCTTACTTCTTTGACTTCCTTAAATTATCCTTCCCTCCTGGCCATTAATGTATTTCCTTCAGACTGCTTATTAGACTATCTTTTCATCTCCCTCAACACTCTCTCCCTAGGCATTTTATCTGCGCATACAATTAAAATCACCCAACTAGGCCTATGTCATTCAAATTTATACTACATTTAATCAATTATAAGATGTTTATTTTCCACATTTTAACATCTTTGAAATGAAAGTGGGTCTCAAAGTGGATGGTATACCCTAGCGGTGGCTGTATTTTTCTCTTCTTAGTGGCATATAAAATAATGGTGCAATTTTAAATTGGTGGTATCTCAGATACAGTGAAATAAAGTCTTTCCTTAAAAAATCAGACCCATATATCTAGTCACTGTTTCCACTTGAATGCTTGAAAGAAGCATCCAATGGTCATTGTGGTGACCATTTCTGGGGGCAATGTTTGTATTGAAATCTACGTGAATGGCACCTTCTGGAATTATGGAACATGGTAGCCTTGGCAAAAGTACTTCAAATTCAACACATTCAAAACTGAACTCGAGATCTCCACTCTCTCCCCAATCTCCCTGCCCCCCTTAAATCTACTTCTCTTCTTATGTTCCTTGTCTCAGTATTCTTTACCATTGCCCACCCAGTTATGCACAAGCCAGAATCCTAAATATCAAATGTATATTTCCCTCTCCACATTCTTTAAAATCTGATTATCAAGTTCTGTTGATTTTCCAGACCTGCCCACTTCTTTGTATTTCCTCCAATATCACCCTGGTCCAAGAGACCAACACTGTCCCAGATTCTGTAAGAATTCTATAAGTTAGAAGTAACTGCTCTGAGGACATCCATTCTTGCCCCATTTCCCATCTATTCTCCATCTGATGGCATAATCTTTTCAAAACAAGTATGACAATGTCATAACCAGGTTTGAAACACTTTGGTGTATACCCATTGCTGCATTGCTGGTAACCTCCTAGACTGGGTCTTCTAGAAAGTTCCACATTTTCTGATCCCCTCCCATGGCTCAAGTTTATGTGCACATATTGCTTCCACATTCCCTATGTTCCAGTACAGTGGATCTCTTTCAGGTCCCTAAGGACACCAAGCTCCTTTTTGCCACAGACATAGTTTTCTCTGCCTGGAATGCTCTCAATATTCTTCTCTCACCTTATCTAGTTGACCGTCTCCGGCCTTCAGATGGCTGCCTCAATATTGTTCCTTCTGGGAGTCTTTCTCTGACCTAAACAAAATCAGCTCAGTTCATCACATGCTTTACTTTTAACATTTTAAATTTTTATATTTATATTTTATTAAATATTTTATATTTATTATTTATGGTGATTTAAATAAGGTTTGCTAAACTCTCAGCTCCATTACAGCAGGGACAATGCCTGTTTTCTTATTTTCGTAGCCCCAGCTTTTGGCAGAGTTCCTGGGACAGAGTAGGTGCTCAAGAAAGACTTTTTAAATGAATATTTGCCAAGACAGGATAGAATCAGATGATGTCTAAAGTCCCCCCTTCCCATGTGGGTGATTCTAAGATACAGATTTTTATGTAACATTATTTATTATGTTTATTGAGTGTTTTAGGCTTTCAGGTCTACATTATTCTCTCTAAAATTAGTTTACTTACTCAAATTCTTTTTTTTTTTTTGGCTGCACAGCATGGCTTGTGGGAGCTTAGCTCCCCAACAAGGGACTGAACCCGGGTCACCACAGTGAAAGCGCCAAGGCCTAACCACTGGACCACCAGGGAATTCCCCTTTTCCACCTTTATTTAATGTTGTATGTTTATTTTTATTTAAGTGGTGTTTGATTTTTTTTAAGTTTTTCATTTCTGCATTACTGTTAAATCATTTTTAATTAATTCCATTTGCCTGCCATTGGTCTCTCCTAGATTGCTATGTTTTTTCTTTTTAAATGATTATTTTGCCTTCAATTCTATAATAATTAAGGTGATCTTCTGTGTCAAAAATTTAATATTTTGGTGATGACTAGCAAGTGTTACTCTGCTATTTCTACACCCCTAGGTCTTTATTTCAATTAGTATAATATGCTCATTAAATTAAGACATCTATTATGGTGCCAGCGTTCACATAACAGACAGAAAAATGTCTCATAAGGGTCAATTGGAATCATTTCATTAAATTAATATCATAGCCTTTTATAAGAGTGTCTTAGTAGATATTGTTATTAACAGAGATAGGGCATAAATTGAAATGAGGTTTTTATGCATTACATGCTCTGAGTATATTTTCAATTGACAAATCTGTGTAGAAGGCAGCTGAGCTGTCAAAACATACTTTATTCATGTAGCTATAGAGCCATTTACCAATTTGCACAGTACCAAGGATCATGCCTGTTTACCTGGTTCAGTGTACAACAAGGCATAGGAACAGGTTTGCGACAGCTTGAAAAATATTATTTTACCTGAATATCTGAAATGTTCTCTACACCTCTTGGGTCAAGTTATCCCTGAATAAAAGGTCTCTATTTTGCCTTTCAGGAATGTTCAAACTCTATACAATTCAGCCCCTGCCCAAGGCAACTGGTCCCACTCCTACACTGACCAGCACAGTGTGTCCTTCACTGGTTCACTCACTGGCCAAGCTTTAATAACAGAATTAAAACTAATCAATGGTTGTTAGTACCAATTGTACTGTAGCTCTGGCCTTATTTTCTTCCTAAATGTGTGGTCTTGAACAAGCCACATGCCCTCTTATCCCTTGTTTTCCTAACTTTAAAATCTACCCAGACTCAATTAGTCTTTAAGAACATTTAATATATGAATACAATAAGAATTTTATAAAGTAAAGGCATTACACGAGTAGAAGACTTCACTTGTGTTGTGAACAACCTGCCTTTTCAGGCACTAGCTATTTGAGCTCTTACTACCATTTATCTGCGCACCTAAATGTTACCCCCAATTCATTAGTTTTCCCTAGAGCACTACTCTGGTCATGTCATTCACCAATGCATAGCTTTCAATGATGCACTGTGACCCAACAGATGCATGAAAAATCCTTCCATCTAACATCCACATTCCTACCATACCCTATTCACGTGTATTTTGAAGTTGACAAACTTGATGCAATGGGTACAGATAATCGTTAGCGCTAAGTGGGGAGAGACTTGAGATTCATTCACAACTGGTCATTGTCTTAATAAATATTTATTTCTCCGTTTTGATGGCTTTTGCTCATCTTTTTCTGGCTACATTCCCAGTAAGTAGGACCTAGAAAGATGTCCAGAGGATCTTGTGAAAGATTATCAGAGAGTGGAGAAAAAAGCAATACTTTGTGTGAAGGTTTTTTTATTCCTATCACCATGGTATAGTCTTATTATATAATCTAAGAAATACTCATGTAAAACTTATTAAGCTAAGACAATTGGAGTTTTACTTTGTATTTGGCAACCAAAGAAACTAACTTAAATGACTGGTGAGAAGAGAAAAGGTGAGCTTTAGAACCTCCTGAGGTCATAGGCTAAGAGGTGGACAGTGCCTCAGCATGATGCACTTAGGAAAGTGTCCTGAGTTCTTATTTGAGGACCAAAACCAGGAGAAGGAACCCATATTCTTCCAGGTAGGAACCCCTAAGCTACAAATGGCAGAATGTGCCTCTACCTGGGCTGGGAGACCCTTGTACTCACCTGCAGCACAGGGAGGAAGCAATCACTAAGCAAACAGGTGATAGTCATCAGTAACATTTTCATCATTTGATGTTCCTTGTGCTAAATGACTATTGATGGCCATTTAGCATAAGTTGTTCATTAACACAGACACAGACCCTCACAAGCCATCAACTTCACCCCTCCTAGAAATAAAAATGTCTTTATTCATTCAACCTCCCCACAAAATGTATTAAAGACATGTCAAATACTAGTCTATGTGGGAAGATATGGTCATAAGTAAGGCATGCTCTTGAAAAGAAGATATATTCCACCCCTCCATATGAATGAAATCCTGAAGTAATATATACATTCATAATGAGTTCTTCATCCAAAAATAAGAACTCCAAATTTTCATACTAATTAGCAGAGTGACTAAGTCATTTTACACTTTTACACTTGATTCTTTGACAAATATTATAAAATGTAGAGCTAAAAATAACTGTACATGGGTGAAATGTAGACAATAACCAGGAGTTTTTAAAGGAGGAGCAGAACTAGGGACTTTCCATGAAACTGTCGATACAGGTGGTCACATGGTATATGATTCCATTTATATAATGTTTTGAAATGACAAAATGATAGAGATGGAAAACAAATTAGTGGTTCTCAGGGGTTAGAGAGGGGAGTGGAGTATGGGTACTATAAAGGGATGACATAAAGGAGATCTTTGTGGTGATGGACTAGTCCTGTATCTTAGTTGCAATGGTTTTTATATGAATCTACATATGTGATAAAATGGCATTGCACTGTATCCACATACTGTATCAATGTCAGATTCCTTGGTTTGATATTGTTCTGCAGTTACATAAGATGTAACCATTGAGGAAACTGGCTGAAGGGTACACAGGATCTCTGTGTAGTACCTTTGTAACTTCCTGTAAATTTATAATTATTTCAAAATTAAAAGTTAAAAAAGAAAAGAAAGGGAGCAAATGCTAGGGACTTGCCATGAAACTGTCAGTTAAAACATTTGAATAGAAACAAAATCTGCTTTCAATTGTGACCAGAGGTGGCTTTTAAAGTTTTAGGCACATGAGTAGTATGTCTACCTCTTCAACACTGACCAGGAAAGTATAATTGCATCCACAAAGGATCTCCCAGTCAACTAGTTGGTGTTATATTCTTGTGATTTGATAGAATGAGACCATAAATCGTGTTTAGAAGAAAAAACAAAAAACTTGAAGCCAGCCACCTAACATCTATCTGAAGATTACATGGCCTCTAATTTCTATCATGCAGTTTCTGGTTATTACCTTAGGTAAAATGAGAACTATCTCAATTGAAAATTCAAAAACTTTTCCTCAGAAGTTGTTAAAAGTGGTATCATTAGAATCATACAAATTAAAATCAACACAAGAAGTTTAAGATATACAGTAATTTTTCATGCTAATGGACTAAAGTACCTCTTGAGACTTTCTTGTCATCAATGTCTATGGCTCTATTATTTCTGTTGAGGTAAAATTATCTATGTAAAGTCATTACTGAGGTCTCCTGTGTATAAGGATAATGAAAGTGCTTCCATACTTTGCAAATGCATTATGTTCTGAAAGAATATTAACATTTTATTTTACATAACTTCTTAATGGGAACATTTCTAAAACACTAAAATAATTACTCAGCAAAACTTTCTACTCATAATTGCAACAAATTTTATAAAATATAAATTTGGGGCAGTATTACTGTCTATTGCATTTTGCTTTGTTAAGATACTAGGCATTCTGATTCACTTAAATGTTTATCAAGATTGTGTATGCAATGTATGTATATCTATGAGTTAAAGATCAAGAGGGCATGATGAAAAAATGCATCAATGGATAAAATGTCTAGTCCATTCCACAAAATCCTTACACCTGCAATAGTTCAACCTAAAATAATCATATAACTGGTTCTATTCTGTAGTTTGCTAACACAATTCTGGACTACAGGATGTGTTCTGTGGAGCCATTTTTTTACAAGCCATGCCTCTTCAAACCCAACCTCTAATAGTTTCCATTAGTGAAAATTCAGAACTACAGCAAGAAAATAAATGCAGCATCTCTAGTAGTTTAATTATTTCAGGCATGTAGGTGTGACGAGCCAGTAGGAGAATAGTAGAAGGCTACATTTTGGCCTCAAAATACACGTGAATGGGGTGTGGTAGGAATGTGGATTGTTAGACTGAAGGATTTTTAATGCATTTGTTAGATCACAGTGCATCATTGAAAGCTATGTATTGGTGAATGATATGACCAGAGTAGTGCTCTAGGGAAAGCTAATGAATTGGGGGTAACATTTAGGTGCGCAGGTAAATGGTAGTAAGAGCTCAAATAGCTAGTGCCTGAAAAGGCAGGTTGTTCACAACACAAGTGAAGTCTTCTACTTGTGTAATGCCTTTACTTTATAAAATGCTTATTGTATTGTATTTTGAGGTTAAAAAAATAATAATACTATACTTCCTCACCATGTCATTCTGGTATCTATTGCTCTTGTAGGCTAGAATCGTACAAAAGTGAAAGTGTTAGTTGATTACAAGAATTAGCATTCCCCAAACCCGACAACATTCTTCTTGAGTACAACAAAATTTGTGCATAAAACTTGACAATATCTTTAAGAACCACTTGAAACATAATAGAATAGAAATATATTCAGGAAATATTTCAGGTTTTGTCTCATTGTATTTAAACTCTCTAAAAATAGGAACTTCCTATATATAGCACAGGCAGAAGGTCTTCATACTCCAAAACATTTTATTGGAACATCCCACACATAGTACTAGTTCATAAAATTATTTTTAAATAAATGTTACATTGATGAATGTCATTAAATGATACACATTTTTTAAATGTCCCATTAGTGGAGTAATGGATAAATAAAATGTGGCATACTGTATGATAGGTTTATTCAAGGCAATTTAAAAAATAAAATATCTGTAGCATCATGGATGTAGCTGGAGAAAGCTTATTTCAGAATTTATTAAAATATGCTATCATTTGTATAAAATTTTAAACCATATCAAAATAATATTTTATACTGCTCAAGAATGCTATATTTGTGTAAAACAATGAAAATAAACTATAAGAACATACATTAAATTTATGATAAAAGTATTTCTTTGGAGAAAGGGAAGAAAGAATAAATTAGGAATGGGGGTTTAAGGACACTTTGGATTCAGATGTTGAATTTATTTTAGTGATTTCAAACACGTAGCAATTTTTTTTTTTTTAATTAAGATTCATATCCTTCGGGACTTCCCTGGCGGTCCATAGTAAAGAATCCGCCTTCCAATGCAGGTAATGAGGGTTCCGATCCCTGGTCAGGAAAAGAAGATCCCACTTGCCCGGTGGCAAATAAGCCCCCGCGTCACAACTACTGAGCTCGCGCGTGCCTCAACTAGAGCCTGCGTGCTGCAAACTACAGAGCCCTCGTGCCACACCCCAGGCGCCCTGGAGCCTGTGAGCCACAACTAGAGAAGAGAAAATCCACACGCCACAACTAGAGAGAAGCCCGCGCACCACAACAAAAGATCCCGCATGCCTCAAGGAAGATCCCGAGTGCCTCAACTAAGACCCGACGCAGCCAAAAATAAAAATTAAATAAATAAATAAATAAATAATCTTAAAAAAAAAAGATTCACGTCCTTCAAAAAAATGACAATTATCTCTTAGCAAGTTCCTTCTTCTCCTGCACCCTTGCATTTCATCTTATACTTTTTTAAGAACTGTTCATTGAGTACTATAAACCAAAAGAAAAAAAAGGTATTTTGTAAACTATACAGACAAATAAAATATATATCTGTTTTATCTTTAGAAATATATAAATAGTTTTAAATATATAAAGATATATCTTTAGGCTGCTCTTAGTTTGTGTTTTTCACGGGAACACAATGACTAATCTGATAAGTATGAAAAGAATTTTCTTAGTATAGTTATTTCTAACATTCTTTTCTTGCTCTTAAAAGAGGTGAGATTAGAATACATGGAATCCCACCACTAAACCTCTACAAGTCAAAAGTGAATATGTAATTCACTAGGAGAGAAACCAGTCAGTCACCTTGCCCATCTGTCATCCCCAAGGAAGATCCAAGTTTAACCTCAGGATGTAGTACAACTCATTGCCCCAGTCAGCTGGTACCATGAGTGGAGGTCACTGCACTCCCTAAATAAGAGACTAGAGTCCCAGCAGGTATTTTATTTCCACATCTCCTATACCACGAGTGACTTAGGAGGACCACAGCTGTCCTGGTTAAATCAGTGCTCGCATGGAAACCACTCGAATCTTGGTTTTATACGCTGTACCGTCCTTTCATAGGGATCTGTTAGGTCTCCCCTCTCAAAGGTTATCTTCCATTCCAGAGTTAACCCTAGACCCTGAGTCTAGACTGAACTGTGAGTCCCCGTTATCTGTTCCACCAATGTCTTCATAATAATCCCTGTCTGCCTGGCCTACACAATTAGAGAACATTACAAGATTCTTAATCAGTTTTCAAGATCTTGAACAAAAACCCATGGGACGAAGTGAGAGAGTGGCATGGACTTATATATACTACCAAATGTAAAATAGATAGCTAGTGGGAAGCAGCCACATAGCACAGGGAGATCAGCTCGGTGCTTTATGACCAAATAGAGAGGGTGGGAGGGAGACACAAGAGGGAAGAGATATGGGGACATATGTATATGTATAGCTGATTCACTTTGTTATAAAGCAGAAACTAACACACCATTGTAAAGCAATTATATTCCAATAAAGATGTTAAAAAAATAAATAAATAAAATATGATATCTTTCTTAAAAAAAAAAAATTTCATCCATACAACTCATGTGTCATACATATTTTACCGTATTCTTAACCTCTGAAAATTTGTTGTGTTTTAAAACATGTAGACCTCTCTAAGAAAATTATTTTAGCAAAATATTGTACACATTTTTGCAAAACACTGCACACATTTATGACATCTGAATAGTGACTGACTAGTAAGCAAGAGCTAGGGTAGAGCCCACCCAGCTAGTCCTACCCCAACACTCCCAAGTGCCCTGTTTGTTGCTCTGTCTATGCTGAATCTAGCCCTGGGTATAACCCCATTCTGTAGTCTGACTCTAGTATCTCCACTTTCTATCCTATGTCTTGTAGTTTTATACAGAGAGATGTTCTAGGTACATATCTTCTGATATAAAAATGCACTGTTAATCTCTGGTTGAATGTTAAAATAAAATGAGAGTGACATCTACTTATATGATCATTTTTATAAAATGTACTTATGTATTTTAAAATATACTACTCTCCTTCATTATACCAATGGCATTCGGTTGCCCTCAATGCAAGGGACAAGGGTCTCTGTAACCACAAGCCTGCTTGACTACATATCTCTATTCCTTGCCCAGGGAAGATGTAGATCACAGGAGTCAACTAGACATCCACAATCTGTTGTCCCAAAAGGCATGACTGAGGAAGGTAAACAAGAAAGGAAGAGCACACAAACAGCATCAACCGCTTCCAGTTTTTAGAACTTTGGTCACAGGTAGATTAGGCAAGTTTCAGAAAGGTGTGTAAAAGCTCCCAGTTCAAACATTTGCCTGTATCTCAGGGCCATGAAGGCTATTCTAGTGGCTCATAAGTCTTCTTGCCTTTTAAGAGAATTCCATAAACATACAGCATCCCTAGAAGAATATTACACTAACTCTAAATCCTTGTCACTAAGGCAGACACAGAAAGGCACCACTCAGATCCCCCATCATGAAAGGACTCCCTGTCCAGCTGTGAGGATTGTAGCTGACTGACCCTCTCCAGCTGTTAGCAGTTTCACAATCCACCTCAGGGTGTGAGACCAGGTCACACTTTTCTCAGTGTATAGTGGCGTGGCCACTTATCAATTTGATGGTAGTCAAGGTCATGTGTTTCTCAGGACACTTCAGACAATGACCCAGCAAGGCAGGGCTGCAAAGGACTTCATCATTTCGACCCAGGACAGGACTTCTCTAAGGGGCAAGCTTTGTTCTGGGATTCCCTGGCAAGCTGCAGAGATCTATAACATCTGCTCAACCCTGCTTCCTCCCCCTTTTTTTCACAGGCATTTCTCCCAATAAACATTTTGTACTCCAAACTCTACCTCAGCTTCAGGAGAATGAACCCCGCAACAGACGAAGACCTGTCAGGTGAGATTTATGACAATGTCATAAAGCTAAGAAAAGACCACACTGGGCTGCCTCATAAAACCTGGTGGAGGTTGGGTGGTGGGGGATGTGCAGGGGTGGTGGTGGAGAAGGACAGGCCATAGTGTTTCTAGCATTGTCAGGAACAGAAGAAGAATGCAAACTAGAATTTATCAAATTCCTACTATATGGTAGGAACTTTACAAATGTTATTGTCATTCAGTCTTTATGACCATTTTTTGAAAAAGGTATTCTATCCATATTTGAAAGATCAAACTTTTCACAAATGTTTATTCACACCTTCCTGAGTGACATGTCTGAACCATGAAGTTACCTGCCCTCAAATGTGTAGATATTACACAGGCAAAGTAGAATATGATGAGGGACATGAAATGTAGAGAAAAGGGTTACCTCTCTGACCCAAGAATTAAGAGTAGGTTTCCAAGAGGAATTAATATCTGAGCTGACTCATGAAGCTTAGCCAGATGAAAACATGTGGCCAGGGTAGTTTAAGATGAGGCAATCTATGTAAAAATGAGAGGAGAACCCAAAATTTAACTCCCAGATTCCTTGTAAAATGTGAAGCAAGGATTCAGACTCAGCCGTGACTCTGAAAATCTTGTTTAGTCCACTTCCGTCAAAGTTCAGGACTGAAAATGGCAGTAGAGGATATAAAATTGTCCACTCTTCCCAGATGTGTCGAGAGCCAACTTGATTCTCCAAGGCATGGTCCCCTTGCCCTGTTGTTCCCATTAGGTACAAAAATCAAATCCAAGCAAACAGCTGACAACAGTAACACAGACAGAGTTATGAAGGCCTTTTCCAGCTGCCAAAGCTCCCCTGATGGCTGGTTGAGTTGACAGCAAAAATTCATTCTGAGCTAGAAAATCACTGATCGTGAAGATTTCTGGAAGGTGATGTCTAACCTCAGCTATTCCATTACTCACACAAAATGTTGACCTACCCATGTATGGGAGACAGCAAAGAAATACTTTGATTAATGATTGAGTACTCTTTTAATACAATGTTATAGTCCTCATGATTTTAACAATTATTACTTTTGCTGTTCTGAAATGATAATTTTATTTTTTAAATTTTTCTATTGAAGTATAGTTAATTTACAATGTTGTGATAGTTTCAGGTATACAACAAAGTGATTCAGCTATATACATATTCCTTTTTA
Source organism: Leucopleurus acutus (assembly GCF_964270905.1). NCBI lineage: Eukaryota > Metazoa > Chordata > Mammalia > Artiodactyla > Delphinidae > Leucopleurus > Leucopleurus acutus. Next base: position 19,313,681 of record NC_139147.1, on the reverse strand, counting down.
GACTCTTTCCACTATAGGTTATTATAAGATATTGAATACAGTCCACTGTGCTAAACAGTAGGTCCTTCTTGTTTATCTATCTTATATATAGTAGTGTGTATCTGTTAATCCCAAATTCCTAATTTATCCCTACCCCTCTTCCCCTTTGGTAAGCATAAGTTAGTTTTCTGTCTGTGAGTCTATTTCTATTTTGTAAATAAGTTCATTTGTATCACATTTTTAGATTCTACGCATAAGTGATATATGATATTTGTCTCTCTTTGTCTGACTTACTTCACTTCTAGTATGATAATCTCTAGGTCCACCCACATTGCTGCAAATGGCACTATTTCATTCTTTTTTATGGCTGAGTAATATTCCATTGTATATATACCACATCTTCTTTATCCATTCATCTGTCGATGGACATTTAGGTTGCTTCCATGTCTTGGCTATTGTAAATAGTGCTGCTATGCACATTGGGGTGCATGTATCTTTTCGAATTAGAGTTTTCATCTTTCCCAGATGTATGCCCAGGACTGGAATTGCTGAAATGGTTAAGAATTTTTTAAGGATTTTTTTTTAAAGGATTGCTTAAATCTCATAGAATAAACTATGCTTTGCCTTGCCAGAATAATGGAAATAGTTTCATGATTCAGTGTTTAGCTAATGCAAATTACCTCCTCAAGACTCACCCCAAATTTTTCAGAGAGAAATCAAAACAATTTTTATTAGGGAATATCAATATGCAACTAGAATATAAAATTAAGGAACTAAACAATAAAGTGCCCTTCAGTGCAATCACTGTCTTCAGCAGTTGATGGATTCTATTAGCAGAGTCATTTTGGCACTGGCTTCTAGGTGGAGCATGATTAATCATGACTCCTGCAAGATGCTAATTCATCATTAACTGAGTAAATAAATATTTTTATATCTTTCATTTTGATACCTAAATCAACCAGCAAAAAAATTATTTTACTTAGTTGGCAATAAGAGATTTCTTCTATAGAACTAGATGCCTATGTTGGCCAAGAAAGAATCCAGGTATCATATCAGGGTCATAGCACAGGACTAGATATTGGAGGTAAGAAGGAGAGACCACAACCTGACTGAGGTTCTGATAGAAAATGTGCCAGAGTTTCCAGGATCCATAGAGGCTGACTCTGAACTCAGAGTGGGGACTTGTGTGAAGTAGGAACTATTATGGGATGTGGCCTTTGATGTGATGGGCATCAAAATGATAGATGGGCATTGATGTGATGCAATTTCATGTGATGTAGCATATGTAGAAGGGCCTGACTTGGTGGTGGGCCCAGAAGTGGTGGACCAGAAGTTATGAGCCGAACTAGACTCAAAGGGTCAGCTATACTGCCACCAACTACTGTGGGTGGGCTCTGTCTAGAGGATCAACTATGACAGTGGTTCTTCAACACGTGTCAGAATAAATAGGTCTGCTTGTTAAAGTGCAGCTTTCCTGACCCAACCCCAGAAATTCTGATTCAATAAAACATGGATGGAACTCAGAAATCTGCATTTTTAAAACTTGCCACTTGATTCTGTTGTAGGTTTCTAATGAGAAACCATGGTCTAGGTGGAACTGTGAAACAAAAAAGATAAAGAAATTATCTTATACCTGGCAGAATGAACCACGGTATATATAATGCAATATAATAGACATTAATGGCACAAAGAGAAAGACAGAATTTTACCATCTTCTCTCACTCTGGCAGCACTATAAGTAAGTAAAAGTGCCCAATTTTGTTGCCTCCAATTTGCAGAGGCCATAAAGAAATTGAGAAAGAGAAAAAACACTTCACATTTTTTTAATTCAAAAAATTTCAGCTCACTTTAACATACCAATTGAATATATAAAAGGTTTTGTAGTGGAAAGGATATTGGACACTGAAGGAAAAAAATGGATTCAAATCTTAGTTCTATTTCTCATCATATTGACATGTTACTAACAGCTCAGCATTTCAGTTTCCTTCACTAAAAACACTTAGGATAATAATAATACCTGTGGAGAATGATGGTTGTGAGAATTAAATGAGGAGTTTATGCAAGCTCTAAGCCTGGTATCCGGTACATAGAAGAAACTGTGATTTGGGGTGATGAATAAATGAATAAACAAACAAACATTTTGGATGGATGAGAAGCTCTTATGAAATTAAATGAATGCTGAAAATGTTGACAGACATAATGTGTTAGCTCTCAAGTTAGCGACAAACATAAGGAATTCTTTACTTTTAGTTACAATTTATTTCTTTTTTCCAATGTGTTTTTACCCACTAGGAACACAAGTGTAATCATTCTTTATTTTTATTCTGCTTTGCTTTGATTTCCTACACAGCCTTGGTGTAAATCATTCAAAATACCATTTAAACCATAGACCAGCAGAGCCTAGTGGTCTTTGGGTTCAGTGCTATTGAGTCAGATGGGAAAACTAATTATTCATTTGGCTTTCATTTTGTATACCCTTCCCACCTTCTTCAGGACTTTTATTAATTTCCAGACATGGTCTGTGAGTAGTTCCACAGATGTTCAAAATTATGTGGGGCTGTCTTCCATGTTAACTCTTCAAATGGCTTCATTTATAGGCACAGCTGTCTCATCTTGATTTCACTGGGAGTGAGGCAGAAGTGGCATTTCCCTGCTCACAGCCCATTTATTCTCAGACACGTGTTGCTGCATACATTAAGTTCAACTTCTGCGGAGTTGTTATTGAGGTATAGAACCACGCACACTTGGATGGCATCATGCCCTCCAAATGGGACGAAGAATAAAGCAGACAAAAGGACAGGCAGAGGAAAAGGTAAATTTCCAATCTGTGACATCAATTTCATGCCATGGAAACCCCCAAGCTTCCCCCAGGAAAAGAAGACACACTGTAACTTGGAGGTAGACAGCAATTTTCTATTTATAAATAATTTCACTCTTGTCACTTGATTTTCTAAGCATAGGTATTATTATATACCTTATTTTAAACAGGAGGCACTAGCCTCTGATGGTCTAGTGGTTAAGATTTTGTTCTCTCATCACCGGGGCCCTGGTTCAATTCCTGGGCAGGGAACTAAGAGCTCGGTTCAAGCCACTGCACACTGATGTCACTCTGAGATGACTCCCATGAATATACATCTGTATAAATATTCCAATTCTCCACACAATTGATAACATTATAACAGGAGCTTGGGATGAACACATACACACTACTATATATAAGATAGATAACAAACAAAGACCTACTATATAGCACAGGAAACTCTACTCAACATTCTGTGATAACCTATATGAGAAAAGAGTCTAAAAAAGAATGAATATATGTATATGTATTACTGAATCACTTTGCTGTCCACCTGAAACTAACACAACATTGTAAACAACTATACTCCAATAAATTTTTAAAAAATAAAAGGCAAGTATATTCTTAGGTAGTGGCCCACCTGAAATTTATTCAATGGAAGAAATCTACAAATGTGGGTGTTATGACAGAGGACATGCATAATACATACATTTAATTTATATAAATTCCTTTATATAAATACTTCACATTAAAATACTGCTATTAGGGCTTCCCTGGTGGTGCAGTCGTTGAGAGTCCGCCTGCCGATGCAGGGGACACAGGTTCGTGTCCCGGTCCGGGAAGATCCCACATGCTGCGGAGCGGCTGGGCCTGTGAGCCATGGCCGCTAAGCCTGCACGTCCGGAGCCTGTGCTCCGCAATGGGAGAGGGCACAACAGTGAGAGGCCCGCGTAACGCAAAAAATAAAAAAATAAAAATAAATAAAAAATAAAATAAAATACTGTTATTAAAATTTAAAAATAAAAAAATAATAATAATAAAGAGGAGGAAATGGAAGCACAACAGGGTTAAATAAATTACCCAAAGTCACACAGTTGGCAAGCTGCATAGCCGGGATGGACATCACTTTCTTTGTCTTAGTCCATCTGGGCTGCTATAACAAAATACCATAGGTTGGGTAGTTTATTAAAAAAATAAGAGAAATGTATTTATCACAATTCAGAAGCCTGGGAAGTCTAAAATAAAGGCATCAGCATAGTTGCTTTATGATGAGGGTTCCCTTCCTGGGTCACAGCTGATGCCTTTTCACACACGGCGAAAAGAGGAGCTCGCTCTTTGAGACTGTTTTATAAGGACATGAATCTCATTCCTGAGGACTGAACCCTCATGATCTAAGCACTTCCCAGAAGCCCCACCTGCTCATTCCATCACACTGGGCATTTGGACTTCAACATATGAACTTTGGGGTGACACAAATATTCTGACCATAGCATTTTTCTAATACCAAATCCCAGATTCCCTCCAAAACGACAATATTTCTCCATATTGAGACTTGACTCTGGGCTTAGCAGAGTCCTTAAAAGGGAAGAAAGTGAGACATGTAAGGCAAATGCAGTTTTCCAGAATCAACCTGCATAAGTTGATTCAAGTAAACGCCCCTCGTCGCGTTCCGCTCAGAGACACTCTGTGGGTGTAAACTTATTCATTTATTGCCAGTCACTAACCACAGGAGAGTCACTTTTTCAGATGGTCACCGTCTCCTCCTTACTTCAGTTTAGCCGCAGACGCCTGTCAGCTGCCAAGGCAGGCAATGCTGTGGACCGTGGACCATTCTGAATGTTCTTTTGTCCTATTTGGTTGAATAACCTTTGGACTTGAATGTTCTGAACTTGATTAGGTTGCAGTTAACTCCTTGATCAGGAGATGTTGCACACAATTGTGATTTTACTTAGTACAGAATAGTATTTGTTCTAAGTAAACTTAGGATAATCTCCAGTTCAAAGGATTCTGCAGACAAAATGCCCACAAACACAAGCTTCCCCCACCAACTCAAAAAAAAAAAAAAAAAAAAGAAATGGCTACAATAGATGCATTTTTATCTTGTACTCATTTATGTAAGCTGTACTTCTATGACTAACGTAGGAAAGTGTCCAAGTGAAGGATTGCATTCTCAGGTGACTCTCAGAGGACCTTGTTTACCTTGTTTTATTGTGGTCTAGCAAGGTCCTCATATAAATGAACCACAGGCTTCTCTGCCTTCAGCTGAGAATCCCTTATTGAACGTTTGATTACCTGCCTTAGATACATTTTCCAGGCTCAGGAAATTGCTAAACACGCCAGGTGCTCTGAGCTGGAGCAGAAGATCAAGCTTTTGGGGATCAGAGTGAAACTCCCCGCAGCACATGGCAAAATACAGCTAATATTTGGAGCCAAAGAAACACCTCCTCTCTTCATCTCACATCACCATCTATGCCTGGAGTGGAGGATGAGTTTTTGGTCCTCTCACTTCTCATCTCTCTCCCCACCCACTTCTGCTCCTTGACCCACCCCTTATTAACTCCTCCACAAGAGAGGAAATGGAGATGGTTAGGGGCACACTGTACCTAAAAGAGACTCCATGAAAACTCTCTGCTTTTCCCTCCTCCTTTCTGAATTTTCATAGTAAGCAGACCCAGGTGAGGCCTGACTCTCCAGAATCAATTCTCTCTCCCACTCTCTCTCCCTTCCCTCTCTTTCTTTCTCTCTCTCTTCCCCTCATTCTCTCCTTTCTTTCCACGGAGCACACAGTTGAATAGTATTAGATTCATGAAAAAAGAAGGAGTCCTTCCTTTGATTTAACCAATGAGCCTGTACTGAGAGAGATTAATAAATTCACACTTTGCCATAATGAGATGCACTCTACTTCTTTTCTGGCTATTAAACCTTGAGTTTGTCATTCCTCTCATCAGGCATCCTACAGGGAGAAGTTCTGGATCCAGAGTTGTATCCACTCATTCTTCGGACCCCAATACCTTCAAAATATACACCACACCTCTAAACTGCAGCATAATTATACATCATTCTACTCAATCAATCAATCACTGGACCAGCTGCTAATGATGAAATCCCAAAATGAAGGAAACTAAATGTGTAATGGGAGTTTGTTGGAGAAAATTGAAAGTCAGATCACCTATGACCTGATAACAGCCTTTTAATTTCAATATTTTACTTAATGAAATTAGACCCACCATGATGGTTATTACTTCTGTCATCCCATCTCCAACGGTAACACCACCCCATCAAAATTAGCTCATCAGATGATTCAGCTATGCCTAGCCTGTTCCCCTGAGAGGAGATCCTGAGACAAAGTTGGCAGTGCAACACTTTATTTGGGAAGCGATTCTCCTAGGGAGTAGGAATGAAGGATGACGGAAGTAAAACAGGGAAAGATGGAAATTCAATAAAGACTGCTTTATCAAGTTGGTCCTTGATCTCCCAGGACTTTCTGAGGACTCATGAAATATGACTTAGAACTGCCTGCCCGGGACAGTCAGATAAAATCAGAGAGCATTTATCAATTGGCTGGCATCCTCTATTGGGCAAGAGTGTCCCTAGGGCATGACCTCCCCCAGCACCCAGCTTGCGCATACGCAAGAGCTGAGCAGGTTCCCCAAGATGATGTCAATGCCAAGGCAGCACAGAAGCCCTTGGTAGGAAGTTAGAAGAATGTAGTAAAGACACAAGATAGAAACTCTGTCTGGTGGCATCTGTGCAGAGTTAGTCAAGTCCTGCATAGGCTGGTGGTCACAGAAGTAGATGGAGTAAAAGAAGGTATTATGCCCGTGCTCACTTCGGCGGCACATATACTAAAATTGGAACAATACAGAGAAGATTAGCACGGCCCCTGAGCAAGGATGACATGCAAATTCATGAAGCATTCCACATTTGGGGGAGGAGATATGGGGATATACGTTTATGTGTAGCTGATTCACTTTGTTATAAAGCAAAAACTGACACACCATTGTAAAGCAATTATACTCCAAAAAGATGTTTAAAAAATAAATAAAGAGAAGGAAAGGGAGGCAAAGACAGTAAATGATGCAGCTAGGCTTGAATTCAGATATACTAGCCCCTGATATATGTTCTTAGACTCCAAGCTACAATGTCTCTCAGCTATGATGATAAATAATTGTATGTGTGTTGTGATTAGGGAAATCTATTCTTTGTCAACTTTCAGGATATTGTATTTGCATAAGCCTTAAGGCTTCTTTGAAGAGGATCCAACAATGAATGGGGGAGAGGGATAATCCTGAGCAGAAACATAAGCAAAATTGCAGATGTGTGAATATGCAAGTCCTGTGTAGAAACCATAAGAGTATATATTTGACTGGAGTTTGAGTTATGTGTTTTAAAATAATAGAACCTAAGTTTTATATGGTATCTTGGACCCAAGTCATGGAAGGTCTAAAATTCTAGACTGAAAATATGAGCTTTATTTGGTCAACAATAGGGAATATTGATGGCTTCCAAGCAGGTCAATGATGTAAGTCCAGGAATTTCTATTACTGTATTTATGACATCATGGCACTTAGCCAAAAAGTAAATCAATAGGGCATTTCATTAAAAATTTGTTAAGTAATTCATTGGTAAAAAAGGAAGGTAATTATGCCCAATACAGTCTCCCTCTAACATTACGGTTCATGACATGCCTTCCTTTAAGTCCAAAATATTATAGTCCCCTTCAAGTTATGACCAGCCACAGTGCCTGCAAGGACCTAACACAACAGACTGATGGAGCCATCTCTGCTGTTGCAGTCGGCCTGAAGTCATAACTGATACCACCATCAATCTGTATCATCATTTTTCTATTTCTCTCAACCTTGGGTAGCATATTGGCAGCTCTAGATTGTTCTTCTGGTCGAATGACCTAGACTTTCATCACTTAGAAACCTGAGCTTTTATTTTTCTTGTCCTAGTTGGGCCAAGGTTGCTCAATTGCCTATTTATAGCTGTCACTGACCACAGAATCACTGAAAGACACTTCAGTGTATTCCCAAATCTCAGAGCTACTTCTCCTCCATCCCACTAGGTAGCAGTATCTCCTTGTGATAATCAGACTCAAGTTCCCCACCAGTATAGAACTTGTATCTTGTCCTACTGGTCCTCTCACATGAGGATCCAACAGTGACTGGGGTAGTATAGCTTCATTCACTGGAACCCTTACTGTATCCTCAATAGGTGTGTTATATACATAAGAACAACACTTCATAGTCAGGAAGAACCTAAGATTGTGAGGACAACTCTGGTCCCCAAGTGAGTCTCTGGGAATGATGTTTAAAAGAGTCAATCCTACTTCTACCCTTCAGTTCCCAGACCCTTGTTTTCTAGCCACTAGCAAAAGAGCATCATATATTAACCATTTTCCTCTGAAAGTAGAGTCTAAGACAAAAGCTCATATACCATCTCCAGAACTTTTTTATCTTCCCACACTGAAACTCCATACCCATTAAACAATAACGCCTCATTACTCCCTCCCCAAAACACTCATAGACACTCTTCTAATTTCTATCTTTATGAATATGGCTATTCTATGTCCTCATATAAGTGGAATCAAACAATATTTGTCCTTTTGTTTCTGGCTTCAATTCAACATAGTATTAGAAGTTCTAGCCACAGCTATTAAGCAAGACAAAGAAATAAAAATCATCCAAATTGGAAAGGAAGAAGTAAATTCAATCTCTGTTCACAGATGACACGTAGACAACCCTAAAAATTCCACACAAAAAAATATGGAGTGGTGATGTTGCACAGCATTGAGAATGCACTTAATGCCACAGAATCAACCACTTAAAAATGATTTAGATGGTATATGTAAGGAACGGCACCAAAAATGGAGGAGAGCTTAAACAAGCTTTATTTGGGAACACTCCCGGGCGAGGTTCACTGGTCGGAGAGAAAGGGGCCAGAGAAGTCGCGCCCAGGTGTGGGCGTGAACAAAATTTATAGGGGTGGACGCAGGGGAGGTGCTTGCTGTGTAAAGCAGCCCTTTTTCGGTAATCTCTCGGGTGCTGTGGCAATGTAAGGTGTTGGTTGCATCAGCCTCAAAGCCATTGCTTCCGCCCCTCGGGGAGCGGGAAGACCAGGGCTGAGTGGTTTGGCAATGTCAGGTGTCGGTTGCATCAGCCACTTTGGCGGGGGTTCCGTCTGGCTCCCTGGGCCCTTCCCCGGGCCTGCTGGCCTTACATCCTGACTTCTTTGGTGTAATGGGGCGACGTTTGGTCTCTGGCTACTTCCTGCTGTGCGGGGGCGCCGGAAGGGAGTCGGGCGGCCAGCGGTCCGGAGGTTAGGGGAGGGCGGCAGCGGGGGATTCTGTGGGTAGTAAGGCATATGGGTGGAGGAGCATCTGATTCACCGCCACCCGAGAGACTTCTTGTATACGGCTGCGGAGAAACCTGAGGAAACGGGGCAAGCATGAATAGGATGCAGATAAGGATTAAGGGGCCTAGGATTGGTGTCAGCCAGGTATAGAGGGTGGACCACCACCAATTGGGGATGGGGGAGGTGGATTGTCGCTGCCTGCGTTGGAGTTCTTCTTTTAAGCGTCGGAGAGCATCTACATTGTCTTCAACAACCCCTGTCTCGTTGATGTAGTAGCAACATTCTTCCTGTAGGAAGAGGCAGGTACCTCCTTTGTCAGCTGTCAGAAGGTCCAGAGTGCGTTGATTTTGGAGGGCAACTCGGGCTACAGAGGTGATCTGGCGCTGGAGGGAGGTGATAGAGGCAGCAGAGGCCTCGATGGCTAGCTGGAGTTTCTGTTCTAGGTCGTGGGATGTTGAGACACTGTGTGTTAGGGCTCCTCCCCCGATGCCCGCAGCGATGAAAGAGGAGGGGAGGGAAATGCCTGCGACCATAGGGAGAAAGATGGCCCTTTTCTGTCGGCTAGAGAGTTGTGTGGTGAGAGAAATTCGGCTTGGTCATATAATGTGAGTTGTGGAACAAGGGTGACGGGGATACATGGGAAAGGGGAGGAAGAGTTGACCTCTTTTGTAAGGGAGCCATTACACCAAAAGAACAAGCCTGGTGGGGCCCCCATTGACATAGTTACAGGGAGGGATGAATTGCAAGGGAGTGCATCATTAGTTAAGTTTGGGCGGCTGCCATAGCAAATTGTGAGGTTCTTTTTTTCTAAATCAAGAAATATGGGGACTCTTAAAGGGGGAAAAGGTAAGTTCTGGGAGGGAGAGGTAAGGGGTCCTTGGGGGTTTCTTTAGCAGCTAAATATAGGGGTTTAGCAAGAAGAGCAAAGTTAGGGATCCAGTGTAGAAAAATCCTATTAGGCCCAGAAAGGAGAGAATCTGGTCAGCTGTCTCTGGAGGTTGGAGGTCACGGATGGCCTGGGTGCGGTCGGCTGTCAGGCTTTTTGTTGTGGGGGTAAGGTGAATCCCCAGGTAGGTTACTGAGGGTGTAGACAGTCGGACCTTGGTTGGAGAGACCCGATAGCTGCGAGAGCTGAGATAATTGAGGAGGTCAGCAGTGTGTTGTTTTGAGAGGCTGAGAAATGGGCTACAGAGGAGGAGGTCATCCACGTATCGGAGGACTATACTGGGAGTGAGAGGGAAGGAAGCAAGGTCCCACGCCAGAGACTGGCCAAAGAGGTGGGGGCTGTCGCGGAAGCCCTGGGGAAGAACCATCCAGGTGAGCTGGCAGGAAGCCTGGGTATCCGGATCTGTCCAGGTGAAAGCAAAAAGGAAGTAGGAATCAGGGTGTAGGGGGATAGAAAAGAAGGTGTCCTTGAGATCTAGGACCGTAAAATGGGTGGTGGATGGGGGGATATGGGAGAGCAAAGTGTATGGGTTTGGCACAACTGGGTGGAGGGGAATGATCGCCTCATTGGTTAGTCGGAGGTCCTGGACCAGGCGGTAATCTCCTGAGGCCTTGCGGACAGGCAGGATGGGGGTGTTGCAGGGATAGCCCGTGGGGATGAGGAGCCCCTGGTCTAAGAGTCTGGTGATAATAGGTCATAAGCCCCTTAGATGAGTTTCAGAAATGGGGAATTGGGGTCTGGATGGAAACTTGGAGGGGTCTTTAAGACGGATTAGGACAGGGGGGTGGTGTGTCGCTATTATGGGTTTTGATGTATCCCAGACCTGGGGGTCTATCCGGTTGGGGGAGATGGGAGGAGGAAGAGAGGAGGGAGAGGGCTCCGCTGCCAGACCGAGGAGGGGGAGCAGGAGTTGAGAGGAGGAGGCCTTAGGATCAAGTCTGGCAAGTTGGAGAGAGGCCCCTAATTGGAAGAGAACATCACGACCTAGCAGAGGAACCGGGCAGGATGGTATGACTAAGAAAGAATGAGTGAAAGGGAGCCTCTCGATGTAACATGAGAGGGGGCCGGTCTGGAGCGGGAAGGACGGCTTACCGGCGATGCCCATAACAGAGATCTGGGAAGGAAAAACTGGCCCGGAATATGTAGGCAAGACTGAATAGGTAGCCCCCGTGTCCACCAGGAATGAGATGGACTTACCCGCTACCTGTTACCCTGGGCTCAGTGAGGGTGCTGGGGGTCTTTGAGTGCGGGTGTTGTCAGTCTTCAGCCAATCCCAGGAGTTCGAGTGGTAGAGCCGCTGGGTCAGTTCACCCTCTGCGTGGAGGCGCTGAGGGAGCGCCTGCCGTAGGGCAGTCACTCTTCCAATGGCCTGTTAGCCCGCAGCCAGGGCAGGGCTTGGAAGGAGGCCGGGGATTGGGACATTGGCGAGCCCAGTGCCCCTCTTTTCCGCACTTGAAACAGGCCCCTGGTGGGGTTGCCTTTGGGGGGGTCCCGAGGATTCTGTCCATGGGAGATGGCTGGCCGCAGGGCGGCTACGAGGGCTTGGGTTTGGAGGGCCACCTTTTGGTGTATCCAAGCCTGTCGGCTGGATTCTGCCAAATCCTCACGGGCATTATAGACTTTAAAGGCCATTTTTACCAGGTCTTGGATGGGAGTCTGGGGGCCGTACTCTGCCCGCTTAAGGTTTTTTTTTTTTTTTTCTGATATCAGGGGCTGATTGGGTGATAAAGTGGGTGGCCAAGACCGTTGCGTCTGCGGGGGTGTCAGGGTCCAAGCGGTTGTAGAGAGTTAGGGCCTCTGTAAGGCGGTTGAGAAAAACGGCTGGATTTTCACTGGGCTCTTGGGTTATCTCTTTTAGTTTTTTGAAGTTGACAATCTTGTGGGAGGCAGCCTGCCTACCAGCCAAGAGGCATTGGATCATTAGATCGCGTTTGTGGCCACCGTCTTGGCCGTCCTGATAACTCCAGCCCCGATCGGTGCCAGGAACGGCAGTGGCTCCGACGGGCATAGAGTTATCAGTGAGGTGGACCTGATCTGCGTGGTTTCGGGCAGCAGTCTGAATTCCTTCCCTCTCGTCGGGGGTCAGAGTAGAAGATAGGTTCACAAAGATGTCGTGCCAGGTTAGATCGTAAGCTTGAGAGAGGTAGCGAAATTCTTTGATGTAGCGGGAGGAGTCGGCAGAAAAGGAGCTTAGTCGCTTTTCTATTTGAGAGAGATCTTGAAGGGAAAAGGGAACATGAACTCTAACTAATCCTTCTGCTCCGGCCACCTCTCTTAAGGGACAGAGAAGGTTTGGGTCCTGGGAGTCGTGGCGGTGAGAGCGGGTGTGTGAGCTGACTGGCGAGGAGAGAGAGGTGAGGTAAGGGGAAGCCAAGGGGGAGGTTGCCGGGGGGAAGCGGGGGAGCAGTGGAGGGCGATGGAGTGGGCTCGGGAGGGAGAGGGGCCGGTCCAGGGTAGGGTGGGGGTTGGAGAGGAGCTCTGGAGGGGGGAGAGGTGAGAGATTCGGGTGGGTCGGTTAGTGAAGAGGGGTCATAGTCAAAGGAAATTAGGGGCTTGGATGTAGAAGATGTTTGGCAAGAAGGATCTGGGAGGTGGAACAATCGACGCAAAGGGAAGGACGGGAGCGTACATACCAGAAGGCCTAGACGTAGGGGACCTCGGACCATTTACCTGTTCTGCGGCAGTAGTTATCTAATTTGCAGAGGATGTTGAAATCGAAAGTCCCTTCAGGAGGCCATTTAGATTGATTGTCTAGAGGGTACTGTGGCCAGGCCTCGGTGAAATAGAATATGAGCCGCCTGTGGCGGAGGTCTTGAAAAAAGCCGAGTTTTGTAAAGTTGGCCAGGAGACACCCCAGGGGTGCCTTAGGATCTGGTTTGGATTCTTAAGTCCCCATGACCTCCGGTTTGTCCCCGGGTGAACAGAGAAAGAGAGACGTCTCTGGTCTCAGTCTCTGGTCACGGCGGTTCGGAGAGCAGTCAGGCGGTTGGGACGTCTCCACAATCGCCCGAGGCTTGGAGGGAAGACGGAGGAGTCCCTGACGCGGCCACGGTTAAGGACCCAGAGTCCGGTGGGTAGGGACCCCGGGGGTCAAGGGGAACGAAGGAGGGACTTACCCCGCTTATGCCGGATTGGGTGGGTGAGCAGAGGTCCCCGGTCGGGAGGGGTGGCCCCGCGGTAATTTGTGGGGCTGGGTACCCCTCCTGGGTTTCGGCACCAAATGTAAGGAACGGCACCAAAAACGGAGGAGAACTTAAACAAGCTTTATTTGGGAACGCTCCCGGGCGAGGTTCACTGGTCCGAGAGAAAAGGGCCAGAGAAGTCGAGCCCGGGTGTGGGCGCGAACAAAATTTATAGGGGTGGACGCAGGGGAGGTGCTTGCTCTGTGACGCAGCCCTTTTTTGGTAATCTCTCGGGTATTGTGGCAATGTCTGGTGTCGGTTGCATCAGCCTCAGAGCCATTGGTTCCGCCCCTCGGGGAGCCGGAAGACTGGGGCCGAGTGGTGTGGCAATGTCAGGTGTCTGTTGCATCAGCCACTTTGGTGGGGGTTCCGTCTGGCTCCCTGGGCCCTTCCCCGGACCTGCTGGCCTTACAGTATATTTTACCACAATAACAACAAAAAAAGAAAAAAAAAAAAAGAAAAGAAAACTGCTTTTGATTTTCTTTGTTGTTGGGAATTGAGAAAAATTCCAGACCAGTAGCCACTGCCAATGTCAGAAGTTGGGAGAGCCACACTGGGGCCACCTGCTGTGTTTGGGGAAACCATTACCACTTGATAAAATAATGGCTATGTGAGTGTAGGGAAGGGAAAGAGTAGTTTAACTCAGAGAGTCAGGAGAAACATCATGGAGGTATCTCATGATAGAGACCTTGAGGACAGGAAGAATTTCCACACTGGAAGTTGGGGAGATTATTCCAGACTTTTCAACTGCAGAAGCAAAGACATTGGCTCTTCTGCCTTGGGAATATTGAAATCTTTGTTCAATCACATTTAGAACATATTCTGAATACACTGCTAAGGTAATTTCCATTTTCATGATTGCTAACTAGCCGAGAAGAGGGAGAAGACAGTAATTACAGGAAATAGTTGCCATTTATGAAGAAAGAGGTACCCAGTGAAATGCAGGGTCTCCTCTCCCCCATTCAAGTTCTTCTGAAAATACTTCTCCCTGCTTCTGAAGGTCATCAAATAGATTTTAAAAACCTAGAATTTTCCAGACCATCAAGCTGTTGGAATAAAATTAAATATACATTTGAATTCCTCTCAAGGTTTTCAATTCTTAGAATTAAAGGTATTTATTACAAATTTACTTAAAATTAAATCTATATATCAAATGTAAATATATATCATCTACTTCATATAGATCAGCCGTCCCCAGCCTTTATGGCACCAGGGACCGGTTCCGTGGAAGACAGTTTTTCCACGGACGGTGGCGGGGGCGGGGGGTGGGTGGGTGGGGGGTGTTCAGGTGGTAATGTGAGCAATGGGGAGAAGCGTCCCGGGGGTTGGGGACCCCTGATATAGATGGCCCTTTCATCAGTAACACAAACTCCCTATGTTTCCCCCCAGTGCCTATTTTTTTCAGACCTTTTCTTCAATGTTTCTATTTCTTCCTTGTGGCCAAATGAAAGAGGAATCTGATGCCTTTTCGGTGTTCAAATGTTGGGTTGCTAAGCATCCTTGTAGCATCTTTGCCAGGGGCTTTGTCCAAAGCACATGCCTTTATGCCTGCCTCCTTTTTATAAGCAACCTCATTCTTTCACAGTATAGAAATGAAGAATCTATATAACCTCATCAGATTTCCTACATGGGCCCAGTTAGAAAGCATAGCCTCAGAGTTAGTCTCTTCACTGTCTGCAGACAAATACGGTGAGAGGCAGCCTGTGCTGTGATTTTGTCAGCTCTTTAGTAAATTACATGTGAGGGTAAAGAGGATAAAGGATAAAGAGGATGATCCTTGCCTGCTGATAAAACACATTCTTTATTCTCCTTTCTCTACAATGTTGAATAACACCATAGGGCATAAGTTATTATATACTTTATACAGTAAATGAATAATTACAACTCATGAAGCCAAAAAACGCACTTCAAAGAATATCATGTTTCCTAAGAGGAAGTGGAGAGATTCAGAACAGTGAACACAGGTTTCCAACTCTGAAGTCTTTTTACAGCGTGATGTTTTTTAACATCTGAACTAGATTATGATTCTGCCAGCTACATGTGTATTTTAGCCTTCTACCTTGCATTAAAGCACAAGTAGTAATTGCCATTAGAAAAAATTGGAATAGAGGAAGGAATTTTTTTATTTACTTTATTTACCTAGTTTTGTATGTATAAAGCACTTGCTTGCGTCATCACTGACTCTCCACAGCAACCTTATAGAATAGGCATCATTACCCCACTTTAATAGCAGAAGCTGAGAAGTACTAAGAAACTTGCTCAAGGTCAATCTCCGAAGAAGTGGAACCCAGATTTATACAAGATCTATGTGAACCAATAGCCTTGACTCTTCAAAGTCCAGGACACAGTTCTCATGAGAATTCAGTGTATAAAACTACCATTAGAGCTTTTAATTTTACGAAAACAAAAATAAAAATTTTCCTTAAGAATAAATTTAGCATATACAATATATGTTAATAATGTCTATAAAACCTGTGCCTCAAAACTTGCTTATTAAACACGAAGAAAAGTTTTTTATGGTTATTTAACCTCCTAATATTTAGTGTTATTCAGTTAACACATTTTGCTTCAATTGAAAACCAAAAAAATTTGTAATAGCATTAATTCAGAATCAATTCAGTTCACTAACATAATACTCTAGGTATTTTTCTTCTCGATAAGGAAAGACATTCTTAATATTGCAATCTATTTAGAATGTTAGCATCAATCTTTTTAAGGAACTTAATCTTATATATTTCAAGCCAACAAGCCAAGAAAAAAAAAAGAAGACAGAAAATTAAACGGAGGAATAGGGAAGGTGAAATAAGGAAGCCACCGAGAAGCTTACAAGAATGGAGTTCTTCTGCCACCTGGTGGCTCTTTTGTATTATAACCAGACCTACTTTATTCAAGGCTTGGGGGTGTTTTGTTTAAGACGTGTTTTAATGTATTTTTATTTCCAAAAGATAGGTTCACTCAGTGGTTTCCAAACCTGGATGCCCAAGAGGGTTACCAGAAAACACAGTCGTGGGATCCATCCCTTGATATTTTGATCTTGTATTTGAGGGAAAGGCCTCGGATAGTTTTGCAATTACCCCAGTTGATGATACACAATTGATTTTAGATTGGATGTGACAGAGCTTGTAAGCTTTTCCTACACAACCAGTATCCTCTTCTTTCTGGGCTCACAGCTAAACTCCACTTAGTGCCTCTCTTTAGCGGGGTATGGCCATGTGACTGAGCTCTGGCAAATGGAATCTGGCCGCCTCCATCTTTGTTGACTGTGGTTGCGTTGTTTTCATTGTCTTCAACTCGGATATGGTGGCTAATTTGGGCATTGGTAGCAAGCTCTTTTTTGAAACTTTTTCTTCTGTTTGGTTTAGTTAGATTTTTCTCCCTTTATTCTCCTCCTACCAAACAAATGAACATCATCAAAAGATCTCCCTCCACTCCAGCCAACCTAGCCTCTCTGCTTCTCCATCACATCAAATACGACCCCACTTAGGGCCTTGGACCACCTAGTGTTTCTGGCTGGAACAGTCTTTCCTCAGGTACCCACATGGGACCTGCCCCACCTCCTTCAGGCTTTGTTCAAACATATGTTTATCACAGACCCTCCTATTTATAAATGCAACTCCCTACCAGCAAACTGCTTATTCTTCTCACCATGCTTTATTTCTTCCATAGGAATTATAACATTCAACATACTACACAATTTTAATACTTATTATGCTTATTGTCTTTTTTACCCTATAATACAAATCCAATGCAGGGATTTTTGTTTTCTTCAGTGCTGTGTGCTCAGAAACAAAAACAGTACCTGGCACATTGTAGATGCTCAAAAAAGTATTTGTCCAGTGATGGAATGAAAGAAAGAGTTAATTGATGAATTATGACCCACGCTGTTGGTAAATAAACACATGGAACAATACTCAGCCTTGCAAGTATTCAAACATACAAATGTTAAAAATATATTTTTGTAAGTAAGATTTTTTTGTATTCATTAGCCAATTTTTATGACCTTTAAATATAATTCCTAAACCAAGTGAAAGTGTAATAAATTGAATACACATTTTAGGTAAATTGATGCAGTTATTTTTAAAATCAACTTACATGTACTCATAAAGACTTTACAACATTTGAGCCAGTTTTAGAATTGTGCCACAACAAAATAATGTTTTAAATACATATATTTTACTTAGCCATTTAGTCAGCATTGCTAATAATGTTGAAGAACTGAAAGAAACTAAATGTTTAATAATAAGAAAATAATGAATTAAATTATGTTAATTCTATGCAGCAGACTATTTTCCTGCCATTATAATCATAAGAACTACGCTTCAATATTGAAAATTGTTTATGGAAAATGATGTATTATAATAAAATGTTTTTTTGAATTTTATTTTATTTATTTATACAGCAGGTTCTCCGATGTGCGGGCCTCTCACTGTTGTGGCCTCTCCCGTTGTGGAGAACAGGCTCCAGACGCGCAGGCTCAGCGGCCATGGCTCAGGGCCCAGCAGCTCCACGGCATGTGGGATCCTCCCGGACCGGGGCACAAACCCGTGTCTCCTGCATCGGCAGGCGGACTCTCAACCACTGCGCCACCAGGGAAGCCCAGCAGGTTCTTATTAGTCATCCATTTTATACACATCGGTATATACATGTCAATCCCAGTCTCCCAGTTCATCACACCACCAACCCCACCACCTGCCGCTTTCCCCCCTTGGTGTCCATACATTTGCTCTCTACATCTGTCTCAATTTCTGCCCTGCAAACCAGTTCATCTGTACCATTTTCCATTTAAATCTGTAATTACACAGGTTTTATATATTTGTGGGGAAGAACTCTAAGGAACGTGCAAAAATTAGAAGAATTTTTGCATATAATGGGTGATGAGATTAAATCTTATTTTTAATCTCCCTTTCCCAAATGTTCCAATTTATTG
Organism: Leucopleurus acutus; assembly: GCF_964270905.1. Lineage (NCBI taxonomy): Eukaryota > Metazoa > Chordata > Mammalia > Artiodactyla > Delphinidae > Leucopleurus > Leucopleurus acutus. The sequence continues at coordinate 19,295,490 of NC_139147.1, read as the reverse complement.
TCACAATTTTTACAGTTCTCTAGTATTGGAAAGGCAAAGAAACTGTCTTGTTTCTAAATGTTTTACCCTCACCTGATGTGAATTTATTCTAGGTTCCAAAAAGTGATTATTACTTGCTTTTATTGTATTCATCAATACCAACTTACATCTCTGTGGAAATGTCTTTAGTGAGAATCTGTAAACCAGATTTACTTGCATGAAAGTGAGCAATTTGTCCAATAAATTCAGGCTGAATTTAACATCAGTTCAAGAACTAAAGTGCTCTTTCCATTTTCTCCTGTGTCTGTTCTACCTACAGACCTACATGAGCCCACATTCTAGTTGCTTGGTTTGTATAGACATGTGTTCATCTTCCTGCACATTTGAATAAGTAGGACTGTCTATAATTTTTCCTGTTTTCACTCATTAATGTCCATTAGTTCATAGCACACTCCCCAGGAATTCATGGAGGGGAGGGGTTTTCAGACAAAGGAATTCAGGGCATGCACCCCCTCAAAAATTGGTTTTTCCCCCCTGATAACTGAACTAAACCTCAGCCTTCACTAAACCCTGAGATTGGTCTCTCCTTGCTTGATTGACCCTCCCTACCAGCTCTCAACCCAGCTCCGTCCTTATCTTCTGTTACCTGTGACCTGATATATTGTTGAAATTCAGTCTTCCTCCCACGTGCCTTGCTCAGCAAGGATTTTGGCAGTGGTCTAGCTGCCCTCACTGGTCATGGAGAGGGATAGCTGCTCTCCATTTCAGAGTCTTCCATTTGCATGATGCTCTGTCCATCCCCATTCAGTACCACAACCCAAGAATTAACTTTTGGGATCATAACATTACTCCTTGGGGTGAAACAAAGTCAAACCAGGCAATCTTTGATTCTTATCCTTGTAAAGCTAAAGAGTCATATGACCAAAACAAAACAAAACTAAGAAGAAAACACCCTCCCCATGGGTCCTCTTACTCCAAAGCCCATATCCAAAGAAGCATTACACTTCTCACACCACTGGCAGGCTTGTCACAGGATGTACTTTGGTCAAAGAAATGTCAAAGTGGTATGTTCCACTTCCAATAGTAGCTATTAGAGCCATCACATGGTTCGTCCATTGCTTTCTATTTCCTCTGATGAAAGACTAAAAATGCCCTAGACAGGGGCTGCTTCTTCAGCCAAAATCCAGGAATGAAGCAGAGCAAGTATCCTGCGATGGAGTTTAGAAACTAACAAAAATTGGAAACCCTTATTGTTAGAGAACACTAAGATTTTTAGGAGCCATTTGTTACCCCAGCATAACCCAGCTAATGCTGCCTGATACAACTTGTGTCCTCCTATGATACAGTGGGCTAGCTGTGTGACCTTGGGCAAATGACCTAATCTCACTGTGCCTCATCTATAACATTAAGATAATACCTATTTTGTGAGGTTATTGTGATAAATAAATGAGTGAAAACTTATAAACACATAAATGACTATCTATTACATAATATATGCTTAATAAGTGTTTGTTACTGCTACTTAGTAATTATTATTATTATTACTATTATTATTCCACAACAGACATATGTTTTGTCCTAATTCTATATATAGATTCCATAGTTTCCAGCACAGTGTCTGACTCATATGGTGCCCCACCTAGACCTATCCTCCAAGTGTCTTTAATGAATCAGCCATTTCCCTTTTTTTAGTCCCCTCAAAGAACTACTTCCATTGATTTTCTGTTTTTGTGTTGTTGTTGTTGTTTTGGCCACACCATGCAGCATGTGGGATCTTAGTTCCCCCACCAGGCATTGAATCCCCGCACCCTGCACTGGAAGCATGGAGTCTTAATCACTGTATCGTCAGGGAGGTCCCCCATTGATTTTCTTTTACCATAATTTTTTTCCTCTTTTCCTTTAAACTAGCAAAGAATTTAAAACATAAATTTAAACAGTATCCAAATACCTTCAAAACATTCAGCTCACCTTTACTTGGTACCCTGAGTTTTGCACTTTCATAGACTTCAATCTGTTCTTTGCCTTAAATGGAACTCCAAATCATTCATTTTATGTAGCAAATTTTCGGTTTAAAGGACATCCTAGGGCACAGTTTGTTCTATTTGAACAATGAAATGATCATAGCTATGGAGCCAGAGCCTCAAGGAAAACTCTTTTTAGAAACCATTCTTTCCTACTGCCATGTTCTCAAGGATGAGGAATAACGTTCTCTTCTCTTTTTCCTAAGTGAGACATTTATACAAAAGACAACCTTTGTTTCTTAGAAATCCTATAATTTTTGTGTCCTTAGTTTCTTTACATCTTTCTATTTTCCTACACAAAGCATCTTTAATCATCTGTGACATTGATTTTCATTGCAACCCATTTTCCTGGATTCTAGAAACAGAAGACACATGCTTTAAATTACCATTTTTCACTGCTTTAAATGATCATTTTTCACACACAAAAAAGAATAGATAAATAAAATAGAAAGTTCTTTCTCAAAGTGAAAATGATTCTTTTCTGTTTGGCTTGGTAGATGCTTAAGAGCTTTTGGGTTGTTCTTTTTCCCTGAATTTCTAACTGGCCACCTGGACTTCAGCTTCTCCCTCAACCCAATCCTTTATTTTGTTGCCAAAAATCATCTTAAAATTTAAATTTGATCATTTCACTTTCTGGGGGAAGTACCTCTGCAATAGAATAAAGGCCAAATTATTTCGTGTGATCTTCTTCCCTAGACCCTCCTCCCTAAAGCTCCCTCTTCCTCTCGTTCCTGTGATGTAGCTCCTTCTTCATCTTCTGTTTACTCTCTAACTCCTTCTTAGCCACCTTTTTCTTCTAGACCTATGAATGTGGGCATTTCCATAATTATGTCCTCAACCCTCCACATTTCCTTTTCTATATCCTCCCCACAGAGATCACAACTCTTCCCAAGTTGTCATCAATAATGACCCATAAACATTATCTACAGCAGTGTTGTCTGAGAGAAAGATAATGTAAGCCATAAATACAAGCCACATATGTAATGTTAAATTTTCTAGTAGCCACATTTAAAAAGAAGCAGAGGAAGTTAATTTTAATAACATATTTTATTTAACCCAGTATATCCAAAATATTATTTCAACATGTAATCAATGATTTAAAAGTAAGATATTTATCTCTTTTTTTTTTCCTTTGGATTTGCTTTTTGGACTGTCTTTGAAACAAAAGTGTGCTTTCCACTTAAAACACATCTCAGGATTAACCATATTTCTTTAAAATCCTCAGTGGCCACACGTGGCCAATGGCTACCATATTAGACAGTGCAGATCTAATGCAATAAACACATTACCAAAGTGTGCCTTTAATGATCTGCTCAACATCTCCTTATATGCCTTACCAGCACTTCAGATTGACCAGGTCTAAACAAAATACATTTTCCCCATACACTACCTAGTGCCTCACATATGCACCAGCTCACCATCCTGACTTGCTATCAATGTCTCCAACAATGCCTCAGTACTTAAGTTCTATAACCACCCTAATGTTGAGCAAGCAAAAGGAATCTCTCAGGTCATCCAATTCTACTCCAGGATTTTCCTTTACGAGTTCTTAACTTTTGGCTACCACACATGTGAACCTCCTGAGATTGTAGGTAAAAGGTGTGTATGTGGGTCTTTCTGGGGATAATATCCTTAGCTTTAGAGCTCAAAAGAGTTTAAACACCAAGAACTAGGGTCAGCTGTGTTTCTTCTCTCTTCTGTAATAGCCACACCCAATCTATTACCAAATCTTGCACATTCAACCTTCCATATCTCTCTAAGGCAAACCTCTTTCTCCTTTCCCATTGCCACTTACTTAGAGCATACCCATATCTCTTGGATTGCTTCAGCTGCAAGATCAAGAGACCCTTCCAGGGAGCAATGGGGCTAATCTGTCATTAGTAGAAGGGCAGCTGGAGCTTGATCACACGTGAACACCCATGACAGGATCAGGCAGAGATGATTAGGAAAAATCAAAACAACATCAGTGGGAAGATGACCTGTGACCACACTATACCAGATGGCACCAGAGCCATTTGAATATGTTGTGCCTGAGACACCAGTAGGGTTCCCAGCTTGTGGGACTTAGTGCTCTAAGAAGAGGCTGGCTGTGGTCCTTAGCGGGGGACCCTCAGCATTTCTATGCTCAGGTATGTAGAGCAGACATGCAGCCAGCACTGGTCTCCCTTAACTGTGCTTGCACCCATGCCAACAGATTTGTTCTCATTTGCACAAGATGGTTCCTGGTATCCTCTGGTTGGATTGGGGATGCAGTTTAAGGGTGCGTCCTCCAAGTCTGAGTAGAGAGCACTTCCTTGCAGAGTCTAAAGATTCCTCCCTGCCTTTTCCAGGGCTGGTAACAGTTTTCTGGAAGTTGGACTTTGGGCTAAAGCCTTGACAACTGACTGCCCCTTCCCTGGGTTCCTCTCGCCATTGCATCCTGCAGACCTTTGCCTGATTAAACATCCTCTTTTAAAGATACAGTGTCACTCCCCTTCTTAATTATTCTTATGGGCGCCCCTCAACCAAGAAATAAAATCAAAACTCCCTAGCACTGAATTAAAGACTTCTCTGGCATCTGCCCACAAAACTACCTATCTTTCACATTTCTCTACCCATAACTAACACCCAGAAGGGGGATAGATATCAGAGCTTTCGATCCTTCTGCTGACCATTTGCATCATATTTCCAAAGGGACAATTTCAAAGCTGCATACAATAAATAGCATTAGATAAGACTCTCCCATGTAGGTGCATCGATACATGTTAATGAAGCTAATAGTTTGGCCATATATAATTTAAAGCACTTACGTTGTCAGAACGTCTCACACCGTAGGAGTCGTGGCTCACATTTATAAGCTCATTCACAGCTCCCTTCATCATAGCCCCTACCCACTCCACACAAACTGAGCAGGCAGGAGATAAGTCATCACTGCTAATGTCAGACCCTGAAACTGAAAAGTGCCCCCAGATTGCTACAAAAGAGACCAAAGTGTCCTCAAGACACTATTTTAGCCCTGATGCAAATTCCTATATGAACATTCTACCATCTTCTCATGTCTACAAAGAGCTAAGCTGCCTGGAAAACACTGGTGTTTTCACAAGACAAAGGCATGGTGGGACCCGCTACTGTGTGTCCCTCAAGCAAGGGCTGGTGACCGTGAGATCAAACCCTTCAGCTGCTCACTGTCAAATCCCCTCTGTTTCACACCAGCCTATAACCAAAAGCATTAGATCTCTCTCTCCCTCACACTGCGTGCTAACCAGAGTCCAAGGTGCTGTCACGTCATTTATGTCTTATCTCTACTCACTGGTAGAACCAGAATCAAATCTGAGAAAAGACTGAGGATGTTTAGTTGCTCAGGTTATTCATCAACTACCTACTTGGAAAAGGAAGCTCCACGCTGGAAGACATAATACTCCGTCTCCACACCTCCTCAGAAAGAAAATATCCAAAGCCACCAGAATTTAGTCCTTGCCAATAACCCACTTCTCAGCACGTCTCGTTCAATGATAAGGATTCAGGGAGTTCATGAGCATAAATGGGAAGTTGCTGATTTCTACACAAAATCTCCTGTGAATCAGTTTAAAAATAGTATTTGATAATTAGACCGGGACATATTTATTTTAAAACAAATTTATTTAGACAAATGCATTGGGCTTCCCTGGTGGCACAGTGGTTAAGAATCCGCCTGCCAATGCAGAGGACACGGGTTCGAGCCCTGGTCCAGGAAGGTCCCACATGCCATGGAGCAGCTAAGCCCATGTGTCACAACTACTGAGTCTGTGTGCCACAACTGCTGAAGCCCACATGCCTAGAGCCCATGCTCCGACACAAGAGAAGCCACCACAATAAGACGGCGCACTGCAACAAAGAGCAGCCCCTGCTCATCGCAACTAGAGAAAGCCTGCATGCAGCAACGAAGACACAACACAGCCAAATACACACACACACACACACACACACACACACACACACACACACACACACACGAAGTGCGTTCATTCAAATTTGGGATAAATATAATGAATTAAATGGTAATTCAATATGAAATATCTCAGTAATGTAACAAAAATTCTTCTACAGCACACATTACTATTATACCTTGAAGGTCTTCTTTAAAATTCTATAAAATGAAATAAAGGATCAGGAAAGAAAGTGAGGGAAAGAAGCAGGAAGAGAGGGAAGGCAAGGAAAGAAGGAGGGAAGAAGAGTAAGAAAAAACTCACATCTTTAATTACATGTTAATAACAAAAAGAATGTTTCATTAATCATTTAGAAAATTAGATCAATTATTCATAACTTGGGACTGTTCTTGTGTAATCGAAATACTAGATGATTTTGTCTGCATTGATCATGGCCAGTGAAAAGCTACTAAAATTATTCTTTCTGTAAGCTTTTGTTCATAAATCTAGGGAAAGTGCGGGGTTACTTGGAAAATTAAATAAAAGCTTTCAAACTAAAGGATTCTAATTTTGAAGTTCATCACATCTGCAATTCTTCCCAAACACAGAAGTTGGAATCTTTGGTTCATTGACATTCTTCCAGGCATGCTCTCTGATGCATTTTTGTGGTTCTCTGGATTCTTGTATTCCAGAGGACAACCTTGAGTTTTTCATCTGTTTGCTGATACAACATAAACACAAATCATTCATTCCGTCTTGTTTCTTAACAACAGGAAATGTATCTGATATGTGCCTTGCCCTCAGTAGGTACTCAAAACTCTTCATTACATGAAAAATAACCATTGTCTGTGTTTTGAAATATTCCTCATGAACTATAGATAAGACAGAGTGTATAAAAACAAAAATAAAACTAGTAGGAAGTACATAAAAGGACTAAAATAATACAAGCTGCCATTCCTTGCTGTAAATCTTTGTACATTTTCAGAGAATCGATATTTGCAGGGATTTGGAGAAAAGTCAAAATGAGACAAAATTTTCCAGTTTCTTTTGAGTGTCACAGAGAGGGATGTCTGGAAGCAGACCTGGAGATGGAATTTGGGTGCAAAATGTTTATTAGGGAAAAAAGCCTGAAACAGGAAAGGAGAAGAAGCAGGACTGTGTGGAAGAAGTCCCTCCAGGAGGCAAGCTTCACAAATATGGTCCATATGCTTTGTTTACTCAACAAACAATATATTAGAAATACTTTGGAGGCATTGTTTTTCTGTTGTTTTGGTTTTATTTTTTAGTATCTTTATTGGAGTATAATTACTTTACAGTGGTGTGTTAGTTTCTGCTTTATAACAAAGTGGATCAGCTATATGTATACATATGACCCCATATCTCCTCCCTCTTGCATCTCCCTCCCTCCCACCCTCCCTATCCTACCCCTCTAGGTGGTCACAAAGTACCAAGCTGATCTCCCTGTGCTATGCAGCTGCTTCCCACTAGCTTTTTAGTTTATGTTTGGTAGTGTATATATGTCCATGCCACTCTCTCACTTCGTCCCAACTTACTGGGAGGGGGAAGGGCATTGTTTTGTTTTGTTTTTTTTTAAGTTTTGATAGATCCTTAAAATGTTCTATCTTATTCAGCTTTCAAAAGTAAACTTTCTTATATGTTGACAATGAACCACCACTGGTAGAGAAATACGCCAAAATGTTAACATGGGTGATGGTTTTGTTTTCTGCTTCTATATATATTTTTTTCATCTACCAAATTATCTAAAGTGAACACATACAACTCAAGAGAGTTATAACTATATGACAAAAGCCAACACTAAAAGGGATGGGACAAGTGTATATGGAGCAAGAGGGTGAGGGAGTTTGGATTTAAAAGAAAAAAACTAACAATTAGCAATGGTTTACTTTGGTTCATCAGAACAGTAAATAATTTTGTTTTCTTTTTACTTTTCCAATTTTCCTGTAGTGAGAAATTATTCTCTTTATTAAAGGGGTAGGGGAGTGAAGGAAGTCCTCCAAACCCATTAAATTTTCAAAATAATATTTAAAATATAAAATAGGAAACCTGGGGACTTCCCTGGTGGTGCAGTGGTTAAGAATCTGCCTGCCAGCGCAGAGGACATGGGTTCGAGCCCTGGTCCGGGAAGATCCCACATGCCGTGGAGCAACAAAGCCCGTGCTCCACAACTATTGAGCCTGTGCTCTAGAGCCCACGAGCTGCAACTACTGAGCCCACGTGCCACATCTACTGAAGCTACACGCCTAGAGCCTGTGCTTCACAACAAGAGAAGCCACTTTAATGAGAAGGTCACGCACCACAATGAAGAGTAACTCCCGCTCACTGAAACTAGAGAAAGCCCACGCGCAGCAACAAAGACCCAACACAGACAAAAATAAATAAATAAAAAATGAATAAATTTATTAAGTAAATTTATTAAGTAAATAAAATAACTTCTCTAGGTGGAGAAGTTACCCTTGGGTAGCTGAGACACAAACTTATATGAGCTGAGAGAAGGGTTAAACAGTTGAGCGGGTTTAGGCCTCTCTGAGATTCAAGTTGCAGTGGGGGCAGTACAGGTCTCCAAGGGGGAGAATAAACAGCACAATTTGGAATGAGAACGAGGATTCCAGGTCATTGACTAGTCAGATATTCTTTCAGGGATTCTTTCAGGGTTTTTCAAAATGAAAATGCCTTTCTCTACTGGAGTACATTTGAAAGAGAGAGCATCAACCCATCTTTCTTCCATGCAGAGGTGCTTTCCAAGCATATAATATGAAAATTATAGCAAGTGGCATCTGATTCAAAGTCCTGTGAACACCCCTCTCCCCTGTGAGTCATTCAGGCATTCATCACGCCCACAGACCCTCCACTCACACCCTCATCCCCCCACCATCAACAGGGCTCGTGAATGTGTGATTAGAGTTCTGCTGGATCCTCCCCTCATCCACTGAGACGATATCTCTCAGAAACCACACTCTCGACTCCAGGCAGAGCCTGTGCCACCGCCTTTAGCCGCAAGGGCTCAGAGGCTGTTCTTGATGATCACAGAATTAGTCAACAGAAACTTGACTGCGTTGGGGAAGTTTTCCAGACCTCAGCTCATCTCTATTCCAGACAGCTAATGCGAGAACTCAGTTAAACCTATTTAAGTATTGTGGGAAAATCAAAAGGAAAATCATAAATGTTATAGAAGGTACAAGCCCAATGCCACTTCAAATGCCAAAAATATTAAACATTTCCAGTCAATGCAAGTACTTGGTTCTATTCTACTTCATTCAAATCAAGCAGTCTGCCTAAAGAGCTCATCTGGCCATGAATACATTCTACATTATAATACAGAGATAGAGATTAAATGGATTCTTTTGTGTGTGTGTGTGTGTGTGTGTGTGTGTGTGTGTGTGTGGCATGTGGGATCTTAGTTCCCCAACCAGGGCTCAAACCCGTGCCCCCTGCAGTGGAAGCTTTTAGTCTTAACCACTGGACCTTCATGGAAGTCCCTAAATGGATTCTTTTCAGAACTTTAGAAACCTGCAACTAATTAATTACCTCTATAATATATACCTATTTCAGAAAATTATTATGTCTAAAAATCTCCACTGGAAGAACTTCCAATCTATGTTGTTACTTATATTTGAATTTTCTGATTGTTGATTCAATGTCACCTTTTGATAGTCTTACTTAAAATGTGTTCCAGTAAAAAAAAAAAAAAAAAACTTTCCTTTAAGTTTATGAATTTAAGTTTAATCATCTTCTAATTACATAAAAATGTTCTGAAAAGCATTTTAATTTAATATCTGATTTCCTGCAATTGATTTATTTTTCTATACAAATTGAGTCTTAACTAATTTCAGGAATAATGATCCATTTGTAATGTAGCCCTTAAAGTTCAGCTATCGTGATTAGATGCTTGCCTTGTGGAGAGATGGAATTTATTTATGAGGGAAGTCTAGTAGTCAAGTCTGCACGATTTCTAATAATTAAAATGGAAAAGTGCATTAGTTAAGGTGTTAACAGGACTAAGGCATAAGGAGAAAGAAGCATTCTTTAGTGAAATTTAGGAAGACTTATTCTAGAAGAATAGAATTTGTGTCTTCTTGTGGGATTTTGAATAGTAGATATCGGGAAAAGAGGTCACTGGAAAAAGGATAATGAAAACACTTGCACTTGGAGACTGGATGTGGGTGGTGTAGGTGGCGCTTTATGAGAGTTGAGTTTATTCCAGGAAGTGAACGTTTTCTGGTAGAGGAGGGATGGAGAACACGGTAAAAGTACCACAGACATGTTAATTATTATTAACAGGAAGAATGTATTAGGCAGCCGTGAGACCTCACTCTAAGTAACACCACATACATTATAGTTAACTATTCTAGCTGTATTTAAGGCCAAGCTTGAAGCAAAGGATTTTTTAAAAATGATTTATTTGGGTATGGTTCATTACCTATGTAAACACAGAGCAAATTTAATTTTTAACAATCTTTTTTCCCCTAATTTAAATATGTTACTGTTCGTGGGGTGAAGGCCACTCAAAGCACAAATGAAAGAACGTATGCGTTCACACAAATTCTCATATAAGTCACAATTCAGTTGAAGTCACAGTTATTTCATCTAACCCCTGGCTTGAAGCAAGAGCCTATGTGGGGACTTGAATTTCACAGTGAGAGCAGAAGACCCAGAGGACCTGAATGTAGGAGACAGAGAGTTGGAGCAAGCAAGCAGGTTAGGCCAAGGATTCGCTCTTAAAGGTAACCTCGGATTAAATTTGGTTATATGCGATGTGACCATAAAAGAGCGAGAACGATTTGCAATTAGAATCAGGGTGCATGAAGTTCACTTTATGTTCACACTTCTGTGTATGATATTAAATATATTTATTGCTCTTTCTCTCTATGAAAGGGCAAGGGATCTCTTTTTTTATGAACCTGCTTAAAAATATATAAAAATTCAAGACAGCTTTCTTGGTGTGAGAGTTGTTTTATGGGAATTGAATACAGATGATCACTCCAGTGGAAATTCTGCACACAAGCAAGTTTGAAATATCTATCAAGGACATATGGAATGTGAAACAAATGTTATTTTCTATATGATCATCCTAAAAAACATTGATAAATTTAAGAAAATTGAAATAACATTTGTTCTTTCCTAGGGCTGGATAATATTTGAATATTTTGATATCAGTTAAAAAGATAAATTTTAGGAGGATTGTAAAGGAGGATGCTGGGCAATAACTTCTAGGGGCACTTAGAATTTTGAAGGAAACTTAAAATAAATCCTGGATCTGAGAGAAATGACAGACTCTCCAAAGAGGAATTATCAAGTTCTGGAAAACTAAAGTTCCAAGGACAAGTTTTGATTTATGCTATGATTTTTCATTAAGTTTAACATTTTATTATTTCAACAGTAAAAACAGTGTAGTGGTTCGTTTTATGTTTCAACTATATCACCCTGACTTTAAGCACAATTGTGTGGTAAGAACTGTAGTTAGCCACTCTGTGACGTTCTGGCCCAAACGTAGCAATGGTTTTGATCATCAGATGTTACTGTAGACATCAAACAACTGACACCTGTTGATTGACGTTCCAGGTAAAGCAGTTTGAAAGTCTGCATCTCCTGGAATTTTCTAATGCTTCTGATGAAAACCTGACATCTGGGATTCCTGGTGTGTTGTCCTCGGTAAATGCGGCCTAACTACAGGACTAACATCAGACACAGTCAGAGGCAGAATTCAAGAGGACTCCTTTGTCTTTTTTGTTATTGTTGTTGTTGTTGTTTTTATTGTGGTAAAAGTCACATAATATAAAACATACTATTTTAGCCATATTTACTCTCACCATCATCCATCTCCCGAATTTTTCACCTTCCTAAACTGAAACTCTGTCCCCATTAAACACTAACTACCCCTTTCCCCTCTCCACCCCGCCTCCCTCAGCGCCTGGCATCTACCAGTGTACTTTCTGACTCTATGAATTTGACTATTCTAGATACCTCGTGTAGGTTATACATCATGTGTTTGAGCCAGGAAGGAAACAGAAAATGAAATTCTAACATTTTAAAATATTTGTCTGCTTGAATTACTTCACTCATTCCAAACTGTGGTGTGCTGGCAATCACACCACTCTATAACTGATCTGCTCCAGAAAGAAAACCAGACCTTCACATATCCCTGGCGTGACTCTGTGTGCTGCACACACACGCACATGCACATTCACTGCACAACCCTTTCATTATTTCATTGTCTGAGTGTGGACTCTCCAACTGGGACACTTGCAGGAATGTCAGGCAGTTACTGACTTTTGAGTCTTTGTTAGCAAAGTACAATGAAAAAAGCCACAGTTTCCTGCCCCTGGCACTTCACCATATGATGCTGGTGCAGGACCCAACCATGAAATGCCAGATGGCCCAGAGACATCAATTGTTCAAGAATAACATCACACACACTTTGAATAGCAGTATGGTTTAACAACGGCTCTGCTGCTAGCACGGATGATGAGTGTCTTATAGCCGCACTCACTCTTGTTCTTGTACAACTAGTATAGATCATGAGCTTCTTTAGAAACTCTCCCGAAGGGCTGTACTACTCTTAACTATGAATTCCTCTATGTAACACTGGAAGTTTATATCCAAAATCTAGAACAAAATATTTATTTGGACACTTAGAAAAGCAATATCGTATACTCATGCCATGAACCATCACCTTGCCAATCTCCAAATATATTGTGCTATGTATGAAAATATTGATTTTAGAACATCAAATCCTATAAATATCTCTGGGGAATGATAAACTATCTTGAAGTCAGTGTGGAGAGGATATCAGTGAGAGAAACTGCCTGGACAATAAAAGCAATTACAAACCCTATAACACTCCTTAGATTAGAAAATCTGCTTTCAAATGGAACTCATTCTGGTATTTTGTCAATTCTGCATAGCACAGATCAGGGATTTATTTCCATGAAGGCATTGACTAAAACTGGAAATCTACAAGCCTGTTAATTGTTTTTATATGAATAAAATTTTAGGTAAGTGAAAATAGAATATGCTACACTTCTTAGCACAAAACTGCCAAAACTAATTTTATGCCCTTGGGAATTGACCAAGAATCCTTGGGCAAAAATCAATATTGACTTTTCAAGACTCTTCCAAGAGAAGAAAATCTGGATTGTGGTAATCTCCCTTGTGAAAAGGGCCATGAGACCCATCGAAGCCATCTTAAAATGTTGCCACTATAATCTCAGAATTGTGACTGCCAGAACTCACATTTCTGCCAACTAATCAGACTTTTCATCAGTTGAGTTAAAGGAATTTGTCCAGAATTTTTTTCCCAAACAATGTGGATGAGGAATGCAGATGAATAAACACGTGCTGAAGTGCATGGCTGTAGAAGACTGATCAAACTGAAGTAACCAATGTAGGACTTTATCAATTTACTATTTATAATTTATGTAGCAAATTGTAAGGCAATGCAATGCACTGTCGTTATCACAGGAGGTTGAAATATAAATGGATTTTTCCTTAAAGTTCTCTCTTTCCCTTTCCCACCTGCTCACCCAACTCAGGCAAATAGTCTATTCTAGTTATTTCCTGAGGATGTGGGTGTGACAAGGTGGGGTGGAAAACAGAAACTTCCTATAAGCTTTTGGTTTATATTTTCCAAAATCTCAAACCCATAAAAGAGTTATTTTAGGAGCAAAACTGACTCTGAGGGAAGCCATCAAGATTTATATAGAGAGAGATTTTCCCTGAAGATTGGAAAAACATTCTACGAGGCTGGGGGAGAGCAAAGAAAGCCAAAGAATGGTGGTTTAAAGAAAGGTAATTACTGACTCTGCTTTCTATACTGGAACTTCAGTGAGAGGGCAAGACCTTGATATGGTTTAGGAGACAGAGAACAAATGTGGATATTTGCTCCTTTTCTTAGATCATAAACCCATAGATGCGATAAAGCCACAGATTAAGCATTAAGGCAAATGAAGCCATAGATATGTCCCAGGGAAACTTCCTTACCAGGGAATAGCATGGAAGCAATAGAATAATGCCTCAAATCTCAAGCCTGGCATGAAAGCAGCAGAGAGAGCCCCTGGACTTGAAGCCCTGGGTAAACAAGAATGAGAGCTGTCTTGACAGTTTCCTGCGTGTATCAGTGAGGAAAGACCAAATGGAACCTTGGGTTGATTGGCAAATATCTGTGTGAACAGATCACTCTCAGACAAGATGGGTCCTACAATACCTTGAAATTACATAAATCTCCCTGGAACTTAGAAACAAGTCAGAGAAAAGAGAGACAATTTTAGTGTTTGATGTCCTGGGGAATGGAAAATTCAAAGAAGAATCTGGTTGATATGTAGAAGAATAAAGTTATGTTTCTTACACATCTGGTATATTTTGGACTGAGATTTGTATCCGTATAACAGATAATATGATTAACAATCAGATAATATGATTAGGTTTTTGGAAGCTAATCCATGAATGACAGTTTATGAATTAGCTTCCAAATATCTAATATCCCAGATTTTCTTAATATCATGAACACAGTGAAATGTTGCTGCGTGAATTATAGACCCAGCTAATTTGTCATCATCTGCCTTCACATATGTTCTTTTAGCTTCACATATTTGTTCACAATATGCATTTCTCGTTTCTTCCTTCTCCCCAGTTATTTTTTTTTAGTGAACACCTACTATGTGCAAAGCATGATAGAGTAATAGTCACTCTGTCCTTCAAGTACCATGTTCTATTAAATTTTTATATGAACTCTTATTTATTGTATATTGACCATAGTAGAAGCTTTACAAAAACTCTCTCTTCTTCACAAACACACACAAAAAAATTGAGTTCAGCATCATGATGCCCTTTTTACAAACAGAAATCAGAGGCTTGGAAAGGCTATATAACTTTCCCAAAGTCAAATTGATTGAAAGCTTCCAAATCTTTTCAACATTTTTTTTTTCTGGCTGTGCAGCATGCAGGATCTTAATTCCCTGACCAGGGATCAAGCCCACACCCCCTACAGTGGAAGTGCAGAGTCTTAACCACTGGACCACCAAGGAAGTCCCAAATCTTTTCTGCTTCTAAAGCTCCAGCCCAAGTTGATCTCCAGGCTTGCTACCACCTTTTGAATGTACGATCACCTCAGTATATACTACCTAATTTTCTTTTTTCTTTTTTTTCTCTTTCATCAAACAACTAAGTTCTTTATCACAGGATGTCTTATCCTAGACATTACTTAGATGTTAAATTTGTCTACCCAACCAAGCTGGAAACAAAGGACATAGACAAAGCATTCCTTGGGGAAAACTCTTCCCCATATTTCTTACTTTACCTAGATAGTAATGCCCTTCCAGCATTATTTAAACTTGCCAATTTCCTCTCCAAAAACATTGACACTTCTTTATTCCTCTTTTCCTCTAGATACTTACCCTATCTCTTTTCTTTCCTCTACAGCTAAGATTCTTGAATGTCTGCATTCTCTGTATTCACTAGAGAAACCCACTGCACTCACCTCACTGCACTCACCCACTACACTCACCTCTTATTCACCTCCTATTCACTCCAAAACCCACTGCAACCTGATTTCGTTTCCCACTAAGCCACTAAGGGCTGTTTGCAGTATGACCAATGAATTCCTTATTGCTAAATCCATTGAACACTTCTGGGTCTTTACCTAATTGGCCATGTGTCACAAAAATATAGCTAAGTAGAAAGAAGCAAGATTGTCTGCCTTGAGCACTTCTTTAAAGAATTAAAACTTTAAAGCCTTTATTTTTGAGACAGTATGTTCACATAACAGGGACAGTTGTTAAAACCACGTGTACATAAGTAGAGGAAACAGTATGAAAGCTAGGTAGCCTGACACAGAAAGGAGAGAGTCAAAGGTTTGCTCTTTTCTGAACAACTGAGTTCCTTGTGGTGGCAACCACACAGGACCTTCTCCACTGATAAGAGAACTTGGAATACCCTTCTGAAACACTCTCTTCCCTTTGACTTTGGGACATCTCTCAACCCCACATCTTCCCCATGTATCATTTCACCATGTATCATTTTCATTACCTGGATCTTTGTATCCTGACTAATTTCTACTTATACTTCAAATCCTCCCTTACACATCTCTTCATCATAGAAGGCTTCCATGATTCTTCAGGATTAATTAAATTTGCCTTGCTTTAAACAACTTTACAGCCTCTTCCAGAACACTCATCACAGCTGTAATCACTCATTGAATATCTGCATTTGCTAACTGTGATCTTCAGAAGGACAGATGGCCATGTTCACTGACTTAGCCCCAGGGCCCAACAGAGTGTCTGGCACATCATAAGTGCTTGATAACTATTCTCTGAATTGAACTGAATGGAAGTTTTCTTAAAACGATTTTTCCCATCATATTTTAGTAGATGTTGTTATAGGGAGCACTAAAAGAAGGCGGTTATTACAATGATAAACGGTCTAGAAGAGCTAGCCAAAATGGACTGCTGAAGAACCTGAGAATATTTAACGTTCAGAAGAAAAAAAAACATTTATAAGCCCATCTTATGGAAGAAAGCCTAAAAGTGCTCCCTAGGAGGAAACTGGAACATGGAGAAACAGTTCAGCTCAGTATGAGGAAAGACTTTCCAACCATTGCAGCTAACAAAAAAAAAAATAGCCTGCATAAAAGTGACAGCAGTTCTCTGCCCCTGCTCTTGTTCAATCAGACGTGATCTCAAGGAGGAAATTCTTCATTGGACAGGTAGTTGCAGGGTGTGAAACTTGAAGATCTTTCCACACTCTCAGGTTTCCTTTGTAAGTGAAGGAAAAGAAAAAATTGATACATCAACCCTCTTCCCCTTAAGCCATCCTAAGTTTAAAGGAGGAAATTTGCATAAAAAGAAAAGTTGGATATAAACGCTTCAGAAAAGAACTGTGTTTAACACACACTGTTGTTATAATTTTCTTCCTCCAGGTATATTGGACTTGTTCTAATGTCATTTTCATGTTTGAGTTGTTTTTAGTTGATGTTTGTTTGGTTGATTGGTTGGTTTATTTGTTTTTTAGTGACTACAAATGTGTTATCCTTGCAAAAAAATTATCCTTTCTTCAGAATTTTGTAGCCGAAGTTTGTGGTTCAACTAGGAACAAATGTTCAACAAACATGAAAATGATGATTGCTTATTGTTGGTTTTTAACCTAATTATTCAAAAATTCAATAAACACTTTTATAGATGCTCAAAATTTCCAGTCAGTACATATCCCTTGAGACATGGCTGGTAGCAAGAAGTAGCTTGTCAGAAATGGTTTAGAGAGGGGAAATTATTTTTGAAAGAAAATCATGAAGTCATAATATTAGTTTAATTGATATTAGGGTTCTGGGGTTAAACACACTTTCTGCATTAGCAACCATTCTCTTTCACATTCTTCCTGTCTGACTTTTTTAAATCTCAATGCCAGGAAAAAAATAGTAATGGCAAGTATTGAGACATTTGGCATTTAAAATATACAAGTAGTTTTTTAACAAGACAGAGACAGTTTGTAAGCTAAATTTTTTTTCATTTATTCTATTATTCTCAACATTATTTAGTCTTCTCTACTATTCAGCAATATAGCACATGCACAATGGTTTTCTTACAAAGAAAATCAAAGCTTTTTATTTCTAGAAAATAGTTGTTCATAATATTCAAGTAAACCCATTTAAAAATGAAATCACTAAATGATAACTTTAAATTTGACTTGAACAAATATTAGAGAATGTCAAATCATAACATAACTGAGGTTATTTTTATCCCTTTTGGTACTCATTCTTATCCCTTTTGGTACTCATTCTCCAAGCTATAGAGAATTTTTATTCAAATTTTCAACAAAGTGCAGAGATAGACTAGACACTGGGAAGGACCTAGAGGAAGTACATGAAAAGATACATACATGACGATATAAGGGCAGAGTGGGGAATTCATGAAATAGCAGCCTGGGCTGGAAAAACACACCTATTATGTAGCCATATAATCCTCTGAGTGGCTTGGTATTAAGACTACAGCAGGTAGGGGCTTCCCTGGTGGCGCAGTGGTTGAGAGTCCACCTGCCAATGCAGGGGACACAGGTTCGTGCCTCGGTCTGGGAGGATCCCACATGCTGCGGAGCGGCTGGGCCCATGACCCATGGCCGCTGAGCCTGTGCGTCCGGAGCCTGTGCTCCGCAATGGGAGAGGCCACAGCAGTGAGAGGCCCGCGTACCGCAAAAAAAAAAAAAAAAAAAAAAAAGACTACAGCAGGTAACCAGACAGTGAGAGTCTGGGGAGAGCCGACTGAGCCTTGAAAACTCAAAGGTTGGCTAGAGAGGTCGGTGCTGAGCAAAGCCTGGAAGCTAGTCTATCTTAAAAGATGTCAGAGACTTTCTACTTCTGGAAAAAATGGACTAGATATAATTCGCCCTATTCCTTCTGCTAACTACAGTGGAAAAGTGACGGTGGGTTGGGCGGACGTCATATAAGAAGATGAAGATAAAGGTGAAGAGAAGAAAGTAAACTGGCTAGGGACCTCAGGACCCATGGAAAGACACAACAGTGAGTTCTCTAGGTTTTTTTTCTGGGTTTTCTTTGCCTTGTGTATTCCAGACTTCTATCTGGAGAAGCTAGCAACCCAGAAACACAAATGGGCACCAGAAAAAAAAAAATCCCAAAGAAAATCTTGCTCCCCTTATCCAAAAGGAGCATCCCAGCAAGACAGAAATTCTTCAGAAAATACCATTCTACTCTAGCTAAATATCTCAGAAAAAAATGTGTCTCCCCCCCATCCTGCTCCCACCAGCAAAGGCAAAGTGTCTACTTAGACTTCCACCCTTGTCAGGGTGGAAGGCAAGGAATGAGGCACCCACCCTTCCACCAAAGTGGTGTCAGAGAATCTGCACTTGGGAGCAGATTTTCATGTTAGGCCCCACCCCCACCCCAACCCCATCCTGGTAGTGTCAGTGGGGAGGGTGGACTTCCAAACCCACCTTTATCTCCCCCCACTACGTGTGTCAGAGGAAGCCTAGAGGAAAGTCAGGACTTTCATCACTACCTATAGGTAAGAAGGATGCCCTCGTACCCATGGTGTTGAGAGAGGTCATGTGGGGAGCAGTAACAAGGCACTCCGGCCCCTCAAAACCAGGGTAGTATCATTGGAGGCTTAGCAAAAATCCAGAACTCCCACCCACACCTAGCAGTGTTGAGGAGCAACTTCCCTACATGTGTCTGTGGGGAACTTGGACTTCTACTCCCAGCTGGTAGTAACAAGGCAGGGCCCCCCTGCAACTACCAGAGTAGAGTTAGGGGAGGCCTGCTGTAACAGAAGCTTTAAATAAACTCCAGAGTCTCATAACAGAATACCCAAAATATCCATGTTTTCACCAAAAATCACTCATCCTACTAGGAACCAAGAAAATCTCAACATTTTCTTGTGTCATTATTCCCCAAGTGGAAGCACACTGCCTACTAAAATAGCTGTAAGAAATCCTGACTTTCTTACACTCTTTAATTACCAAAGCCAGTCAGATTTTCCTTTACTCATGCAATTTCCATCACCTCAAAAGAGAATATTCACTCTCAAAAGAGGCAAAGTCCATCAAAGTTTTTGGGGTTTTGGGGGTTGGGGGAGATTGTTTGTTTACAAATAAACATTAACCTAAAAAAAAGAAATCTCAACATGAATGAGAAAAGATAATAAACAAACATCAACACCAAGAAGACACAGAGGTTAGAAATATCTGACAATGATGTGAAAGCAGGAATCACAAGACTGCTTCAACAAGCAATTATGAACATACTTGAAACAAGTAAAAGCATAGAAAGTCTCAGCAAAGATATAAAAAATATAAAGAAGAATCAAATGGAAATTTTAGAATTGAAAAATATAATAACAAAAAAGTAATGGATAGTCTCAACAGCAGAATAGAGACAATAGAAGAAAGAATCAGTGAACTTGAAGATAGAACAATAGAAATTTCCCAGTCTGAAAACAGAGAGCAGATAGACTGAGGGGGAAAATGAGCAGAACCTCAGGGACCTGTGGAACCATAACAAGATCTCTAACTTATGTGTTGTTGGAGTCTTAGAAAGGAAGGAGAAAGAGAATGGGGCTGGAAATGTATTCAGAGAAAGAATCTAAAGATCTGAATAACACTCTTTTAAGTTAGCGCCATCAATTCCCTGCTTCTCCTACCTCACTTATCCCTGGAAGCTAGAGTCTGGCTTGCTAAATTTTAGAAGGATCATATTGGCTTCATGATACGGCACCAGAGGGCAGTCAATGTAGCATCCCAAGCCCAATTCAAAGATAGATAGATAGATAGATAGATAGATGTTGTATAACTCAAAAACTCCTTTTCTGAGCCTAATAATTTTCAAGTTCACTATCAGTTCCAGTCCCTTCCCATGATATGTACCTGAGAACCCTCCAGAGACAAAGAGTAGGGCTGTCAAGGGAACCACACCCCAAATTTGGCAGTAGGAGCTGTATTAGGTCAAGAGGGAAGGGCAGATGGGGTAAATCTGACCCTTGGATTTTCTATTCTGGGGATGGGTAAAGAAGTCTGCATTTGCCCTACTTCCTTTAACAAAAGCCCCTGGTCAAGGAGCTATGAGTAGCACTTTGACCTTGAGACAACCTAAGAATTTTATCTTTAAACAGTTCAAGAAAAGCTGTGATTTTTCAGTTTCTATCAATTCTTGGATTGCTAAATATGCATTGAAAACTGGAATTTTGTTTGAGGGGATATATTATTGGGACTTTAAAAGACGACGTCTGGGGCAGAGTCTGGAATGAGGAGGTTGACAAAGAGGGAGCTAAATTGTTCCATTTAACAAATTATCAGTAAATTCCACATTCAATAATAACATCTTTTAAATTTTTTTCGTTAAAATGAGGTCGAGGTGAATTTGGGGACTTGGAGTAAAGAGGAGGGGAAAAAAGACTCTAGAGTGAGAGAGAAGACCCACAAAAATATCAGCAGGCCAGGAGCCAAAAAAAAGGACAAAAAGTAAGAATCTCGTAGAGGAGAAATGGCTGATGAACTTGAGGCAAAGTGATTCACTTATGCGAATTTAGGTTCTTTGCTGATTTGTGCTTTAATTCCTCACCAC
Source organism: Leucopleurus acutus (assembly GCF_964270905.1). Lineage (NCBI taxonomy): Eukaryota > Metazoa > Chordata > Mammalia > Artiodactyla > Delphinidae > Leucopleurus > Leucopleurus acutus. The sequence goes on along the minus strand of NC_139147.1, from coordinate 19,274,527 downwards.
TATCACCAAGACTTCACATAAAAATCTCCATAGCATCTCTGGGCTGGTGAAACTCAAAGGAACAGAGGACAGGTGACTGTTCTGTTCACCTGTCTTTGAATGAACTAGTGTGGGCAGGACACAGGTACAGCAAGATGGTAGATCCAGAGTTGAAGAAAGTTAGATAGGAAATGGATATTGGGAGCTTGGGAGGCATGGCAAATGGAAGAATAAATGAGCCAAGGGCATCTTGTACCCATTCTCCTTCACTCTCTTACCTGGGAAATAAAAGGAAGGGAATTAGACTGATTATATCATTTACTGCATTTGTGTAGGAGGGTCTCAGTTATTGTATTTGTATTTGAAAGAGCAGAGAACTCCAGACAGCTGAAGGTCTTGGGAATACTTAGTTCACACATTCTTCTTCTTGAGGATTCTTGAAATCTTGTCGCTTATGGTCCCTGCCATTGAAAATTATAAAGGCTTCCAAGTACACCTGGGTGAGTTTGTTCCTTAGGCAACTACATGGGTTTGTGCGTGTTTACTGGCCAGAGTTCCCTGTCAACAAATGAGACAAATAGCAAAATGACATAAATCTTACATAGCAAATAGAGGAAAGATGTTGTAAGACAAAAAATATCAGTCAGGTTGTCCTTGGCTGGACCTACCCGTAAATAAGGAAGTGCATGCAGGCTGTTAGGGAAATCATATTGGGTGTTATATGGAAACCTGGAGCAGAAAAGTACTGGCCACATTAGGTTACTAATATTCTAAGACTTCTGCTACTTGGCTGGTGTCTTGGTTTGGGTTTCCCTGACAGAAGAGTCTAAGATGGGGACTTGGACTTGGGTATTTCTTTGAAATGAGATCCCAGGAAGCAGGAACGAGGGAGCAAAAGAATGAGAAAAGAAAAAGAAAAGGGAATATAAGGCTTCATTATCATAAAGGAGGGTTAGATTCTGCCAGGACCACTGAAAAGAGAAACAAAGGCCTCTTTGAGGTCTCAGAATCATCCCCTAAAGGCCAAGAGGCAGAAGCATTTCTCCAACAGCTTCCCATCATCTTTGGTTAAGAGTTGCTCCTAGGGACATAAAGTCCTGCTACTTCCAGTCTGAACTTTCCTGAGACAATTCCCAGGAAAACAGGACACATCTGAGGGCAGGAGATGAGTCTGAACTCCCAGGGACTGTCCAGCAATGCTGTGGCAGAAATCAGAGGTGGGCTAAGAAGAAGAGATGCAGGGTACCAAAAACATCTGTCAAAACTCAGTGCCCATGTGTTCATGTCATGTTCTTCTTTTCAGTTCCCACAACAAACTTGTTCGTAGCAGCCTAACAGTAGAATTCAGTCTTCCCGTTCCCCCCAAAATGAAGCTTTTCCTCTTCATCACGCCTCCTCCCCCAAACTCAACCTTCTGCAAATCAATCAGTCTACTTATTCAATTAAATTGTTAGTGACTGACATGAGTCAAAACCATGTAAGCAGCACCCATCCAGAAGGCTACCTTATGAGACTTGTGTGTGCACTGAGGTTGTGCACAATCTGGGTATGTCAATGGAGACTGTGTATAATACTGATCTTAGTGCAGTATCTATAAAAGGTATTCCATAAATTATTTAAATAAATAAATAAATAAATTGTTAGTGATTGGGATTGAAAGATGAATAATATCTGTCACTGCCCTCATGAACTGTATGATAAAAATACATGAAGAGATAATTTCTAATAACATTGTGAAGGCAATGAAATAGTACAAACATGGGCACAAAACACTAAACAAGGACAGAGATGGAGCCCTTAACCCAGGCTGGGGAGTTGGACTGTGATCAGTGACATCTCCCTGAAGGGTGTCATGAAAGAGCTTTAAAAAGGCCACGAGAAAAATCCGCATTCTGTGCATTTCTGTTTTCCTTATTTATTCCTTCCAACTTTTATATCCAATGATAGTGCCTTAGGCTTTGCCTTCATAACAGTTTTTTATGTGTAAGAACTTTTTCATGCTCATCCCATGAAGACAAGCTATTTCTGTCTTTTTTACTTCTCTACCCTCAGTACAAACCCATTAAGACTCTCAATGTCTGGTGAATGATTTAAAGAATAAGTGAATGAGTGATATTTATAATCTCTTTAAATTATATAATCTACAAGAGTTTTAGGAGTATTCCATAGTAGACCAGACACCAACTCATCAAGGAAGGGCAAGCATGGAACCCAGGAGGTCTAATACTGTATCTCAAGGAATCTGCTTATTTACCTTCCCTGAAACAACAGGTAATTAATGTTCCAGGAAAATTTATTTTCATAATCTAGAAAGTATACATTTTAAGTGGTTTATTAGAATTATTTGGATATTTATGAATATTAAGGGTTCATCTCAAGCTTCATCTCTATATACAAATAAGTGGAAATATGGGAGACCAGTTGCTCCTCTCCAAGGTATGAACCTCTTCTCTAATATGTATCTGGGGCCTCTGGTGCCTACATGTTTTCTGGGGTGGGAGGTGGGTATGCCCACCTAATCAGCATTCTATCTGCAGTGCTCATGGTGTTGGCTGTTGATTGAACCTGGCCTTGGCCAGAATGTCAGCAGTGCAGTAGCTTGTCTGGGTTTCCAATTCAACAACAGTAATAAAACTAGGTGCTTTTTTTTCACTTTTAATTTTGTAAAATTTGGTAAAGTTTAACTTTTATGTGTGAATGACATTTTAATTTGAATACCAACAAATATTTGATATACTTTTCCAGAGGAATAATCCTTGGACAGTTTTTAAATCATTTTTTGTAGAATTGGTGGTCAATTGGTTCAGGTACATCTATATACTGAAGAGGGCTGAGTTTAGTTATGACTTATAGCAGAAAGTTGCAAAGTAGTATATAAGTTTAGGAAAGCAGCTTATTTTTATGGAGCAAATCAAAGCTAACCAGTCCCTCTAGAATATTTAATTTGAAAATTTCATTCTTTCCACAAACACTTATTGAGTACCTACTATGAGCCAAATATTGCTCTATATGTTAATCCCAAATATCAAGGAACTCAAAATCAAACATCCTATTTATACTAAATTATATTGGAAAGCATTTTAAAGCCTCAAAATTCATGTTAGGCCTATAAATATACTGGGATCCACCAGAAATCAGTTGGTATAAAAGAAATTTTTTATTTCAAGATTTGAACAAGCAGAGAAGAGTCCTGAATGAGTTTATTAATATGTTACAGAGCTATGTATCAGAAATTGGGTCAGTTTCATGCCCTAATAGGTAAGCTTTAAAAAATCAGAAAAAGATTTATTCTAGGAAATTGATTTTCTTATATGAAAAATATTACTAGATATTTCAATATGAAAAGAATGCTTTCAAATTTTGAATGTGTCTCTCTTTATAGGCTCACTTTAGACACTCTTTTTCACTCTTTTTTTAAACATCTTTATTGGATTATAATTGATTTACAATGGTGTGTTAGATTCTGCTTTATAATAAAGTGAATCAGCTATACATATATACCCATATCTTCTCCCTCTTGTGTCTCCCTCCCACCCTCCTTATCCCACCTCTCTAGGTGGTCACAAAGCACTGAGCTGATCTCCCTGTGCAATGCAACTGCTTCCCACTAGCTATCTGTTTTATATTTCATAGTGTATGTATGTCCATGCCACTCTCTCACTTTGTCCCAGCTTACCCTTTGTCCTCCCTGTGTCTTCAAGTCCATTCTCTACATCTGCATCTTTATTCCTGTCCTGTCCCTAGGTTCTTCATAAGCTTTTTTTTGTGTGTATTTTTTAGATTCCATATATATGTGTTAGCATACATTATTTGCTTTTCTCTTTCTGACTTACTTCACTCTGTATGACAGACTAGGTCCATCCACCTCACTACAAATAAATTTGTTTCTTTTTATGGCTGAGTAATATTCTATTGTACATATGTGCCACATTTTCTTTATCCATTCATCTGTTGATGGACACTTAGGTTGCTTCCATGTCCTGACTATTGTAAATAGAGCTGCAATGAACATTGTGATACATGACTCTTTTTGAATTATGGTTTTCTCAGGGTATATTCCAGGTAGTGGGACTGCTGGGTCTTATGGCAGTTCTATTTTTAGTTTTCTAAGGAACCTCCATACTGTTCTCCATAGTGGCTGTAACAATTTACATTCCTACCAACAGTGCCAGATGCTGCCCTTTTCTCCACACCCTGTCCACCATTTATTGTTTGTAGATTTTTTGATGATGGCCATTCTGACCGGTGTGAGGTGATACCACATTGTAGTTTTGACTTGCATTTCTCTAATGATTAGTGATGTTGAACACCCTTTCATGTGTTTGTTGGCAATCTGTATATCTTTGGAGAAATCTCTATTTAGGACTTCTGCCCATTTTTCGATTGGGTTGTTTGTTTTTTTGATATTGAGCTGCATGAACTGCTTATATATTTTGGAGATTAATCCTTTGTCATTTGCGAATATTTTCTCCCATTCTGAGGGTTGTCTTTTGGTCTTGTTTATGGTTTCCTTTGCTGTGCAAAAGCTTTTAAGTTTCATTAGGTCCCATTTGTTTATTTTCATTTCTCTAAGAGGTGGGTGAAAAAGGATCTTGCTGTGATTTATGTCACAGAGTGTTCTGCCTATGTTTTCCTCTAAGGGTTTTGTAGGGTCTGACCATACATTTAGGTCTTTAATCCATTTTGAGTTTATTTTTGTGTATGGTGTTAGAGAGTGTTCTATTTCATTCTTTTACATGTAGCTGTCCAGTTTTCCCTGCACCGCTTATTGAAGAGGCTGTCTTTTCTCCATTGTATATACTTGCATCCTTTATCAAAAATGAGGTGACCATATGTGTGTGGGTTTATCTCTGGGCTTTCTATCCTGTTCCATGGATCTACATTTCTGTTTTTGTGCCAGTACCATACTGTCTTGGTTATTGTAGCTTTGTAGTAGAGTCTGAAGTCAGGGAGCCTGATTCTTCCAGCTCAGTTTTTCTTTCTGAAGATTGCTTTGGCTACTCGGAGTCTTTTGTTTTTCCATACAAATTGTGAAATTTTTTGTTCTACTTCTGTGATAAGTGCCATTGGTAGATTGATAGAGATTGCATTGAATCTGTAGATTGCTTTGGGTAGTATAGTCATTTTCACAATGTTGATTCTTCGAATCCAAGAACATGGTATATCTCTCCACCTGTTTGTATCATCTGTAATTTCTTTCATCAGTGTCTTATAGTATTCTGCATACAGGTCTTTTGTCTCCTTAGGTAGGTTTATTCCTAGGTATTTTATTCTTTTGGTTGCAATGGTAAATGGGAGTGTTTCCTTAATTTCTCTTTCACATTTTTCATCACTAGTGGACAGGAATGCAAGAGATTTCTGTGCATTAATTTTGTATCCTGCCACTTTACCAAATTCATTGATTAGCCCTAGTAGTTTTCTGGTAGCATCTTTAGTATTCTCTATGTAGAGTATCATGTCATCTGCAAACAGTGACAGCTTTACTGCTTCTTTTCCAATTTGTATTCCTTTTCTTTCTTTTCCTTCTCTGATTGCTGTGGCTAAAACTTCCAAAACTATGTTGAATAATAGTGGTGAGAGTGGGGAACCTTGTCTTTTTCCTGATCTTAGAGAAAATGGTTTCAGTTTTTCACCTTTGAGAACAATGTTGGCTGTGGCATTATCATATATGGCCTTTATTATTTTGAGGTAAGTTCCCTGTATGCCTACTTTCCAGAGGGTATTTATCATAAATGGGTGTTGAATATTGTGAAAAGCTTTTTCTGCATCTATTGAGATGATCATATGGTTTTTATCCTTCAATTTGTTAATATGGTGTATCACATTGATTGATTGATATATATTGAAGAATACTTGCATTCCCAGGATAAACCCCACTTGACCATGTTGTATGATCCTTTTAACATGCTGTTGGATTCTGTTTGCTAGTATTTTGTTGAGGATTTTTGCATCTATGTTCATCAGTGATATTGGCCTGTAGTTTTCTTTCTTTGTGACATCTTTGTCTGGTTTTGGTATCAGGGTGATGGTGGCCTTGTAGAATGAGTTGGGGAGTGTTCCTCCCTGGCTGTATTATGGAAGAATTTGAGAAGGGTAGGTGTGAACTCTTCTCTAAATGTTTGATAGAATTCGCCTGTGAAGCCATCTGGTCCTGGGCTTTTTTTTGTTGGAAGATTTTTAATCACAGCTTCAATATTAGTGCTTGTAATTGGTCTGTTCATATTTTCTATTTCTGCCTGGTTCAATCTCGAAACATTGTGCATTTCTAAGAATTTGTCCAGTTCTTCCAGGTTATCCATTTTATTGGCATAGAGTTGCTTGTAGTAATCTCTCATGATCCTTTGTATTTCTGCAGTGTCAGTTGTTACATCTCCTTTTTCATTTCTACTTCCTTTGATTTGAGTTTTCTCCTCTTTTCTTAATGGGTCTGGCTAGTCGTTTATCAGTTTTGTTTATCTTCTCAAAGAACCAGTTTTTAGTTTTATTGATCTTAGCTATTGTGTCCTTCATTTCTTTTTCATTTATTTCTCATCTTATATTTATGATTTCTTTCCTTCTGCTAACTTTGGGGGATTTTTGTCTTCTTTCTCTAATTGCTTTAGATGTAAGTTTTGATTGTTTATTTGAGATGTTTCTTGTTTCTTGAGGTAGGATTGTACTGCTATAAACTTGCCTCTTAGGACTGCTTTTGCTGCATCCCATAGGTTTTGGGTTGTCGTGTTTTCATTGTCATTTGTTTCTAAGTATTTTTTTTAATTTCCTCTTTGATTTCTTCAGTGATCTCTTGGTTATTAAGTAGTCTACTGCTTAGCCTCTATGTGTTTGTATTTTTTACAGATTTTTTTCCTGTAATTGATATCTACTCTCATAGCATTGTGGTCAGAAAAGATACTTGATACAAATTCAATTTTCTTAAATTTACCAAAGGTTGATTTGTGACCCAAGATATGATCTATCCTGGAGAATATTCCATGAGCACTTGAGAAGAAGTTGTATTCTGTTGTTTTTGGATGGACTGTCCTATAAATATCAATTAAGTCCATCTTGTTTAATGTATCATTTAAAGCTTGTGTTTCCTTATTTATTTTCATTTCGGATGATCTGTCCATTGGTGGAAGTGGGGTGTTAAAGTTTCCCCTTATGATTGTGTTACTGTTGATTTCCCTTTTTATGTCTGTTAACATTTGCCTTATGTATTGAAGTGTTCCTACGTTGAGTGCATAAATATGTACAACTGTTATGTCTTCTTTTGGACTGATCCCTTGATCATTATGTAGTGTCCTTCTTTGTCTCTTGTAACAGTGTTTATTTTAAAGTCTATTTTGTCTGATATGAGAATTGCTACTCCAACTTTCTTTGATTTCCACTTACATGGAATATCTTTTTCCATCTCCTCACTTTCAGTCTGTATGTGTCCCTCGGTCTGAAGTGGGTCTCTTGTACACAACATATATACAGATCTTGTTATTGTATCCTTTCAGCCAGTCTATGTCTTTTGGTGGGAGTAGTTAATCCATTTACATTTAAGGTACCAGTCGATATGTATGTTCCTCTTACCATTTTCTTAATTCTTTTGGGTTTGTTATTGTAGTTTTTTCCTTCTCTTGTGTTTCCTGCCTAGGGAAGTTCCTTTAGCATTTGTTGTAAAGCTGGTTTGGTCACACTGAAATCTCTTAGCTTTTGCTTGTCTGTAAAGGTTTTAATTTCTCCGTTGAATCTGAATGAGATCCTTGCTGAGCAGAGAAACCTTGGTTATAGGTTTTTCTCTTTCATCACTTTAAATATGTCCTGCCACTCCCTTCTGGCATGCAGATTTTCTGCTGAAAGATCAGCTGTCAACCTTCTGGGGATTCCCTTCATGTTATTTGCTGTTTTTCCCTTGCTGCTTTTTTTTTTTTTTGTATTTAAGTTTTGATAGTTTGATTAGTATGTGTCTTGGTGTGTTTCCCCTTGGATTTATCCTGTATGGGACTCTCTGCACTTCCTGGACTTGATTGACTATTTCCTTTCCCATATTAAGGAAGTTTTCAACTATAATCTCTTCAAATATTTTCTCATTCCCTTTATTTTTCTCTTCTTCTTCTGGGACCCTTATAATTCGAATGTTGGTGCATTTAATGTCCCAGAGGTCTCTGAGACTGTCCTCAATTCTTTTCATTCTTTTTTCTTTATTCTTCTCTACAGTAGTTATTTCCACTATTTTATCTTTCAGGTCACTTATCTGTTCTTCTGCCTCAGTTATTCTGCTATTGATTCCTTCTAGAGAATTTTTAAATTCATTTATTGTGTTGTTCATCATTGTTTGTTTGCTCTTTAGTTCGTCTAAGTTCTTGTTCAACACTTCATGTATTTTCTCTATTTTATTTGAAAGATTTTGGATCATCTTTACTATCATTATTCTGAATTCTTTTTCAGATAGACTGCCTATTTCTTCTTCATTTGTTTGGTCTGGTGAGTTTTTAACTTGCTCCTTCATCTGCTGTGTTTTTCTCTGTCTTCTCATTTTGCTTAACTTACCGTGTTTGGGGTCTCCTTTTCACAGGCTGCAGGTTTGTAGTTCCTGTTGTTTTTGGTGTCTTCCCCCAGTAGCTAAAGTTGTTTCAGTGGGTTGTGTAGGCTTCCTAGTGGAGGGGACTGGTGCCTGTGTTCTGGTGGATGAGTCTGTATCTTGTCTTTCTGGTGGGCCAGACTGGGTCTGGTGGTGTGTTTTGGGGTGTCTGTGACCTTATTATGATTTTAGGAAGCCTCTCTGCTAATGGGTGGTGTTGTGTTCCTGTCTTGCTATTTGTTTGGCATAGGGTGTCGAGCACTGTAACTTGCTGCTCATTGAGTGGAGCTGGGTCTTAGCGTTGAGACGGAGGTCTCTGGGAGAGCCTTCGCTGTTTGATATTATGTGGATCCAGGAGGTCTCTCATGGACCAATGTTCTGAACTTGGTTCTCCCACCTCTGAGGCACAGGCCTGACACATGCCTGGAGCACCAAGGTCCTGTCAGCCTCAAGGCTCAGAAGGAAAGGGAGAAAGAAAGAAAGAAAGAGAGAGAGAAAGAAAGAAAGAAAGAAAGAAAGAAAGAAAGAAAGAAAGAAAGAAAGAAAGAAAGAAAGAAAGAAAGAAAGAAAGAAAGGAAGGAAGGAAGGAAAGAAATAAATAAAGAAAAGAAAGAAAGAAAGAAAGAAGGAAGGAAGGAAGAAAGAAAAGAAATAAAGTTATTAAAACAAAATATTAAAAAAAATCTTAAAAAAATTTTTTGAGTAATAAGAAAGAAAGAAAGAAGGAAAGAAAGAAGAGAGCAACCAAACCAAAAAATATATCCACCAATGATAACAAGCACTAAAACCTATATACTTTAAAAAAAAACGGACAGAAAGAACCCTGGGACAAATGGTAAAAGCAAAGCTATACAGACAAAATCACACAAAGAAGCATATACATACAAACTCACAAAAAGAGAAAAAGGAAAATATATATATATATATTTATTTAAATAAAAGGAAGAGAGCAACCAAATCAATAAACAAATCTACCAGTGATAATAAACTCTAAATACTAAGCTAAGATAAACATAAAACCAGAAACAAATTAGGTGCAGAAAGCAAACCCCAAGTCTACAGTTACTCCCAAAGTCCAACGCCTCAATTTTGGGATGATTTGTTGTCTATTCAGGTATTCTACAGATGCAGGGTACATCAAGTTGATTGTGGAGATTTAATCTGCTGCTCCTGAGGCTGCTGGGAGAGATTTCCCTTTCTCTTCATTGTTCACACAGCTCCTGGGGTTCAGCTTTGGATTTGGACCTGCCTCTGCATGTAGGTCACCTGAGGGCATCTGTTTCCTGCCCAGACAGGACGGGGTTAAAGGAGCAGCTGATTAGGGGGCTCTGGCTCACTCAGGCCGGGTGGAGGGAGGAGTATGGAATGTGGGGCGAGCCTGCAGAGGCAGAGGCCAGTGTGACATTGCAACAGCCTCAGGTGCGCCGTGTGTTCTCCCAGGAAAATTGTCCCTGGATCACAGGACCCTGGCAGTGGCAGGCTGCACAGCCTCCCAGTAGGGGAAGTGTGGATAGTGACCTGTGCTTGCACACAGGCTTCTTGGTGGCTGCAGCAACAGCTTTAGCATTTCATGCCCATCTCTGGTGTCTGCGCTGATAGCCGTGGCTTGTGCCAGTTTCTGGAGCTCGTTTAGGCGGTGCTCTGAATCCCCTCTCCTCACACACCCTGAAACGATGGTCTCTTGCCTCTCAGGCAGTTCCAGACTTTTTCCTGGACTCCCTCCCGGCTAGCTGTGGTGCACTAGCCCCCTTTGGTCTGTGTTCACACAGCCAACCCCAGTCCTCTCCCTGGGATCTGATCTCCGAAGCCCGAGTCTCAGCTCCCAGCTCCCACCTGCCCTGGTGGGTGAGCAGACAAGCCTCTCATGCTGGTGAGTGCTGGTTGGCACCGATCCTCTGTGCAGGAATCTCTCTGCTTTGCCCTCTGCACCCCTGTTGCTGCATTCTCCTCTGTGGCTCCGAAGCTTCTCCTCCCCCGCCCACTTCCCATCTCCACCCGCGAAGGGGCTTCCTAGTGTGTGGAAACCTTTCCTCATTCACAGCTCCCTCCCCAAGGTGCAGGTCCCGTCCTTATTCTTTTGTCTGTTTATTCTTTTTTCTTTTGCCCTACCCAGGTACGTGGGGAGTTTCTTGCCTTTTTGGAAGTCTGAGGTCTTTTGCCAGCATTCAGTAGGTGTTCTGTAGGAGTTTTTCCACATGTAGATGTATTTTTGATGTATTTGTGGGGAGGAAGGTGATCTCCATGTCTTACTCCTCTGCCATCTTAAAGGTCTCTGGTCTCTGTTTTTCATTCATTTATGGCAAAATGCTTGAATAGATTTAATTTACAGTACTTTAAAACTTTTTAAAGGATGATTCTGGTCTAATTCATTGCCCTAATAATTATAATAATATAATACAGATAATTATATTAATTTTACCTAATCCTTCTTATCAACAGTGTGATCATCTTGACAGTTATATGAAGGAAAACAGAAAAATCACATCCAAATTATAAATTGAGGTAAAATTTTGGACCAGAACCTATTCATGTACCTTAGGAAATAAAGGCATAACTATAGAATTTTTAAATTACTATTGACAGGGTTTCCCTGGTGGTGCAGTGGTTAAGAATCCACCTGCCAATGCAGGGGACAAGGGTTTGAGCCCTGGTCCAGGAAGATCACACATGCCACAGAGCAACTAAGCCTGTGTGCAACAACTATTGACCCTGCACTCTAGAGCCCATGAGTCACAACTACCGAGCCCACAAGCCACAACTACTTAAGCCCGTGCACCTAGAGCCCATGCTCTGCAATAAGAGAAGCCGCCACAATGAGATGCCTGTGCACCGCAATGAAGATTAGCCCCCACCCACTGCAACAAGAGAAAGCCCACACATAGCAATGAAGACTCAACGCAGCCAAAAGAAATTTAAAAAAAAATTACTAAGGACAATATCCTATCTAACCAATCTCTTTCTCCCTAGTATTCCCTTATAGCCATGTTTTTCTACTTTGCATTATTTTAGAGCAAAGTCTATACTTTAAGTATAGATGTGTACTTTTTATTTACCACTCTTCTTTCTCCTCCTTCAAACACCTCTTTTTCTGTCTCCCTGTCTCTGTCTCTTTCTCTCTGTCCCTCTCTTTCTTTTGTTCTTTCTTATATACCTACACCCACACACACACAATCTTCTTGAGTCTTATAATCAATGACCCATGAAACATTTGTTCATGGTCGCTCCTTTTACTTTTCAGAAAAGGAATATGACAGTACCTGTTTCTATATAGGAAAATCAGTGGAAATTTGAAGTAAATTTCTAGATGGTTGTCCATAGTATAAAATTTGTTTAAGTATTAAAGTGTTATACTCTTAATTACTCAAATTTTACCTTCATTGTACTTATACAGAGGGACACACATGAATCAGAAGCAATATTTGTAGTCTTTCTCCTCAGTTATATTGAACATACATTTTATCATGGAGCTACCAGAGGAAAAAAAAAGTATTCTCCAAGATGTTGACCCAAAATCAAATTCCTTTTTCCAGAGAACTGTTTCATATTTGTTCCTAAGGTAATAAGAGTTTATCATGTACAAATGACATACAGAAAAAAGAATATGTAATTGCCAGGAAGAACTAAAATTTTTTTCAAAACTTTTCTGGGTTCTTTCATTTCTACTTATAAAGTCACTGAAGTGACAAGACATCAAATAAGGAAATTCCCCTCTGATTGTAACTTATACTGGGTCAGAGATGCCTAGAAGAGTAGATATGGCCTGGGACAAACCGTAGGAGGTTATCAGTAATACAGCAGTAAGTTTCCACCCTATGTAAAAAATATCCTTCAGGACTGACAAGTCCCTATGGGAGTAACTTGAACTTTATGTGTCATATGAAAACACCATGCAAATTCACTTCTCTCTGCCTTTTCTATCCCTAGCATAATAGAATCAATCTCTTTCCAACTAAGTTATTTTCCTCTATATTTTCATAAAACTAACTGTAAAAAGGAGGGTCCATCCTGTTGTTTTTGTGGGTATGTTTATTTATAAACTTCTAAAATTTTTATATAAGGAAAAGGATTAGATCTTTGAAGTTATGCAGAGTGTAACAGTAAAAAGGAGGGAGAAAGAAAGGAGACAGGATATGAAGAAAAGTACACCTGGAATAAAAATCTCTTCTTGAAAAGATCTGTAAAAATCTCAGCTACCACTTAAACATGTATCACAAGTCATTAAGTGTAGTCTTAGCAACAGACTCCACACCCACACAGCTGGAACTCACAGTGGTCATCATCCCCTTCTCGAGGGGAACTGAGTCTTTTAATACAGGTTTCTGACTTTCCAAGGTCTACTTCTTAATCTTTAATTCCTTGCTGTTTTCAGCAGGGTAGTGACAACAAATTAAATATGAGGGGTTCAAAAAACCAGGAACACATTTTCCCAATACTGTAGCCTCCATGGTTCCCATAATCTCCAGCATATAAAACCTACAAATGGCTCCCATATTGGAATAAGGTCTGGGTGAGTATGAATGAGAAGAACTGCTTATGGGTAAGGGCTGTAACTTCATCACACACTTTGCTGGTGGCACCCATCATTAATACTTTTTTAAAAAAATTTTAAATGTTGCTTATTTATTCCTTTTTCAACATCCACATTAAAACTGGCTCTTCTGTAGTCTTCCCAAAACATTCTTTTTTTTAATTAAAGTATAGATGATTTACAATGTTGTATTCATTTCAGGTGTACATCAATGTGAATCTGTTATATATATACATATTGGGATTGACATATACACACTACTATATACAAAATAGATAACTAATAAGAACCTACTGTATAGCACAGGGAACTCTACTCAGTACTCTGCAATGGCCTATATGGGAAAAGAATCTAAAAAAGAGTGGATATATGTATTAGTACTTTTATAGTTGGTATTTAACACATATCTGTTTGATAGAATAAAAGAGTGAATGAATAAAAGCACAATAGCAATATATCAAATAAAGCTGATATCTGGGGCTAAAAATATGGCATCTTGGAGATGTATTTCCTTCAGATAGACTAAAATAAAATACTGGTGCTATCCAATTGTCTCAGTTGTAATTCACCCACATTTGGCTCTTACCTCTCAGCTGGCAAAATTCCTGTAAGACTTTATTAGCTTTTTTACTTTTCCCTTTTTCTGATTTCAAATTTTTCTCATTATTAAGCAATTCATTGTATTTTTGGATTGAAATTGCCCTTTGGATTGTGGTAGAAAAAATTGAGGTGCAAAAATAAAAGTCATTTGCAAGGGCACTACAGTGACTCAGCTGCTGAAAAGACTTCAAACTGAGCTTTCAATATTCTGACATATAGCCCCAAATAGTATCATAATTATTGTTTGATCACCACCAGAAGCTTTCCAAGTGACCTCGTCCAGAATAGAATCTTAGTCATTTCTCAACCAGACAACACACAAACAAGTCTATGTACTTTCTGAGACTAATCTAGGTATACTAGGTAGGAATAAGAGAAATAATTCTTTCTTTCAACTCAGTGAAAAATTGCTCCCTTTTTGTGTGGATTTGTATCAAGGAGCTTGTTGCATTTATATATATATTTTTTCTTACTGAATTTACAATTTATTTGAGATTTAGTTTGAATTTTTTCGAAGAAAATAACCTGAAAGTTTAGGAAAGTTTTCTCAGCACCATACAAAATAAAGTATTTCTTCAACATAGAATTTGCTACCCATGGATTTTTTTCTAATTAACTGCACAAATCAGATTTTAATGAGAGTAATTATATTCAGCATTAATTGCCTTCTCCAAATTGTGAATCATAAAATGTTTGCTAAATATCCAATTTTAATATTCCAGAAAAAAAAATTTATATTCATTTCTTAACCAGGGTTATGGAGAAACATATTAAATGGATTACGTTCCAAAGCCAAATAATTAAAAAAAAGAGGAAAAAAAATTTGTGTAGTATGTTTGTTTTATATGACCCCCAATATTTAATACACTTAAATCTCATATTCCTATTATGTCTCTTAATATTATTAAATAAACTTAGCTTGACAATAAACACAAGTTCCCAAATAAGTATTATACCACTCTAGGGTGTAAAACTATTTCTTCTCCAATGTTTACCTATGTTTTGTTTTCCATCTACAGCATTGATTTTTTTTTTGATGGACATAGTAATTAATTATCGAGTATTTAAGTTTCACAGAAGAAATATCAATTTGAGTGCTGTCCTCAAAGTGCAAATAAGCTGCTTGAGAACAGTGTTTTCACAGAGTTCAAAACAGATTCTAACCTGAATGTTACAGTACAAAAGAAATATAGAAAAGGGAGTTGTCCTTATTGGCTAGAAAGTAGTAAAACCCAAGAAAGAGATGAAAGTAAAAGCTGAAAAATGAGAAGATAGCAGGGGTTCAAGGTATTCAGAAATATGAAGGTTGAGTACAAGTTAAAAACTCAGAACACATGAAGATGTGATACTTTTCGTCATCAAAGTTATGATGAAAACTCTAAGTAAATAAAACTCTGTGAAGAAATTAGTGTATAAAAGAAAAAAGAAAGTTAAAGACTAATCCTTGAGAAACTCCACTGACTGGGATGTAGGGGGAAAAGAAGCGCCAGTGGGGAAAAAATTGGGGATGTTGTAGTGACACAGAAAAGGGTAAGAGATTTTTTCAAGAAGGCAGTTCTCAATAGAATCACATGCAGCTGAATAGCCCAAGAGGTTGAGAATTTTAAAAGGCCATTGATTTTCACTAGAAATATGTCACCAATGACATTCCCATAAGCAGTTTCAGGAGGCTAAGATTCCATGTCAAAGTTTATGAACAAAACAGATAATGGAAAAATGAGAGTGAGTGTAGACTATTTCTTGAAAGAGTTGGTCATAAAAAGGAAGAAAATAAATTCAAAGTTCATTCAATAGGCATCAGGTTCCAAAGAAAAGCATTAATTTGTTTAAAGTAATTCACCACTAGGCATGACTAATAGCAAGAAAGATTTTTAAAAAGAAAGAAACAAAAAGAGAGATTGAGTACCCTAAGGAGAATGGGTTATGGTGAGGTATGGGAGCAATGCATGAAAATCTCCATTCAAGGATGGGTTCCAATGCAGAGAAGAAAAATTAACTTTAGAGATTAAAGTAGAAATAATAGTGGTTAACATTTACTGAGCAGTGGTTATGTGCAAAGAGCTCTACATTATCTCCTTAAATACTTATAAAAACCTTGTCATCATTCCTGTTTCACCTAGGAGGAAATTGGAACTAAAAGAAGTTAAGTAACTGCCTAAGATCACCCAGAAAGTACAAGGCATTATCCACACACAAGCTTACCTGACTTCAAGCTTAACCTGGAAAATTCTTATTTCTGATTAATTGCCTGGTGTCACAAGGTGTAAAAGCACAATTCTCATTCAGTGTGATTAGTAGAAGTTATATTCTTAAAACTAATCTACAAACATAATTTGGACACCCACAACTTCTGATACTGAAAATACAGACTCTTCATCCAATGTTTGCTGCATAGATTATACTCAGAGAGGCTCTGAAGGTGGAGAAGAATAAATCCTTATTCCTGCAGCAGTCTCCTTCTAAGGACAAGTCCCTTGATCTCCATTAGTGGGGTGCACACATAGAGAAATTATGTGAGGCTGATTTCAGTAATCTTACTTCAAGGAGCCAGAAGAAATACTTTTCTACCATGCTACCTCTTTATGGATATTGGAGCAGTGTGCAAACCCTAAGTTGACACCTCCCTCCCCAGCCATCTCTAATCATACAAAGCCCTATCTCAGTGAAGAAAGTGAGCATCAAAATTTGTCATTAAACTAAAGAGAATGTTATCTCAATCTTCCCCTTATTGATAAATTCAAAGGATGCTTTTCAATCTTTTCTCACTTCTCTGTAGAATTTGAAGCAGTTCCATACATACTCTTTTTGGAAGTTCTCACCTCCCTTTGCTCTATTGACTATAGTCAACCCTGGATTATTTTCCACCTACCTGGTTTTTCCTTCTCTTCGCTTTTCACAGGCTCCTCTTCCTCTGCCCATCCTTTAAATGTTGGAGCTTCCTCTACTCATCCTCTTCTTTCTCTTTCTTCACACTATCCCTAAAACATCTCATTCCCTCTAAGGACTTGAATTACCAAGTCCTTTATGCTGTTGAGTTCTAGAAGCATATCTTTAGCTTGGACCTCTCTGCTGAGCTCCAGATCCATTGGTACAACTCTAAACCTCCTCCTCTGTGTGTCCTGTAGAAGTACCCCATCATTTTCCTAATAACCTATTCCTCTTATGTAGCCACTCCTTTGATAAAACAGTCAGCCAATACAGAAAACTAGCAATCATCTTTGAGGTCTTCTTCTTTTTCATCTCCTCTTTACATTCAATCCAATCACCAAATTTAGTAAATCCTATTCTCAACATCTCTCAAATCTTCTCTTCCTCTTCATCCACAGCATAAATATCATATTTGGGGACTCATCTCTTCTTGCATAAATTACTTTTTAATAGCAAAATATGTCTGGGTGTCAACTGCAGAAAAATAATATGTCATTTCCAATATGTGCACATGCCCTTCCCAATGCCTGAAATACGGTTTTCTTCCATCACTATTGACTGATTCTTACTTATCAGCATGATCACTTTCTCCAGGGTACCATGTCTTATTGCATCAATCAAGTTTGTTTGTCTCCCCCATATTCTCTTAGTGTCTGTGCTTTCCTCCATCATAATTTGCTTGATTGATTACTAACAGGTTTACTACTATTACTCGAATTTCAGTCCCTCTGTTACCAAACACGGTTCTTTTTGCCTGATTCACTTCAAGCCAAAATGCTGAGACACAGAAATCTGCAGTAAAGAGAGGGTTTATTTGAAAAGTAGCCAAGCACGGAGACAGGAGAAAAACCTCAAATCCACTTCCCTGAAGGTAAGGACTTGTGGTATTTATGGCTTAAAGAGTAAAGAAGCAGGGTGGGGAGCATGGGGAGCGTAGATACAGGTGATTGGAAAAAGGTGCCATAGTGATCATCCTGTGCAGGTGTAACTAGGCTACAGGCCTCTGCACATTCAAAAGGTCACCAAGCAGACACTTGCACATGCCCAGTTGAAGGGTCACTGGTCCCATGCAGTCTTAAACAGCTCAGCTCGAACTAGACAGAACTGTCTCTTGAAAACTATTTATGGTTTAAGCAAACATCTTATTGTTTAGGCTATGTGCAACGTGGAGGACATGCAAGTCTTTTGTGGCAGCAATTAAAATGACCTTGACTAGTAAAGGCAGATTACAGGAGAAATGGATTTAATTAATGATTACCCATGGTTTCACCTTGAAGGCAAAAAAATAAATAAAAAAAGGTATTTGGAAGCAGTAGGTATATTAGTTAAGAGCACCAGATTAAGAATAAAATAAACTTGGATTTGAATCCTGAAACTTCCACTTAATAGTTATGTGTATATATGTAGAAGGGAGCAGGCAGGCTTACCTCTCTAAACTCCAGCCTCTGTATCTGTAAAATATATTTCAATAATATTTTCTTTTTAGGGTTTCTTTTAAGATTAAACCGAAATAGTACATAGGCTTTGACCCAATGCCTTAAATATGATAGAGTGACATCATTTTACCCATTTTGCCCAACTGGTAACTGGTACATAGTAGATATTTAAAGGATATAAACATTTGCTATGGATGCCCCCTTGTTGACAGCAGTGGTCAGTGAACTCCTGAAGCAATGGCAAGCAGACAGAGAACTAGTGGAGCCTTCAGAATATTGACACACTTTTACTGATCCTAGAATGCCTGAATGATTGCGGGCATTGATGAAAGGCTATACAAAGTCTCAAGCTCGGCATTAAGGAAAACACTTTCATGAAGGTCTGCACTTTTATCTCATAATAAAAAGTTCCCTCCAAGCTCAGTCCCTCTCTAATCACCATAAAATCTACATCCCATTGTATGCAACATATTGCTTGTCAGAAATAAGAAACATAATTCCTCATATCCAATCTTTACTCCCAGTTCAGAGATATTGTCTTTGGGGCTGTAAACCAGAAATGTTATCTTCTTAAAAGCTCTTGATGTGGGGCTTGCCTGGTGGTGCAGTGGTTAAGAATCCGCCTGCCAATGCAGGGGACACGGGTTCAAGCCCTGGTCCGGGAGGATCCCACATGCTGCAGAGTGACTAGTCCCGTGAACCACAACTACTGAGCCCGTGTGCCAAAACTGCTGAAGCCCGCATGCCTACAGCCTGTGCTCCGCAACGGGAGAGGCCACCGCAATGGGAAGCCTGTGCACCACAGCAAAGGAGTAGTCCCCGCTCGCCGCAAATAGAGAGGGCCCGCGCACAGCGACAGAGACCCAAAAGCAGCCAAAATTAAATAAAATAAAATAAATAAGTAAATTTATTTAAAAAGAAAGCTCTTGATGTGAACTCTACACCAATCATTTACCCTTGGGAAAGTTCCAAAATCACCCTATATCTTACTGATATCTGGTACCAGGGATAAAACATAAAATAGATGAAGATATCTGTTCTAAATTACTGAAAAAACATTTCAAAAGGAACTGTAGGTCAATCCCAGATCTTCTTATCCATAGATAAGGCCAGATATTAGAGAGCTATGAAGAACTCATGTTCTGCAATAAAGAAAATAAAGATGATTCTTCTTTTTTTAATTTTTAAAATTTTTATTTTATTTTGGAGTATAGTTGATTTACAATGTTGTGTCAGTTTCAGGTGTACAGCAAAGTGATTTAGTTATACATATGCATATATGTACTGAAAAGAAAGATAAGTCTTCTGATTTCAGATCTTTAACCTTTGAGTTCAGCTCGATCTTTGTTTGAATAACCCTCTCTGAAGGCTAATTAAAAGGTTTGTGAAATAAATGAAATACATTTATAATATTCTCCAGTGTGTTTCTCTATGCTGTAGAAAACAATTTTTCTAAAAACACTTGTTCATACAGCTACAGGGATGAAACCTTCTCATAAGGAATGAGACCTAAGGACTAGCCCAATTGATATTATTGCTGTATCACTAAATCTTGAAGTATGGTCAGAGGTGATCTCTTTGGTTGTCCATAAACTGCAAGAGCTCAGACTAATCCCTTCTGAAGGAAAGAGGGAAAATCCAACTGAATGACTTCTAAAATCCTCTGGATTGGAAATAAATGATGCTTGCTTGTACACTTAGGCTGAATGTCTAAGATAAAACCCCATCTAATAACATGCATTTCATACCTCATTGAAGCAACATCTTCCTTGGCTTGGCTACTGTTTCTTCACAATCTATTTGGGCAACATGAAATAAATTTCCGTTCTGAAACCTAAGTTTCCCAAGAGGAAGAATAATTCATTTTTTTCAATAGTTGGTCTTCATATTTATCTTTATAGTTTATCAAAGAAAAGGAAAAAAACCTCACATATGTCATCCCATTTAATTCTTGTCTTGGTCAGTGACTGTTTGGTGAGGGAAAGCATTTTCTTCAACAAGGGCAAATAAAAGGAGTTTTATTAGAAGGCTACAAAAGGAAATTTTCATGGATATTCATAGGTAAGATATAAAGTATAGCAGGGCCTCTTAGAAAGAGATTAGGAACTGGAAATTCAGTAACTGAAAACATCTCTCCTGGTCAACATGATTTCTCATCTCCTTCTCTCTAACAGACTTTACCTCCTGGTCCCCAGTCTAATCCACCACACTCATTGTTTTCATTCAGCATGAGTATGCCATGGGTCATATCAAAATTTGCAGGAAGATACTGCTTCAGGTCATTTTCTCTAAAAGGAAATTATAAGTACAGTAGATCTTTGGAGTTTCATGAGCTCCTCCATTATTCATGGGGCCCCATTACCCTTGGTCAAATAGCAATTCCCTCTAACTAGTCCACAGTATCCAGATGGAAAATAGGTGCATATATGGTAATGTGGAAGGAAAAAAGAATCAACATTCTAGTCAGCAAAGTCAATCAAAGTTGGCCTCTTTTTAATGGGTTGTTAAGTAAAATTTTCCTGGATCTCAGAGAAGAAATAGGGGAATATCTCTTTATGAGGGAATTGAACCATAAGAAAATGCTGTTTTGTGGTCAAAAAGAGTCAAACATCATCAATTTTATGTGGTCCAACTTAATAAAAAATGTATAACCAGACAAATCATTCTGATTATTGCTATTAGAGATGGTAAAATTTTGTCAATGTATTTATTTATGTACTTGAGTTAAACCATCCTGCTTTTCACCTCAATGGATTTGTTTTTCTTGCAGAATATCTGGAATAATCTTTCTATTCATTAATAAAGATTTTTTTCTCAGTTTTATGAGTATATATTTTTCTTCCACTTAATCAAAAATATCCAGAGGTCCTGGTTATGGGACCATCAGAGGTGATTTTCTCTTAATCACATTTCATTAAAAATTTGTCAGTTTATTCTTCCAAAACAAAACAAAAAAAATGCATGTTCATAGAAAACAAACTTATGGTTACCAAAGGGGAAAGAGGTGGGTGAGGGAGGGATAAATTAGGAGTTTGGAGTTAACTGATACACACTACTGTATATAAAATAGATTTTAAAAGGACCTACTGAATAGCACAGAGAATTACATTAAATATCTTGTAATAACATAAAATGGAAAAGAATCTGAAAAAGTATACATATATAAATATATAGAGAATACATATATATATATATATATATATATATATATAACTGAATCACTTTGCTGTAACAAACCTGAACAGTTATACTTCAAATAAACAAATAAATAAAACTGTTCTCCCCAAAAAAGTTAATTAATAAACAAATGAAAATCAAAAAATGCATGTGCATAAATAAGTACAGTCCCTGAGAGCCTAGATGTCCAGTATAATCACTAACAAAAGAAGAGGAGATGGGCATAGTTATGTGGTCCTTTTTCCCCAAGCTTAAGAAACAGGGAGGTCTAAAATAAAGTATGGAAGAGTAAAAACAGCATGATCTGATTTCAGTTCCAAGTTCTTCCAGCTACCAGTTTTCCAATCTTGGGTGTGTCAGTAAACCAGCTGAACCTCTCTGGCTGCACATGGAAACTGTGGAATGAAAGTAGCTACGAGGGAGAGTTGATGTGAGCACTGATTGAAACCATACACTTATTTGTCCTTCTCTGTTAGAGCAGAGATACAATAGGAGGGGAATAAAGACACAGGCCCTTTTGGACTTCTGAGTGCTTATATTCCAGTGGAGGACACAGATAATAATCAAAGGATCATATGAACAAAGGTAATGAATAATTAAGGTAAATTCTCTGAAGGAGAATAATGCTCTGAGAACATAGGGAAGGGGGGTGCAGGCAGAGGAATAGGTCCTATGGCCAAAAGGCGCATGATTGGAACAAGGTAATGGCAAAAGATCTGTGTGCCCAAATGACGAGAAACCTGATGTGAAATGGGGCTGCAGTTGTAGTTAGGGTCCAGAAATTACAACCTTAATTTATCCAATGAACATGAGAAATTATTAAATATTTTTAGAAGAGTAATTATATGATGAGATTTGAAATTCAAAAATACCAGCCTGGCTACAGTGTGGATAAGAAATTAGAAGGGGGTCGAAAAGAGTGCAAAGATTAATCCAGTTATCCAGTGAGAAACAATGGCAGCCTTGGATTCAGAGGAATAGAACTAAGTCTTGATGTTGTGTTGGATTAGGAGAATAATAATGAGAGGGATAAGGTATAACTCATAAGTTTCTGGCTTTGTAAGATACAAGTTGGAAACACTGAAAATGAACAAGGTGTATGTGATGGAGAGAGGCAGGTGAACACATTTTAAGACTTGAATATGAGATGTCTCTGAGACGTAGAGTGGAGGGAATCCGGTACGCATTTGATTATTCAGATCCGGAGCTCAGTGGAAAAGTTTGGACTATAGCTACAAATTTGTGAGCCATGTGCAGTATATGTGGTAACCAAGGCCTTGCATGAGTATGTATGGAATTTTCTAGGAAGAGAGATTAAAATGAGAAGAATAGAGAGATAAGGATTGAACTTGACCCAGAAGAGGACGAATTGTGCAAAGGAGCCAAAGTTGGAGCACACAGGAGACTGGAGAAAACCAAGCAACAATCATGCTAAAAATCCAGTGTTTTGAAAAGAAGGCCATGGTCAGCACTGCTGAGTGCTGCTGAGGTCAGGTAGAATCAGAACAAAAAGAGTGCCAAGAACAGTGTCAAGTGCATTCACCAAACGATACAAGAAGTCAACTCAAGTTGGTTGAACTCTAAGTCACAGAATATATTAATTGAGACCCAGCTGCTGATTTCCTGTGGTAAGACAGAAAGTGAAGACCAGAGAAGAAGGTCTGATGTTCCCTTCACTGGAAATTCATCCCGTTTCAATAAGCCCTTCAGGATCTGTCCAGCTCCCCATCCATCCAGATTCTGCTCAAGCACAACCTTCTTTAAGTAATATTTACTGAAATGCACTGTCTCAGACACTGTTCTAAATACTTTAATGTATAAAATCATTTAAACTACATAACAACCCCATGCAGGAGGATTAGTTACTACTCCTATTTTACAGATAAGGAAAACAAGGCACAGAGAGAGTAAATTTCTTGCTCTAGTCCACCCATCCAGTGAAGTGACAGAGCAGAGATTCAACCCAAGCATTCTGGTTCCAGGGTTTGTACTTTAACCATCATACCATCCCTGCAAAATCTTCCTTAACAGCCCCAAATAGATGTCAATGTCTTTCTTTTATGCTCACATGGCATTTTGTGCATATATCTTCTATGAAACTTGCTATCTACTTTCATAAATGTCTAGAGCAGTAGAATCCAATAGAAATCTGATATGAGTGACAAATGTGAGCCACATACAAAATTTTTGATTTTCTAGTAATCACATTTTAAAAAGAAAAAAGAAAATAATTTTAATCGTATATTTTATTGAGCTCAAGTGTGATGGTTAATTTTCTGTGTCAGTGTGGCTAGGCTATGGCATCCAGTTGTTTGCTCAAACACTGATTCAGATATTGCTGTGAAAATATTTTTTAGGCATGATTAACATTTTAATCAATAGATTTTAAGTAAAGCAAATTACTCTTTATAATGTGGGTGGGCCTCATCCAATCAGTTGAAGGCCTTAAAAGCAAGGACTGAGATTTCCCAAAGAAGAAGGAATTCAACCTCAAGATTGCAACATAGAAACCCTACCTGTATTAGTTTCTTAGGCCTGTCTTAACAAAATACCACAGACTAGGTGGCTTAAATAATAAAAACTTATTTTTTCACAGTTCTGCAGGCTGGAAGTCCAAGATCAAGGTTGGCAGTTTAATTTTTCCTGAGGCCTCTCTCCTTGGCTTTCAGAGAGGCTTTTTCTCACTGTGTATACACATGGCCATTTCTCTGAGTTCATGCATTCCTCGTGACTCCTCCTCTTCTTATAAAGACACACGTCATATTAGATTAGGGCTCCACCCTTATGACCTCATTTAACCTTCATTATCGCTTAAAGGCCATATCTTCAAATATAGTTGCACTGTGGGTTAATGCTTCTACATATGAATTGTTGGGAGAGGGAAAAGAGGTGGAAACAATTCAGTCCATAACACTACCTGAGTTTCCAGCCTGCCTGGTCTGCCCTGCAGATCATAGACTCAAGACTGCAATAGCAATTTTTACCTGAATCTCCAGACTGCCATCCTACTCTGTAGATTTCAGTCCTACCAGCCCCTACAAACACATGAGCCAATTCCTTAAAATAAATCCCTTTCTCTCTCTCCTCTCTGTCTGTCTGTCTGTTTCTTTCTCTATCTCTGTTTCTCTCTGTCAGATAGATAGATAGATGAAAGATAGATGATGATGATGATAGATAGATAGACAGATAGATAGATAGATAGATAGATGATAGACAGAGGGACAGATAAGTACTATGGGATTTGTTTCTCTGGAAAACCATGACAAATACATCAGTATATCCATAAATTATCAATTCTACAAGTAATCAGTATAAAAAATATTAATAAGATATTTTACATTGTTTTTCATACTAAGTTTCTGAAATATGGTTTGCAGTCTATGTTTATAGTACATCTCAGTTTGGACTGGCCACAATTTTTTTAATGTAATTTCTTTCTTTTAACATCTTTATTGGAGTATAATTGCTTTACAATGGTGTGTTAGTTTCTGAGTTATAACAAAGTGAATCAGCTATACATATACAAATGTTCCCATATCTCTTCCCTCTTGTGTCTCCCTCTCTCCCACCCTCCCTATCCCACCCTTCTAGGTGGTCACAAAGCACGGAGCAGATCTCCCTGTGCTATGCGGCTGCTTCCCACTAGCTATCTGTTTTAAGTTTGGTAGTGTATATATGTCCATGCCACTCTCTCACTTTGTCACAGCTTACCCTTCCCCCTCCCCATATCCTCAGGTCCATTCTCTAGTAGGTCTGTGTCTTTATTCCCATCTTGTCCCTAGGTTCTTCATGACCTCTTTTTTTTTTTTTTTTAGATTCCATATATATGTGTTAGCATATGGTATTTTTTTTTCTCTTTCTGACTTACTTCACTCTGTATGACAGACTCTAGGTCCATCCACCTCACTACAAATAATTCAATTTCGTTTCTTTATATGGCTGAGTAATATTCCATTGTATATATGTGTCACGTCTTCTTTATCCATTCATCCAGTGATGGACACTTAGGTTGCTTCCATGTCCTGGCTATTGTAAATAGAGCTGCAATGAACATTGTGGTACATGACTCTTTTTGAATTATGGTTTTCTCAGGGTATATGCCCAGAAGTGGGATTGCTGGGTCGTATGGTAGTTCTATTTGTAGTTTTTTAAGGAACCTCCATACTGTTCTCCATAGTGGTTCTATCAATTTACAGTCCCACCAGCAGTGCAAGAGTGTTCCCTTTTCTCCACACCCTCTCCAGCATTTATTGTTTCTAGATTTTTTGATGATGGCCATTCTGACCAGTGTGAGATGATATCTCATTGTAGTTTTGATTTGCATTTCTCTAATGATTAATGATGTTGAGCATTCTTTCATGTGTTTGTTGGCAAGCTTTATATCTTCTTTGGAGAAATTTCTATTTAGGTCTTCTGCCCATTTTTGGATTGGGTTGTTTGTTTTTTTGAGATTGAGCTGCATGAGCTGCTTGTAAATTTTGGAGATTAATCCTTTGTCAGTTGCTTCATTTGCAAATATTTTCTCCCATTCTGAGGGTTGTCTTTTGGTCTTGTTTATGGTTTCCTTTGCTGTGCAAAAGCTTTTAAGTTTCATTAGGTCCCATTTGTTTATTTTTGTTCTTATTTCCATTTCTCTAGGAGGTGGATCAAAAAGGATTTTGCTGTGATTTGTGCCATAGAGTGTTCTGCCTATGTTTTCCTCTAAGAGTTTGATAGTGTCTGGCCTTACATTTAGGTCTTTAATCCATTTTGAGTTTATTTTTGTGTATGGTGTTAGGGAGTGTTCTAATTTCATTCTTTTACATGTAGCTGTCCAGTTTTCCCAGCACCACTTACTGAATAGGCTGTCTCTTCTCCACTGTATATTCTTGCCTCCTTTATCAAAGATAAGGTGACCATATGTGCCTGGGTTTATCTCTGGGATTTCTATCCTGTTCCATTGATCTTTATTTCTGTTTTTGTGGACTGGCCACATTTCAAGTGCCTAATAGCCACATGTATCTAGTGGCTATCATATCACACAATGTGGCAGAAAGTGTGTGAAGGTATAAACCCCATTTGAACTCCACTCTTTCACTGAGGCTTAGTGAATGCTAGTCTTAATTTCCACTGTCCTAACTGGAGGACCTCTCTGAGAATAGGTGTCCTCATACATGACAGAGGGATAATAGTACCTATTTTAGAGAGCTGTTGGGAAGATCCACTGTAAAGTCTTTAATAGTGTCTGGTAAAGTGTAGAAGCTCCATAAACACCAGGCACTTTCTTTTTCTTCTTAGTCTTCATATCTGTTTTCCTATCCTCCCTCTTTAAGGAAAGGGTCTGTGTTTGTTTCATATTTGTTTCTCCAGTCTGGTACATTGGTATGTGCCCAATAAATGCTTGTGGAATTAATGCATGTTCTTTTGTTACCATCGTGGAGTATGTCAACTGTTGATTTATATTTTCCTTTAATACATGAGTCTTAAAAATAATTTTGTAGGGCTTGCAACTTGTGGAACTATTGACATTGTAGTGGAGAGATGAGTCAAGTTTGAGGGAAGAACCTATTAAGCTAAAGCAAATGTGACAGCATCACAAATAAAACCAACCAGGTGAGATGTACCACAGATACCTCTGACATAAGAGGACACCAAACTTTTAAGTTCATTACTGTATATAATTTTCCATTACTGAGTATAGATTTGACAAGTGTTAATGAGATGGGATATATTCTCATTAAAGAAAAAAATAAGAAACATATTCACACTGAGTCACAGAAAAATCTAGTGTAGATGAAAACATTTTTCCCCTGCCAGTGAGTACATTAAGGACCTAATTCATTTGCAACAGTAAAATGTTCTTGTGATTGCCATTTCAGGAAGACCCCTGATGTATTTAGTCAGGGTTCTCTAGAGAAACAGAACAAATAGGAGGTATGTAGATGGGGAAAGAGACTTATTTATAAGGAACAAGCTCACATGATTATTAAGGCTGACAAGTCCCAAGATCTTCAATTGGCCAGCTGGAGACTCACTAGAACTGATGATGTAGTTCCAGTCTGAATACCAGCAGGCAGACCCAGGAAGAGCCGATGTTTCAATTAGAGTCTGAAAGATGCAAAAAAACTGATGCCTCAGCTCAAAGGCAGCCAGGGCAGAAGGAGTTTTCTCTCATGCAGGAAGGAGGTTAAACCTTTTGTTCATTCCAGGCCTTCAACTGATTGGATAAGACCCATCCACATTGCAGAGGACTGTCTGCTTTACTCAGTCTACCAATTCAAATGTCAGTCTCATCAGTAAACACCCTCACTGACATCATCATCATCATCATCAATAATGTTTTACCAAATATCTGTGTACCCCATGACCCAGTTAAGTTGACACATGAAATTAACCATCATACCTGACAAGGTACCATATATCGGAGCTTAATATGTCAATAAAGCAAGGATGCTGAATGCTCTCTTTTTTCTCTCTGCTCTGCTTCTTCTCAGTACACTATTTTCTTTCCCTCTTCCTCATGTAAGTGGTGCACCACTATATCCATGCATTTTCCCAGATACTCTTTCATACGGTCCCCATAAGAAATGAGGAGAGCCCATCAAATTGGCGACACCCTTGGGGAAGCCATTGCAGCTCAATCTGTTGTTCAACTTTGTCTATTTGAAAATTCAGTTTCCTCAGTGTCCCAGATTTGGTCAGACTTGGGAATTGTAACTTATTCAAGCTACATTCAAGAGGGTTCTGTACAAACCAGGAAAAAATATCTCTTATTAATTATAATGAGAGATATAACTGCCAAAGGGTCCTCTAGCCAAAGCATTCCTTCCTTGTAAAGTTATATCAGAAATCAAATTATAATAAAAATATTACTTAGTGAATATGAATTCAGAGTAAGTGAGGGTTGGTATAAACAAGATGTTTAATGGCATCAAGCAAAGAATAATGCTACAATTTCAACAATCAGCACTAGAAAGGACAAATCGCAGGAAAAAATGTCTCTAGAATTCTCTGCCAAAGTGTACTTCATAGGTTCTTTGTTTTCTTCTTTCATATGCCAGGCTGACAAACTCCCTTTCTTTTTAACTTATTATTTCTTAAAAAAAAAATTTAACAGGTTATAAATCAAGTCTTAATGGTTTATAAGCTATTCTGTCTCAGTAAGATAACTTCCAATTTCTGCTCTTAATTTTCTTAAGTTTTCAAAGAGAAGCTCACTCTTTGACATTCTTTTCAGTAATATCCATTTAATCTTTATAGCAATTTTGTTGTGATAATTTATTGCTGATTAATCTTTTGCTATCCTAAAATGTAATGGATTAAAGCAAGAGCCTTTTTTTTTTTTTTTTTTTTTACTATCACCGCTATTCTCAGCATATTCTCAATGTTATTTTCAGCTCAGGTTATTGGTATAACTGGCATTGGGATGTTTTAATATTTTTAAATGATGTTTGGGGGCTTCCAGACAATTTTTGGAAGGAGTAAGTTTTCTATTTCCTACTAAACAGTCTTCTAAACATTTTTCACTCCTTACCACTTATACAGTCATATCCCTCCTGTGTTCTGACCTCTTAGAAATACAAAGAGTGACTGACTAACTGGTCTGTTAGATTACCCCATTTTAAGATGTTAATTATGGTTTAAAATAGAAGGGTACATTCTCTCTTAGATAAGATCATTCTTCAATGCCTTAAGCTAAAGGAGCTGGTAGATATGAAGTACAAAAATTAAAGCAGTGTAGATAGAAAAATATTTTTGGTCTGAGAAGGAGACATTTGATTTTGGGGAATTCATTCATTCATAGGAAAACACATATTGACCCACAAGACATAATTCTTTGGTAGGAACTGTCCTTTGGTGACAGACAGCCCAGAAGATAAATTTATACTTAATAAAAGATATTTTAAATCACATTAGTCTTTAGAAAGGGTTTATAATCTTTGGGAAAATTCTCATTCTACAAATAATGTTAAATGAAGAATCACAAGGCATTGAGGCATCTAGTTTTCGACCTCATAGCTTATGATACCCTTAAAGTAACATTGCTATGTTAAGGATCTCATAAGAGAAGGATCTCATAAGAGAAGGATCTCATTAGATTCCTGATACTCCTTGGTTACTAGAATGCTGAGACCTCAGAACACATTTTTTTTCTTGTGGTTTTCCACAGAAAACCATGAAGTTCAAGAAGTTGCTTTTAACTTGCTGTGTTTATTTACTCAACAAATATTTGTTGAATGTTGCTATGTGCCAGAAACTGGCAAAGGTACAAAAGACACTGCAATGAACAGGCATGACACCTGCCCTAAGGAAACTGGAAGTATGAATAAAGGCTCTCAAGCCTGGAATTATGTTGGAAATTTCCATATGGTTCTTTTTTCTTTCTTGCTCATTCATTCTTTCTCTAACTAGCTAGCATCATCTTTCTACCATAGTGTAATTGTTAACAGAACAAATTCTAGAGGTAAAAGGCTATGATTCATAAACAAGTTCCATGAATAAAAAGAGTTTTAAAAGATTTATTGATAGATAGATGATAGATAGATAGATGCCAGAAGGAATCATAAGCAATGCTCCCATGCAAAGCAGAACTCTGACAATCGTCATTGTTAACGCCAAGATTCACTTTCTAAGAGCAATTTTTTGGTCACAACTACATTGTTTTTTCCTTAAGAAATGGTTTTCACAATATTCTTAGACAATAAACCTTAAATATTTTGTAAATTATTATATTCAACCATATTTTTCTTCTCCCTAGTGAACTGTTTGCCAGTGAAACACAGTTTCACTTTCACTATTTCAAAATGATAGTATAAAAACAGAAGTGAAAGTATGAATCATAATATAATCAGGAGTTCATGGTGAGCTATCCATTTATAACTCAGAAACCACGGGGTATTTCCAAACTGATGTCATTCATAGAAAGAATGCCATGTGTTGTGGGAGAATAAGAAAAATTACCTAGGCTAACTGGGGGCTTTAGAATGCATGTGGGATAGTCCCAGCTAATTTCTTTTTTTAATTTTATCACAAAGATCAAGCTGTATTTCAAATACTTAAATTGACGCTCACCTTGGAAATTACACGCCGGATTCTGGGTTATACTTTTTAATTCTGAAAACTTAGATGATGTACACTGAGATTTTACTTCAGAAGGCATAATACCAGTATAAATGCTTTTTTTTAAGTTGAAGTGTAGTTGACTTACAATGTTGTGTTAATTTCTGGTGTACAGCAAAATGAATATATCTATATTCTTTTTCATATTCTTTTCCATTATAGGTTATTACAAGATATTGAATATAGTTCTCTGTGTTCCAGTATAAATGCTTTTTATAATTCAATGTTTTATTTTCTTTAAAAAGCTGTATAAATACTAAAATTACTGTGAAATTTCTTGTAGTTGTTTTACTTATAGGACAAAATTGTAATCTCTGCTCAAATAGTTAAAATTGATTTTATTTTTGTTTTAGCAGGGGAGAAATAAATATAAATTTTATTTTTTCCAACTAAACAATTAAAATAGTATATTTCTTTTCTCTCCACTGTGTTGAGTTTTTTAAGAACTTAAAGAAGACTACAGTGTATGTTAAATAAATTAGTGACATTACAGAGAGGAAACATTATCCAGAAAATGCTTTCCTCTGGATTGCCTACATTTGGTTGGATAATACTTTGGCTGTGTTAGTTCTGCCATATTTGCTGCTATGTTTGCTGATTAGTTTGTTGTTTTGACCCAGACCCTGATATCCAATTATGAGTCTAGGCCCTCTGTATCCTTTTTCAATCAGTTGAATGTCCCTGGTTTCCCATTAGTTAATGTTCATGATATGGGGGATTCCACAGAGGTCATCCCACTCACTAACCCAGGTAACACCACTAGTTCACTGTTTGGTTTATGAGGCTCATCCATGAGCCCAGTGGTTTACCCACAATGCTCAGTCTTGCTGCCTGCTATGAACTGTTTTGCTACCCTCGATCTTTCAGTGTGGCTGCAGGTGAATCTGCCAATAGGATGGGTTGACCTCATGTGATTGAGGAACAAATTTTAAAATGTATCAGAATATTGAATTCCTCCTCATTCCGTACACAGATAGGAAGAACACATGGATTAAAGACTTAAAGGCAACCCTCAAAATTTTAGAAGAAAATGTAGGAGACAATCTCATAACATTGAAGTAAGGAAAGATGTCTTAAAAATTAAAAATGTTCATCAATTGTAACACATGTATGACTCTGGTGGGGCTATTGATAATGGAGGAGGCTGTGCATGTATAGGGGCAGGGAGTATATGGGATTTCTGGGTACCTTCTGCTCAATTTTACTATGAAGCTAAAACTGCTCTGAAACAAAGTCTTTTAAGAATAAAAAAACAAATCATTAAGTACAAACTAAAATATGAATAAATTTGATAACAGAAACATTTTAAATATCATACTTTAGATGTCATAAACAAAGTTTAAAGGGCAAGCTAGAGACAGAGAAAATACTTACAAGGCATTTGAGAAATAACTGCCATCTAGAATATATAAAAATATCCTATAAATAAGAAAAAGACAAAAAGCCCAGTAAAGAAATGAATATAAAACTTCAGTTCACAGACAAGCTCTATAGGACCAATAAAGATATGAAAAAAAAGTTGTAACTTAATAATAATAGAAGCATGCAAATTAAAACAAGATACCATTTCATGTCGTCACACTGGAAAAAATTCAAAAGTTTGTTGATGACAAGTAGTGGTAAGGAAGTCGTGGAAATGGGAAATTTCAAATTCTTAATTACCCATGATTAATGAGCAGTGAAGTTTTACAATAGGGAGTGTAGTTTAAATTTAAGAAGAAAAAGATTAAGAGATTGAGAGAGCAGATTGGTATAACGCTAAAAACTTTTTGCAATATCTAGCAAAGTTTGAAGGTTAGGACCCAGAAAGTCAACTTCTAAAATATAAATTCCAAAAACATCTAGTACAGGGACACAAGGATAATTCATTGCAACATTTTTTGTAATATCAAAATGTCTGCCATGGGGGAAATGGATCCTCTTAGTTTCATTTGTTTCAATACCAAGCATCCATTTTCTGCATGGAGTCTTACTACTCCCTTCTTAATATAGTGGGAAATGAGGCACTGACCATATCTCCTTGCTCCGACAGACTCCTCCCTTCATCTCCGCCCTACACTTCCCTATTCCTATGGGAAGCACTTTCTAGCTTGGAAAATTCCACCACCACCCCATCATATCTCTGGCCCAGACACTTACTCGGTCGAGGTTCATATTCTTTTTTTTTTGCCTTTTCTGGAAATCTTGCCTGATTTCTCCTTCAAATTTTGGTCACTGGCAATTAATAGCCAGAAACAATATCCTGCCTCACACTTCCCCAGGATCTGCTTAAATGAGGAGGAACAGAAAGATGAAAAGATATATACAGGGAGAAGAAAAAGTATGGATTAATAACTTCAAATATTATCCTACTATATTCTCATCCTAGCAAATCTTTGGCAGTCAAACCCACACACAAATTGGGGCCTAGCTCTGTGGGTGAGATGAGGAGGGAAGCATGGATATGGGGCAAAGTTCTTGACTCATCTGGAAGTTTTGACTCATACCTGGAGTAGATGTACCTTCATCCATCAATTACCTTATGCTGCCCTCATCCTCCCCACCCTAGGAGCTTGAGCTTGTCACTGGTAAGGGCAGAACATCTCCTGAGGCAAGGTATTACTGGGTGGTTGCACATAGCTGTGAAAAGAGCTGCACTGGACAACCTAAAGACAACTGTACAAGGGAGAGGGGCTGTCAGTAAGTGCAAGCAATTTGGGTGGTCCAGCCATTCTCTTCCTTCTCAGGCAACATCCTTCTCCAAACCTCTGTGCTTAAAAAGTAAGAGGAAGACCCCTGCTCCCATTTACAGAGGAGATAATGAGGTTGACTGACATATTGGTGTCCAGCTCTCTTCTCACCCAACATCCAACACCAGGAGAGTGTTCTACCTCTTTTCTTCTACTCTCTGTGTCTTCCCTTTTTTAATATAATGAATAAATGAATGAATGACAAGTAAATAATTCCCCATATCTCCCATGGTTAACACATGTGAAGAATTGGATATATACTTGTCCCATTTTTTCTTTTGTTAATCACATAATTTGGGTTTTTTTTGGGGGGGATGTTTGTTTTACATTTCAAATTGAAAGCAGTCACTGCTTATTAACTGACTAGATTACAAAACAAATCAAGGTAGACACCTTAGTTCATCCTTCTAATAAGCCTGTTGATTTGATCTTTTCTGTTGCCAGCATCTCTACCTTCTACAAAATAGATGATCTTCATCATCTTCATTCTACCTCATGGAAAAGATCATTTGAAGGGCCAGCAGAAGTTGTTGGTTTCTTGAAAGCATTGTTCAACAGTATAGATCTCGTGAATCAGATCTTCCATGCAGATGATTCCAAATTTAACAAGAGAGCCAGCAATCAATGTGTTGTCTGTCAGGGCAATTTATGTGCAATATGTGGTTCCACAATCCTCAGCATGTTAACTGAAGCCTTGTTGATCTTCACAAAGGTACCAGTGAAGATAGGGCAATGATGAAGAAGCTGCAACACTTTTCAGACCTTTGGGGTCACACCATGGATACTGATCCTGATGATAAATGCCAGTAATGGGTTCTGCACGTACATGGAAGTTGCCAGCTTATCTTGCCATCCTAACCATTCTTGTGTCAGTTCTGTACATCTGCCCATATTCCTTGTGATTGGGCTTACCTTTTCATATATAAGATTTGTCCTTGCCTTTCAAAACATCTTTTGGGCAAAATTCTTTCTCAGGTGCCTGATCTTGAGCTCTGTGAAATTCCTTCCCTTTTTTTAGGAGATTCAGCAGGAACCATCTTTTCTTCTCTTCTGCACCCTTCATGGTTCCAGCTGGAAAAAAGGACTACATAACCTATTTTTAGGTTTGGTTTTTTTAAAGGTTGATATTATTCACTTTATTTTGAATTTGCTTTATTTAATCTCACTGTATATTGTGAACAATCATCCCATTTGGGACATTAATATATCCCAATACATCATTTTTCAGTGTGTGTGCGCATGTGTGTGTGTATGTGCCTGTGTGTGCACACATATGTGCCATGATTTATTCAATTCCCTACTCATGAACATTCAAATTGTTTATGGTTTTTTGACACTACAAACCATACTACAAATAGCATTATGTCCACATAGTCCTTTATCAGGTGTAAATTTTTTAATGTAAGGTAGACTTCAAGAACTTGAATTGCTATATAATGTATAGTAATTTTAATTCAAATAATTGGTGCCAGGATAGTTGAGGAATCCTACCACCGAAGTAAGGGAACATTCACATCCCTGAGTATTTGCCAGCGATGGTTGTTATTGCTTGTTTAAAATATTTGCAAATCCAACAGGTGAAAAAAATGATTTCTCATTATTGTTCCAATTCAGCATCCCAGGCTAGGGGCCAAGATGTAAATCCCAAGCACAGAGAATTCTGCCTGAGAACCTGAAATTCTTAATTGTACCCATTGGTAGCTCTGTCTCCACCTGATCCTGGTAGAGACCTGCATTCCTCCTTACAGAGGTCTGAGAAAGTTGGAAATAGCCAGCGTTTTCCTTAATAGTGTTTTCTT
Source organism: Leucopleurus acutus (assembly GCF_964270905.1). NCBI lineage: Eukaryota > Metazoa > Chordata > Mammalia > Artiodactyla > Delphinidae > Leucopleurus > Leucopleurus acutus. Next base: position 19,239,704 of record NC_139147.1, on the reverse strand, counting down.
TCAGCTCAAGAGGATTATGTCAACTGTTATTACAAGGAAAGGCCATCGACATACCAGTTTAAAAAGGAAAAGGTGTGTCCACCGGCTAAAATAAATAAAAGGGCAAAACACATAGAAAGAGTTTTAAACCCCGACACTTACAATAGTACTGAGGAAGCTGGTAGGACAAAGCCAGGCTTAATGCTTGCAAACTCAGGGTACTCCTGACCTTTTACAGCCTCACTTGGGAAACTAACCATAGAAGAGCCTTGAAGAGGTCTGATAGTGGCATCAATATTAAACAGGGTTTCAAAAGTGTATTAACTGTGGTCTTTTGGCCACTCTTGATACCAACAATTTCAGAACTATTTGTGACCAATGAAAGGGTTACCAAGCATAAGTTACATAATACACTGATGTATGGACACACATAATTTCATTTTACATCAAAACAGAAATTGACACAATTGCAAAACTTTAATGCTTGCTTAATTTTATTTCAAAAATCTGTGAGAAAATATTCTTCAGAAGTGCCAAGTGATTCAACTCCAATTAAAAACAGTCTTATCAAGAATAGTATGGAGGTTCCTTAAAACATTAAAAAGTGAGTTACCATGTGATCCAGCAGTCCCACTCCTGGGCATATATCCAGACAAAACTCGAGTTTGAAAAGATACCTGCACCTCAATGTTCATAGCAGCACTATTTACAGTAGCGAAGACTTGGAAGCAACCTAAATGTCCATCGACGGATGAATGGATATAGAAGATGTGGAACAAATATACAATGGAATATTACTCAGCCACAAAAAGAATGAAATGATGCCATTTGTGGCAACATGGATGGATCTAGAGATTATCATACTATGTGAAGTAAATCAGAAAAAGACAAATATCATGATATGACCTATATGTAGAACCTCAAAAATGATACAAATGAACTTATTTACAATACAGAAATAGTCTCACAGACATAGAAAACAAATTTATGGTTACCAAAGGGGAAAAGAGAGGGAAGCGATAAATTAGGAATCTGGGATTAACAGATTCACACTACTATATATAAAATAGGTAACCAACAAGGACCTACTGAATAGCAGAAGGAACTGTATTCAATGTATTCCTGTAATAACCTATAATGGAAAAGAGTCTGAAAAAGAACTAAACCACTTTGCTGTACACCCAAAACATTGTAAATCAACTATCCCTCAATTTAAAACAAAACAGTCCTATCCATTGGTGCGGAAATGAATTAACTTTTCAAGGATGTGACAATCATCTAAGCATTCTAAATCATACTGATATATATCAAAGAAGAAAAAAGATTGAAGAGAAATGATGCCACAAGGATAGCCTTTGCCACAGTCACTGAAACAAGCAAAAATTCTGGCACAAGCTCCCAAGGCAGCTCAGAAATAAAATGCTCTACCTAAAACATAATATAGGTTTCTTGTGGCTCAATGGACAATACATGTTATATCAGAGGTCAGAGCAGAAAAAAATGGACTTCTACTATGTAAATATATATATATATATATATATATATATATATATTATATATATAAAATGAATTAAGATATACTGATGGGAACTACAGTATAGAGAGAAATTTTTTGGTGAATTAGCATGTGCACATTTCTATTTTCTCACATGGTATTATGATGTTTGTGGGTATATACGTCAATCTCACCCATTAGACTGTAAGCTTCTAGGCAGAAGACTCTTTTGTTCATCTTTATAACACTCCAGGTCTAGCACAGTGTCAGGTACAGAGTACATGCTCTGTAGATGTTGCTTGTAGAAACTGAAACATTGTGCAGGATACTAAACCACTGGGACTATGGACTGAATTGTGTCCCCCGCAAATTCATATGTTGAAGCCTTAACCCCCATTGTGATTGTATTTGGAGATGGGGCTTTTAGGAGGTAATTAAGGTTAAATTAATTCATACAAGTAGAGTCTTGATCCAATAGGATTGGCGGCTTTATAAGAAGAGGAAAATAGAGAGATTGCTCTAAATAAACACACCAAGGAAAGTTATGTGAGCACACATCTACAAGCCCTCTTGCCAAAACAGAGCTGACCCACATTTTGATCTTGGACTTCTAGTTTCCAAACTGTGCAAAAATAAATTTCTGTTGTTTAAGCCACCCACTCTATTGCATTTTGTTCAGACAACCAATAACCCAAACTTCTGACATTTTTCATTGATTTTATGACAATACAGAAAACCAAAGAAAAATGGCTTTTTAAGTCATTGTAACTATATCCAAGAAAGAATTTTAGCACAATATTTGACATGCATGAATGTAAGAGTGACCCAAAAGCTTGAGAATATTTTGTAACAAAGTATAGAAGAGAAGATAAATTAAAATATGAGTTAGTGTAAAGTAAACACAAAAAGATTTTGTTCTATATGGGAACTTTTATTCAGTCTGCATCTCATTTGACAGAAGACTCTTTGATTAAGTTTGATTAACCTTGAGGAAGTTTGAAAATCATTTTGACCTAATGCAAATGCTCCATTCTTTTCTTAGATTTCATCAAGAATTGGTAACCAATTGCATAAATGTTACTTTTAAAATATAACCCCAATGTATTTTCTAAATCGGAGAAAGGAAACCATTCAGCCTATTTTAGAAAGCATAAGATCTACAGAAAAAGAAATATTTATTTCTCATATTTGTCTCATGATATTACATGTATTTATGTAAAGTTGATCATCAGAAATTTGCAAATCAAAATTAGTAAGATAACAATGTGCAACTTCACCCTCATTATGGACTCCTTGAATGAAAGTTGCCTTTATGAAGTGAAGGGATTAACTGAGAAATTTGACACATGCTTTACACATTTACCATTCTTGTGCTCAATAACATACTAATGTAGATTTAGAAATCCAGATCTGGTTTTTGTTTTTGTTTTTGTTTTTGTTTTGGTAAGCAAAATAATATCTTTTTTTTTGTTGTTGTTTTATTTTTTTAACGTCTTTATTGGAGTATAATAGCTTTACAATGGTGTGTTAGTTTCTGCTTTATAACAAAGTGAATCAATTATACATATACATATGTCCCCATATCTCTTCCCTCTTGCGTCTCCCTCCCTCACACCATCCCTATCCCACCGCTCTAGGTAGTTTACTTTCACACTTTAGCAACTTTTAAAGCAGTAAATGGAAGGCTGTTCTAAGCCATAATCACAAGGATGCTTGACGTCTTCATAACAATGCAAGCAATTGAAGAAGGACAGTGGTTTGGTTCTTCTGAAGATAACATTTCCTTTGGTTTTCTTTGCTTTTTTTTTCCTTCAAAATTTGGATCTGCCTCAGTCAGTTGATGGCCTGAATACACTGCTTATTTCTAAGCTAACATATTTGTCATCACCATCTCTCCAACAACTTTAAGAATGGTCACAGTAGTATGTGAACTGTTGCAAACTAAAGCTCAAAAATGTATTCTCTTATATTTTCTATGCCTTTTTATTGAGAATTATGAGCCTCATGAATTGAATTTGTTATTTTTTCCTTTGGCAAAAACTTTGAAAGTAAAATTCTGAGTTTTATTTTTCATTATATCATTTTACTCTAAAATATATGTTCGAATAAATCTTCCATGCTGTGTAGTATTGCACCATGCAGAGAACATTTGTAACTAGGTCAACATACACAGTTTCTAGGCATCACCAAGGAAATCACTTTGTTCTACCCATATTACAATATTACCAGAGTAACAGGATGAAAATGACTCATGGGGTTCTTTGTTAGGGTACTCGGTGCTGCAAGTGGTGCTAAGTTGAGTGCTCAGAAGACTGATGCAATTGTGGATGTCTCTTTGAGAGGGCATAAGTGACTCTCTTCCAAAACACAAAAGCGTCAACTAGGACAGTGTGTTGGACCGAGAGAAAAGAAAATGTGGAAAGCATAGAATAAAAGACCTAAGCCCTCTCTTCCTCCCTGAGAATGCACACGCAGGCTGATTATCTTCCATGAGTCTTAGAAGAAGCACAGGAGAAGCTGGTCCCCACAACACCTTGTCCTATGTGATCTAGAAGAATAAAGGAATTATCAGTTGCTGCCTTTCAGGGCTAGAGCCACCAGTGTTAGAATAACAGGAGGACATCTGGAAGAGGCACGTGGATGTGAAAAGGAAGACTCTTCCTCTCTGCTCTCTGCTTCATATACAAGCTATCGATGCAGTGACAACATTGTTTTATTTATTTAGTCAGTACAGATTATTGCTTCCTGTGGATGAGGTGCTAGAAAAGGATACAACCTGAACAAGCATGTAGGACTCCTGTCCCTACACTATCTAATGAGGAGCTAGATTCCACGCTCACTTGCCTTTTTTCCCGCATCCTTTGCCAGTTCTTCCTTATCTCCTGATGTCTAGATTCTGGAGTGCTCCAGAGTTCAGTCCTTGATTGCTTCTCTTTCATCTACACTTTTCCTGTAGTTGATCTCATCCAGTCTCAGGGCTGTAAGTACTATCCACACACTAATGACTCCTAAATTTACATCCCCAATCGGAATCTCTCCTCTGAATTCCAAATGCCTGCCCAACAAATCCACTTGGAAGGCAGTTCAAACGAAATGACTAAAACCCAACTCCTGATAACTACCTATCATCCCCTCTCCCCCAAACTCCAGACCTGTCCCTCTCCAGTCTTTTCCATCATATATAGTGGCAACACCATCCTTTTAGTTATCAACCAAACACTTCAGGCATCCTCCTTGATGTCTTTCCTTCTTTTAAACTCTACACAAAATTTGTCAGTAAATTCTATTTGCTGTATCTTCAGAACATATCCAGAATCTGGTTGTTTATCACACATCAACCCAGTCCAAGACACAATTATTTTTGCCTGTATTATTACAGTCACCCCTTAACTGCCTTCCCTGTTTTTTATGTTTTTCCAGATTCAGCATATTCTCCAAACTGCAGAGATAGAGATTCTATTAAAATATAATCTAATTCCTCTACTCACAATTTTCAATGTCTCCCCAGGTCACTCAGAATAAAAGTTAAATGTCCTTACCATGATATATGGGGACCTATGTGATCTGATCCACATTTCTTCTCTGACTACATCTCCCCCTACTCTTTCATCCCACCTTAACTCAATTGGCTTCATCACTATTCTTTCAACAAAACAGCAAGATCCTTGTTCAGGGAGGGCTTTGTGCTTAATGTTCCCTCTGCCTGAAATGCTTTTTCACCCAATAATCCAAATGATCTCAAAAAGCCATGGAGTGCACAGTTAAAAGTTTAAAATTTGCATTTCTTTTAAAATGGGAGAACGCAGATTGACATATATACACTACTATATGTAAAATAGATAACTAATAAATACCTCTGGTATAGCACAGGAAATTCTACTCAATACTCTGTAATGGCCTATATGGGAAAAGAATCTAAAAAACAGTGGATATATGTATATGTATAACTGATTCACTTTGCTGGACACCTGAAAATAACACAACATTGTAAATCAACTATACTCAAAAAAATAAAAATAAAATAAAATAAAATGTTAGAACGCAGACTACACATTATTTTGTACTGACCTCAAGCCCAATTTGGTTATATTAGCAAGATCCTCATATACAAATACTTTATAGACACTTTAATTCTTGCTCTAAGTATTTTTGTCCACTCAGAGAAGCCTAATTATATCCATCAACACCATATACTTGACACTCATTTTTGCCAGATCCCAATTTTAACATAAACTATGGTTTAACATAAATCATAGTTAATAGAGCCTGACTAATGGCATTAATTGTTCCACAAATGCCATAGCTGAACTTGAAAATTTGAACAAGAAAGGATAATTTTCTTGCCTTTAAAATTCTGTAAAGATGGCAGATTTGTTCACATATTTTTCTCTAATACTTTACAAACCCTGCTGATAAAAAAGTATGAAAAGGAATAAAGTCATTACAGAGAAGATAATGTGGTAAGGAAATGGTTGGGAGGGTGTTTTGCCAACAAACAAGAAATATTAACATATTTCTGAAAGATCAAAAATGAATGGGACTGGGTTGATGAATAAAACAAGCCAGGAAAGTCTTGAATAAACTGCTCAGTAACTACAAAGTGAAAAGCCAGTCATACGGATAAGATATCTTATATCATGCTTTTCCCAAGATAGTCTTTAATCCTAAAAACATTTTGTTAAGTGAAAGAAGTCACAACCTATCATATGATTCCATTCATATGAAGTGTCCAGAATACTAAAACATAGGCACAGAAAATAAACTAGTGCTTGTCAGGGGCTGGGGGAGGGAGCAAATGGGGAGTGAATGCTAATGGGTATGGCTTTCTTTTGGGGGTGATGAAAATGTTCTGAAATTGGATAGTGGTGATAATTCTGTGAATATACTAAAAACCACTTAACTGTATACTTATGAGGGTGAATTTTATGGCATGTGAATTATAGCTCAATAAAGTTTTTATTTAAATAAATGTAAAGGTTAATAAATATTGAAAGCATTTATATAAATAACTATTAAACAGCAAGTAATGGTAAGACAGACACACACCAAAAAATCCTCATCAGGATTCAGGAAAAAGGATCATCACTTTCAACTGGGATTATTATGGGGTCCTATGAAAGATATAGCAATAAAGCTGAACACCAAGAGATGGATGGTATTGGGATTTTTGTTTAATGAGAAGACAAGGTAAGAAAAGTAAACACCAATGAGGGAGGAAAATGTATAAGCAAAGACCCAAAGGTGGGAAATGGAGAAGAGGAAAAATTGTAAAAATTCCATGGAGTTATAAATGAAGTGTAGATGAGGACAAGTTAATTATTCATCTATTATTCTTTAGACCAGGGTTTTTCTACCTCAGTACAATTGACATTTGGAGCCAAATCATTTTTTTCTATAGGGAGCTGTCCTGTGCACTGTAGGATATTTAACAGCACTCTAGGCACCCCCTGCCCTAGTTATGACAGTCAAATATGGCTGCAAATATTGCCAAATGATCCCGAGCTGGGATTGGGGGTGGGGTGAGGTAAGCAGAATCAGCTGAGAACTGCTGCTTTAACAAAAGAGAGTCATTGATGATTTGAACCGGAGGATGACATTATAAAAACTAAATTGAAGAAAGATTAAACTGGCAAGACTTCAAAAGCTAACCTGGTAGAGTAGGTGGGAGAGAAAAGCTAACATATTTTTGCAATGTTCCTAGTCAAAGGTAATAGGGTTCTGAAATATAAAAGAGCTCACGGAATCGGAAGTGAGCGATTAAATGATATTTAATTTGTGGAGAGAGAGAGAGACACTCATTATGGGTATACACTCAGACAGGCTTATTAACATTGGATGTTTTGACAAGAGACAGGAACAATGGGGATCAAAGGTGACCTTGATATGTTGAACCTAAATGACAAGGCAGTAGTTGTACTAAAAATGGGAAACAGTGATAGAAACAGATTTAGAAGGGAAGACAAGAAGTTCAGTTCTTTGAATTGCTAAACAGAATGTGCTAGAAGGATATCCAGACAGAAATGTCAAGCCAGAAATTGGAAAATTGAGACTGAACTTTGGAGGAAAGTTCAGGAGTATAAACGTGGATTTGGAAGCCATTTACACAGAAAGTAAAGTTGAAGCCATGGAATTATATTGTCCAGGAGGAGAGCTCAAAACACAGAGAAAAGGAAGCAACAAGGAATAGATGTTCCTTGGACTCCCATATCTAAATGGATACCACACGTGAAAAAAGTAAAGAGAGTAGTTGGAGGAGTAGCATAAGAACAAGATAAGAACATGTCTGAAGCGACACAAAGGAGAGATTTCGGCAAAGAAATGATGGGTAGGTGGATTGGTTAGTGGTGTCAATTAATACTGAAGGTTAAAGAACATGACAACTGAAAAAATGGCTGTATTCAGGGAATAGTAAGTTGTTGGGGGTTGTGAAGAATGCTGTGTAAATCTGATGGGGACAGAAAACAAATTAGAACAAATTTAAAACCACATCACTGCTGATGAAGTGGATATTTAAGAAATTCATTGGTAAAGGCAAAAAAGAAATAGAGAGATTTGGTTTCTCAGACAGAAGTGAATCATATTTGTAAGTGATGGTGAAATTAAATGAGTGATTGAAAATGTAAGAAGGCTCAATAGAGGCAAAAAAAAAAGTGATACTTAATGGAGCATAGTTCCAGAGGAGATGAGAAAGTTTGGAATTAAAAGCACAAGTGTTCAACATATACATACTACTATATATATAATAGATAACTAATAAGGAACTACTGTAGAGCACAGGGAACTCTTCTCAATACTCTGTAATGACCTATATAGGAAAAGAATCTTAAAAAAAGTGGATATATGTATATGTATAATCAATTCACTTTGCTGTACAGCAGAGACTAACAAAACATTGTAAATCAACTATACTCCAATAAATTTTTTTTTAAAAAAGCACAAGTGTTTGTTGTAAAAGAGGAATGTATCACTCTCTAAAATGGGGGAAAAAAGGAATAAGATAATACAGTTTTGTAACATGATAAATTTGAGGATCATTCTCTAAACAATATTTTATATGTAGTTTAATCTAAAAAATATTTACATAGAGAAGAGATTTTTAAATGAAACAGTTGGTCATGATTTTTGTCTTCACTGTAACACTTGGAAAGAGGAATCCCTTCCACCAGTCTCGGAGCCAGGTGTCCGCAGACTGAAGCCAGATTTTTATGGTGTACTTTATTACTTTGTTCCAACCAAATTCCCAGAACATCAGCACATGCTCAGTTAAATATGATATGAAAGCACATTGCAAATACAGAAATGTTATTTTTGGATTATACATGGATTTTGGTCTATTTATACCTCCATGCTGCCCAATGATGGTAATTAATCATGTTATTATAGTAAAATATCTTCTATTACAACTTACCCTGCAAATACCCAAGGCTTGGCATAGAGAGAAAAGAGAGGGGGAAAAAAAAAGCTGAAATGTGCAATCTGGGTTTCATTTCTTAAATTCTCTGAGAAAAGCTGACTATTTCTCCCATTCCCTTTCATTCAGCTTTCCCTTATATACCAGCACAAGAATAAAATAAGAGAATCCTATATTGTGAGACAATTAATACAAAATATCAATGAATCATAATGGTAATTATGTAAATTAGGCAAGACTTTAATACCCCCAACTAAATGAGAGGAAAGCACTAGTATCCTTTTTGCTTCGTTAGATTATTAACTGTTTGTTCTTTAATTTGTATTATATGAAACTACTACAATTCCCCCCAAAATGAAGCTTAATTAGTCTTCACAAATAAAGATATTTTCCTCCAACAAAAGATACATCAAAACAAAAAATCAGAGTGTGAACAAATAGATGTATCAAGATTGGTAAAATACTGAGCATTGTTGAAGTTGGGTGATTGGTACATGGATTTCTCTTGACTCTTCACTCTATTTTTGAGTATGTTTGAATATGTTCATTTATAAGTAAATAATATAAGTAATAAATAATTCTTATTACAGATGTTTGTGAACACTCTCCCTTAGTTACAAAAGACAAAAACTTCATGTTCCTGCTCTAGAATTAAGGAATGCAGCAGGCAAGCCAAATAGTGGAGGCCTTGTATGGTGTGGTAGGCAGAATGGGCCCCCAAATATCCACACCCTAAGCCTTGGAACCAATAAATATTTTACCTAATGTGATGGTTATTTTCATGTGTCACCTTGACTGGTCATGGAGTTCCCAGATTAAACATTATTTCTCTGTCTATGAGAGTATTCCTGGATGAGATTAGCATTTGAATAGATGGACTCAGTAAAGTACAATAGATTCCCCTCCCGAATATGGGTAGGCATCAGCTAATCCATTGAGGACTGGGATAAAACAAAAGGCAAAGGAGAAAACTGATTAAAAATCTTCCAACAAACAAAAGCCCAGGACCAGATGGTTACACAGGCGACTTCTAACAAACATTTAGAGAAGAGCTAACACCTATCCTTCTGAACCTCTTCCAAAATATAGCAGAGGGAACAACACTCCCAAACTCATTCTACAAGGCCACCATCACCCTGATACCAAAACCAAACAAAGATGTCACAAAGAAATAAAACTACAGGCCAATATCACTGCTGAACATAAAGGCAAAAATCCTCAACAAAATACTAGAAAACAGAATCCAACAGCACATTAAAAGGATCATACACCATTATCAAGTGGGCTTTATTCCAGGAAGGATTCTTCAATATACGCAATATATGCAAATCAATCAACGTGATACACCATATTAACAAACTGAAGGAGAAAAACCATATGATCATCTCAATAGATGCAGAGAAAGCTTTTGACAAAATTCAACACGCATTTATGATAAAAACCCTGCAGAAAGTAGGCATAGAGGGAAATTTCCTCAACATAATAAAGGCCATATATGACAAACCTACAGCCAACATCGTCCTCAATGGTGAAAACCTGAAACCATTTCCACTAAGATCAGGAACAAGAAAAGGTTGCCCACTCTTACCACTCTTATTCAACATAGTTTTGGAAGTTTTAGTCACAGCAATCAGAGAAAAAAAAGAAATAAAAGGAATCCAAATTGGAAAAGAAGAAGTAAAGCTGTCACTGTTTGCAGATGACATGATATTATACATAGAGAATACTAAAGATGCTACCAGAAAACTACTAGAGCTAATCAATGAATTTGGTAAAGTAGCAAGATACAAAATTAATGCACAGAAATCTCTGGTATTCCTATACACTAGTGATGAAAAATCTGAAAGTGAAATTAAGAAAATGCTCACATTTACCATTGCAACAAAAAGAAAGAAATATCTAGGAATAAACCTACCTAAGGAGACAAAAGACCTGTATGCAGAAAATTATAAGACACTGATGAAAGAAATTAAAGATGATACAAACAGATGGAGAGATATACCATGTTCTTGGATTGGAAGAATCAACATTGTGAAAATGACTCTACTACCTAAAGCAATCTACAGATTCAATGCAATCCCTATCAAACTACCACTGGCATTTTTCACAGAACTAGAACAAAAAAATTCAGAATTTGTATGGAAACACAAAAGACCCCGAATTCCCAAAGCAACCTTGAGAACGAAAAATGGAGCTGGAAGAATCAGGCTCCCTAACTTCAGACTATACTACAAAGCTAGAAATATAGATCAATGGAACAGGATAGAAAGCCCAGAGATAAACCCAGGCACATATGGTCACCTTATCTTTGATAAAGGAGGCAAGAATATACAGTGGAGAAAAGACAGACGCTTCAATAAGTGGTGCTGGGAAAACTGGACAGTTGCATGTAAAAGTAGGAGATTAGAAAACTCCCTAATACCATACACAAAAATAAGCTCAAAAATGGATTAAAGATCTAAATGTAAGGGCAGAAACTATCAAACTCTTAGAGGAAAACATAGGCAGAACACTCTATGACAAAAATCACAGCAAGGTCCTTTTTGACCCACCTCCTAGAGAAATGGAAATAAGAACAAAAATAAACAAATGGGACCTAATGAAACCTAAAAGCTTTTGCACAGCAAAGGAAACCAGAAACAAGACCAAAAGACAACCCTCAGCATGGGAGAAAATATTTGCAAATGAAGCAACTGACAAAGGATTAATCTCCAAAATTTACAAGCAGCTCATGCAGCTCAATAACAAAAAAACAAACAACCCAATCCAAAAATGGGCAGAAGACCTAAATAGAAATTTCTCCAAAGAAGATATAAAGCTTGCCAACAAACACAGGAAAGAATGCTCAACATCATTAATCATTAGAGAAATGCAAATCAAAACTACAATGAGATATCATCTCACACCGGTCAGAATGGCCATCATCAAAAAATCTACAAACAATAAATGCTGGAGAGGGTGTGGAGAAAAGGGAACACTCTTGCACTGTTGGTGGGAATGTAAATTGATACAGCCACTATGGAAAACAGTATGGAGGTTCCTTAAAAAACTACAAATAGAACTACCATACGACCCAGCAATCCCACTTCTGGGCATATACTCTGAGAAAACCATAATTCAAAAAGAGTCATGTACCAAAATGTTCACTGCAGCTCTATTTACAATAGCCAGGACATGGAAGCAACCTAAGTGTCCATCACTGGATGAATGGATAAAGAATATGTGGCACATATATACAATGGAATATTACTCAGCCATAAAAGGAAATGAAATAGAGTTATTTGTAGTGAGGTGGATGAACCTAGAGTCTGTCATACAGAGTGAAGTAAGTCAGAAAGAGAAAAACAAATACCGTATGCTAACACATATGTATGGAATTTAAGAAAAAAATAAAAGGTCATGAAGAACCTAGGGGTAGGATGGGAATAAAGACACAGACCTACTAGAGAATGGACCTGAGGATATGGGGAGGGGGAAGGGTAAGCTGGGACAAAGTGAGAGAGTGGCATGGACATATATATTCTACCAAACGTAAAATAGATAGCTAGTGGGAAGCTGTCGCATAGCACAGGAGATCAGCTCCGTGCTTTGTGACCATCTAGAGGGGTGGGATAGGGAGGGTGGGAGGGAGGGAAACATAAGAGGGAGGAGATAGGGGGACATATGTATATGTATAACTGATTCACTTTGTTATGAAGCAGAAACTAACACACCATTGTAAAGCAATTATACTCCGATAAAGATGTTAAAAAAAAAAAAAGAAATTGCATTAGAGTCACTGTATGATTTTTCCAAGAAAAAATTAATGATGCTAATTATAACACCAATAATATATTTTATAATTATTCCATGCCTCTTATACCTAATCATTGAGTAAAATAGTAAGTTAATTTAGAGACAAGATTATTAAAACTGGTAATTCAGCATGCAGAGAGGACAAGATAAATTACAATCTTATTTTCTTTAAGACCCTTCAATTTCTTAGTGTTATTATTCTTATTTCATTATCAACAATTGCCATTAACATCGTCACACACACACAAAAAAAAAGGCAAAGGAGGAATTTGCTCCTTTTTTCTGCCTCACTGATTGATGCAGTAGGACTAGGATTTATAACAACAGCTTCCCTTGTTCTAAGGACTTTGACTTAGATAGATAGACAGGTGATAGATAGATCTATATATATGCACAGATACAGATATATAGATTTATATCTCCTGTTGTTTGTTTCTCTGGAGAATACTGACTAATACACCTTACATGGCAAAAGGAGCTTTGCAAGTATAATTAAGTTTACAGACCTAAAACAGGGATATTATCCTGGCTTGTCCTACGCAAGTGAGTCCAATCTAATGACATGAGTCCATAAGAGCAGAGAACTTTCTGGAGGCAGAAGAGATGCAGCAGAATTCAGAGAGATTCAAAGCATGAAGAGGACTTAACAGGATGTCATTGCCTTGAAGATGGAGGGTCAACATGATGAGGAATTCAGGTGGATTTAAGGAGCTGAGAGATGCTCCTGGCTGATAGCCAGCAAGGAAACAGAGACCTCAGCCCTGCAGCCCAAATAACTGAATTCTATCAACAGCCTGGACGAGCTTGGAAACAGACTCACCTGCAGAGTCTCCAAATAAGAGTTCAGCTTGCCAACAACTTGATCTCAGCCTGCGAAACCCAGGTCAGAGGAACCAGCTGAGCTCACCAGACTCCTGACCTACAGAACTGTGGGATCATAAATTGTTGTGTTAAGTGGCTAAATTTGCAATAATTTTAAGGTTGTAATAGGTAACAAATACATCCTACTTAACATAAAAAAGACCCAATAGCTAACAACATTTTAAAAGACTTACTCCTTGTACAAATAAAGAGAAATAATTTTAATTTAATGTTTTACTAGTTATGTTAGGAAAATGTATAAAAAGAAATTGTGGTTGAGAAGGGCATTGCGTCATGTGTGATGAGCTCCTGATGGTCATATAAATTGGTCCAAAGTTTTGGGAAAGTAATTGGTGATATGTTTAAGAAGTCAGGATAACATGTTTGACCTTTGACCTAAAATTCCACATCTATTTTTTAGGAAATAATCCCAGTAGTATTTCTTAACTTTGATACAGTAATTCTACCTCTTTATACTAAGAAAATAATTTTAGATGTATTTTATAAGAAAATAAATATAAAATATGAAGAAAAATTAACCTATAAAGATTATGGTCATGTAGATATTATAGCATGTAATAGAAAAATTTGTAATAATATAAAGATCCAACAAAAGGGATTGGTTAAGTTAGCGTACACCCACATAATGAAAGGCTGTAAAGTCAAAGTCATGTGGTAATATGTACTTATTGACATGTAAACATATTTTAAGGGAAAAAAATCGGGTAACAAAAATAGCAATACATTAAAGTATCTGAAAGTATATGCACCAATATTATGTTCTTTCTGCTGGTCTGCATCTTTTGATTTTTTTCTTTTATGATTACAGGTTTGGTAATAAACTAACAAAAGAAATTTAATTTTTAATAAGGTTTACATTTCTATGCTCGTATATCAATTTCCAGAAAGTTATCTACTCAGGACAAAAACGATTATATATATTTCAAGACAAAAGACAAAATATTTCTTCTTTATTTAGAGCAAAAAATTAAGACAAAGAATGTCCTCCTATTTCTCAGATGATTACAGCTCTTATATAAGAAAATTTATCACTAGTTTTATCATATCCAAAATAACCTCTACTATCATTACAGCCTTTCCTTCTGTTTAAAATATGCACCAAATTTCATTGGTCAGACTCATTCATCTAAATCCAAAGTTTACACAGTTTAAGAGCTTTCATTGAACTTAGACTAAAATAAGAAATGCTCTCCTGCACCAAATCCCCATCTCTTCCTGCACCATCACAAAAACTGTATCTGAAAGTTTTGTGCCCAAATATTGGCTGGAGGACAAAACATGATTCTATTGATTCTGAATATATCAAAGATTGTGGTAAAATTTGGGTTTCAAGAGAGAAAGGAACTGAAAAATTAGTTTTTGGAGATAAGTACCTATCTGAGACAAAACTGAAATACACATTTAAGGAGATTTCTCTCAATTTCAACCTTCAATTCTTATATTGACTGGTCTAGGATGACATTTGAAATCAAAACATGATATTTGTAATATGGTGTGTATTGTTGCTAAGTCCCTAATTTCTATTAAAGCATGGGAAGCAAAAATTGGGGTTGATTCTTAAAATTTTTTTTAAGTCCATTTCTGTTTAGCCCAGTGGTATTCTGGAGAGTTGATTATGCACTTGTTCAAGTTGATACCTTGAAACCAGTAAATTCTACAAATCAGGATTTTCTTTCTTTTTTTTCTTGGAGATCCAGGTAAGGTAGCAAGCATCACAGTTTATGCAGTCACTTGGACCCTTGGCTTTTAGTCTCCATAGTAGCTTTGGTCACCTGAGAATCACGGATGTCAGCAACATCTATTGCATCACACTGAATTTGTAGTACCAAGGGGGCTGCAAAGACAGTACTCCTTGGCTAGTACTTCTAGACCCTGCTTAGGATGCAAAGATATATCAGGTGGATGAAGGATCACGTAACCACAGAAACCAGTGGTGCGGAACATGTATGCAGGAGTATACTTCAGTACTAGTACAAACTTATTTGGATACACCAGGGTCTGTCAATCTTTATTTCTAATTGGACCAAATTCTTAATATTATCTTATTAAGTAACATTGAAAGCAGTGTTATGGGTGGACTGGAAAACAGGCAAACAGGAGGCAAATAAAAAGTAACAGCATTGTCAGAGATGTCTTTATTCACTTGATCCTAAGCCAATTCAGCATGTGGCCAATGTGCAATTCTTCCAAAAATAATATATATTTCTCAGATTTCCTCATTTCCTTCTTCATCCTTCCTATTCTTTAATACTTGGGCATTTTAAACTGTTATGTGTTATCCATCAATTTAATATTACATTTGGGAATTACCTATGGATTTTATACAAACGGGATGTTCCTCTCTATTGCAAGCTAGCAATTGTTCAACATAAATATACACCAGAGTGAAAAGGGAGAGAAGCATTAGATTCTTTGTGTGTATGATCACAGATTTTTCTGGTGCAGAATTTCAAGTATAATGAACCAAGTAAAGCATTTCTCTAAATAGAAACAGATTTATTAATCCAACTTGTTTATTGAGCAAATAGTATACATGAGACAATGCTTGTTGCTGTACTGAGTCAAAACATGGGAGGTAGTTCCAACCCTGAAGGAGATGAATAGATGATATTTTTATTTATTTATTTATTTATTTATTTTGGGCTGTGTTGGGCCTTCATTGCTGCCTGCAGGCTTCAGTAGTTGTGTCATGTGGGCTCAGTAGTTGTGGCACATGGGCTTAGTTGTTCCGTGGCATGTGGGATCTTCCCAGACCAGGGCTCGAACCCGTGTCCCCTGCATTTGCAGGCGGGTTCTTAACCACTGCACCACCAGGGAAGTCCTAGATGATACTTTATGTTGACCATGTATAAGACAAGCAAAATAGAAGTGAAGGCAAAAAAAAAAAAAAGCAAACAAACAAAAAATACCTTTACAGAAGAAGTCAGATTTAAACTAGACCTAGGAGGATGGGGAGGTTTTTCATATAGTAGTTTTGAGTCACAGGTGCCTGTATTAACATAATAACACATCTGATGAATATTGTTCACATCAATATATACCCAATATTAACATGCAAACAACCTGGTCCACTAATAAATAACCAATTATGTATCATTCCTTTCTCACACTTATTTAGAGCAGTAATTCTCTAGCTGAGCATGAATCAGAATCTCTTGAAAAGCTTGTTGGAACACAAATTTCTGCTCCTCCCACAATGCTTCTCATTTAGTGAGTTTGGGGTAGGACCCAAGCACTTTGGTTCCCAGGTGATGCTGATATTGCTGGTCCAACAACCACAATTTGGGAGCAATTCATTTAAAGCACCTGCTTTGGTGCTTTATAGCACCTAGAATGGAACCCTGGCTTGAAAACATGCTAGCTGATCTTCAGAAAAGTCTCAACCTCTCAGGATATCATTTTACCATTTATAAAGGTAATAACAATACCTATCTTGTAAGCCAGTTCTGAGAATTAAATTGATTTATGCATATGATCCAGAGCTTGATATAATAAGTAGCCTGAACTGATATTACTACTTCCCCTAGTAGTAATCATTCCCCAACGATTACTACTAGGGGAAGCTAGTGGGTGAGGGTATGCCAAGTGTTATGGACTGAATATTTGTGCCCCCCCACCAAATTTATATTAAGGCCCTAAAGCCCAATGTGATGGTTATTTGGAGGTGGGGTCTTTGGGAGGTAATTAGGTTTAGATGATATCATGAGGGTGGTGTCCTCATGATGGGATTAGTGCCCTTATAATAAGGAGAAGAGACACCAGGGCTCTCTTTCTCCCCCATCCCTCTCCTTCACTTCTCCCCATCTCCCCTCTCCTTACTAGCACACACTAAGGAAAGGCCATGTGAGCACCCAGCTAGAAGGTGGTTGTCTACAAGCCAGGAAGCAGGTCCTCACCAGACCCTGAATCTGCCAGCAACTTGATCTTGGACTTCCCAGCCTCATTAACTGTGAGAAATAAAGTTCTGTCATTTATGGGATTGTTACAGCAGCCTGAGTAGACTAAGACACCAAGGAAACAGTGTGAGATATGGTACAGAGATGGAAATGGATCATTTGTGTTCAGAAAATGGCAAGCAGTTAAGACAAGCTAGGATGGAACATTAATGTTGGGGAAAAGAGAAAAATATCAGAGGACCTGAATGAGGATTGAGAACCTTGGAATTCCTTGAGTGCCTCTTTCTTCCTAATTGTCTAATGTTTCTGGCAGTTATTGGCCTCTATTTTCACTTGAAATGCCCACTATTTCTAGAAGGGCAACAGGAGTACTCAAATAACTAACCAGCAATCATAAGTGGAGATGACTTTAGCTGCTCATTTAGAGCATGTCCTAAATATAATTGAGCAAAGAAGAGCTCAATATTCCCAAGGCAGAAGAGAAGTGAAATTTCTACATCCAAGAACTCAATTAATATTCCAAGAGGACACTCACAATGACGCTTTTAAGAGAACTTTATTATAAAGATGCACTTAAACATCCTTTTCATTAACCTCAGACTGCAAGCTGCTTATCCTTTTGCTTTCAAATTGACCTCTAGTGATTTGCAGTTCTTTTGGAAATGTCTTTATTTTAGCAGATAGATCTACTCTTCCAGCTCTTTTTGCTTTGTGTTGTTATGATTAATTGCTTTATGCTCAGCAATCCTTAGCATGTGTGTGACTCCTCATGGTCACAAGAAGACCATGCCTGGGTTCTAGGCAGAAGAAAAGAAGTGGAAAATCAAAGAGCCTGATTCTGCCTGCCTTTTTAGAGGCTGTCTGGGAAACCCTACCAGGAACATTGGCTTTCATGTCATTGGTCCACAACCAGACCACAGGGCTTCAATGCCACCACAAACAAATTTGTGTTCTGTTGGTAATAAAGAAAATATAAGAATGAAACTGTGGGCAACAAAGAGTACCTGCTGCCCCTGGACTCTCTTCTCAAGTTTATACTTTTGACAAACCTAACACAATCATTGACACTGCAATGTGCTTCCTGTTGCTTTGTGCAGGACACTTTAAAAATAGGGATGAGATTCTGGGATAATCATGGCATTCACTGAGCACTTGCTATGTATCAAGTCCCAGACTAAATACCTTACATACATTATCAGATAAACAAGCATTCCATAATGCTTGGTATATCTTAGATCTTATGTCCTATATCTTATTATATCCCATATTTAAGTGTTATATGTAATACCTGTTCTATGATCAACCCAGTTAGGGTAGATACATTCCCCAAAGTCATCTTTCATGTCTTGTTCCAGGTTAGAATTGGCCAAAAGGGGAACATGTAAGAGATTCTGGTGCAGAGTGAAAATGATAAAACTTGTTCTTTGAAGGTCCTTTTGAAGTCAGAGGCAAGGTTGCCCTGCAGATCTCAGCTTGACCTCACTCTCATCTGCTCCACATTACATATCTTCTTCCCAATCTCTGGCCCTGCTGACCAATAGCAGCCCCAGGGCCACTGATATTTGGCTGAAACTCACACAGGTGGTAGCTACACAGAGGAAAGCTTTCCGTAGAGTTCTCTACAGCTTCTCATTCAAGGTGCTATGGTGGCTGGACACATCTTTTCAGCATTCCCCCTTGCATGTTATTATTTGTCCACCAGAATTTCAGGAAGGCTAGTTAGTGATTGTGACTCTCATCTTCCATTTTCCCCTTCTCTTCACTTACTTAGCTTCTTGCACAATTAATAAGATCTAGTTCCTGTAATAGACCCCTTATCTCATAGCTCTCGTCATGGCTCTGCTTTACTGACTGAGTGCTGACTGCTATAATCCAAACAGTGATGTCTTTCCAAGCCTGCTATAAAAATGAATCAACTTGATAGAAATTAGATAAACAAAGAAAAAAATGTTTGAGTATTCCACCGTAAAAAGAACTTGAGTACTGAATTTTTAGTTCTCATATAACTTAAACTATTCCTTGATACTTGTATAATTTTCATTGTGTTTAGTCATGCACCATTTGTTTTTATCTTCCTCTAGTCTTTCCTCACTCAAATACGTCTTCCACCCCACTGCCAGACTAACTGTCATTGGACAGCTCTAATTAGGTCAGTCTGTTGGTTAAATCCTTTGGTGGTTGTAGACTGCCTAATGAATAGAATTCAACTTATTATGGGGCAAAGAATGGTCCTTCCCAAAGGTCCTGATATTCCTTTAGAGCAACAACTCTTACTACTGCCCCCCAAACACTCTATTCCCCTCTGACACCAAGCTCATCCCTCTTTTTACATCTGGCTTTTTCCCACAGATGTGCCTTCACATATAACCTACCATCAGCCTAGTCCTTCCTCTGTTCTCTGGCTGGTGAAATCCTATTCGTCCTTCAAGGTCCAGCCCAAATACAAACTCCTCTGTGATGTCTTCCCAGCCCTGCTGGGTTAATAGATATCTCCTTTGTGTGCCTATGTGTGACAATGTCCCATAACTTATTTTTATCTGTGGGCTTCACTCTATTTTGAGCAGCTGGTAGTACCACTAACTAGCAAAATTCCTGACACATAGTAGGCATACAATAAGTATTGGTTTAATTAATTAATCTTCTCAGACATTCTGAGAAAATATTTCTTTTTCTTAGCAGGGTTACTTTGGCTATTTATAGGTCATTCAGATACATGATAGAAGTGTTTCAGATATAAATTTGAGATTTTGAATATGTAAAATGCATTAGAAGTTTAAGGAAACAGTATGAAAATACAAATATATATGCTGTGTGAACATATATATGCTTTATATAAAACTGAGCTTGATTATACTTAATCCATAATTTAAAACTTTCTCACAAAGAAAACTCTGGGCCCGGAAGAATTATTACTAACATTTAAGGAAGAAATAATATCAAACTCACACAAATGTTCTCAGAGATTAAGGAAAGGAAGAACGTCTCCCAACATATTTTATGAAGTTGGTATAATAATGATACAGTGAAAAAAAGAAAAGCATAGGCCAGTATCTCTCATGAATATAGATACAAAAATCCTTAATAAAATATTAGCAAAGAGAGTCAAATAATATACAAAAAAGAGGAAGTGGTGTTTATCCCAGGAATACAAGGCGGTTTTAACATTTGAACACCAATCAATATCATTTAACACATTAACAGAATAAAGGGGGAAAAGCAATTGTACCAAAGGCTAGTGAAAAGGCACTTGATTAAAGAAATACTTGGTCATGATAAAAACTGACAGCAAAAAAGAATTAAAGGGAAATTCCTTAATCAGATCAATAGAAGTCCCTTAATCTGATAATCTGATAAAACTGCACCTACAAATCACCTACAGCTACCATTATTAGTTTCATTCAACATTGTATAGAAATTCTAAAGCGTGCAATAAAGTAAAAGAGTGGAGGAGTGGGTATAAAGATTGGAATGAAAGCAGTAAAACTGTCACTATTTGTAGATGACATGGTAGTATACATAGAAAATTCAAAGGATCTATATTATAAACCATCCGAATTAGTAGCAGAAACTCTGGATACCAGAATAATATGTAAAGATCAGTTATGTTTCTATACACTAGCAACAATTAGAAAATGCAACTTTTACAATTTATAATAGCATCAGAAATAAAATATCTAGGAATAAATCTAATGAAAGTTAAAAAAGCCCTCTAAAATGAAAACTATAAAACGTTGCTGAGAGATTTTTTAAAGACCTAAATAAATGGACAGATATCCCACAAGTATGGATTAGGAGACTTAATATTATTAAAATTTCAATTAGCCACAAATTGACTTGTAGATTCAACATGATCCCAATCAAAACCCCGGTATGGTTTATTATGGAAATAGACAGGTAATTCTAACACTTATATAGGTAGTTAAAGGACCTAGCATAGCCAAGACAATAATGAAGAAGAATGAAGCTGAAAATTTTATATAATTCAATTTCATGACTTACTATCAAGCTACAGTAATTAACACTAGGTTTTGGGTATTAATATGAGAATAGATAAATAGACCAATGAAACAGAAATGCAGTGGATTGAGTGGTGGCCCCAAAAGGATATGTCCAGAACCTGTGAAAATGATCTCATTTGGAAAAATAGATCTGATTAGATCATAGATGTAATTAAATTAAGGTAGGCCCTAAATCAAATAATAGGCATCCTAATAAGAGAAAAGCAGAGGGAGATTTGAGACTCAGACACCCTGGGGAGAAGGCAGCAATTAGAGTCACGTAGCTCTATGCCAAGAAATATATGGAGTCACCGGAAGCTGGAAGAAGCAAGGAAGGATTCTCCCCTGTAGCCTTTGGAGGAGCTTGATCCTGCCAACATTTGATTTCAGAATTCTGGCCTCCCCAGCTAAGAGGGAATACATTTCTTTTGTCTTGAGCCACCAGTTTGTGTTATTGTATTAGTGCCACTGCAGGAAACTAATAGGAGAAGAAACAGAAGAGACTCCAAATACAGACCTACCTTTACAGAGTAACTTGAACAACAACACTGCAATGCAATTCAGTTAAGAAAAAAAGGTCTTTTCAATAAAGGGTTTGGGGGTCAATTGAATATTCATGAGGGAAAAAAAAAACCTTATCTCACACCATACACAAACTTAATATAGGTCATAGACTGAAACATGAAAGCTAAAATAGTCAAGCTTCTGGATGAGAACATAAGAGAATATATGTTTATATCCTTAGGACAGCCAGAGATTTAAGGAAAAAAACCACTAACCATTAAAAGAAATATATTATTAAATATGATGTGGTATTATTAAATATTATTAAATATGAGTAATAGCCCCCTAAAGATGTCCACATCCTAGTCCACAGAACCTGTGAATATGTTAGATTACGTTGTAAAAGGGAATGAAGTTTGAGATGGAGTTAAGTTTGCTGGCTTTGAAGATGGAAGATGGGAACACAAGCCAAGAACTACAGAAGCTACTTTCCTAGAAGGTGGAAAAAGCTAGGTAAGGGATTCTTTCCTAGAGCCCCCAGAAAGGAACACCACCCCTCTGACACCTTGATTTTAGCCCAATGGGACCTATCAGACTTCTGATGTACAGGACTATATGATAAGAAGTGTGTTGTTTTAGCCATGAAGTCTGTGGTCATTTGTTCCAGCAGCCATGGAAAACAAATGCATCTGACTTCATTACAATTAAGAACACCCATTTATGGGATGACCATTAAAGATTGAAAAGGCAAGAGACAGACTGGGAGGAGAGATTTATTACACATATATCCCACAATAGAATTGTATCCAGAATATAAAAGTAACTCCCCCAAATCTATAATAAAACGACAGATAACCCAACTTTAAAAATGGGCAAAAGACTTGGAAAGGGACTTCACAAAAGAAGAATCGAAATGGGCAATAAAAATTAAAAAGAGGATCAGTATCATTATTTGTCAGGGGAAGACAAATCATAACCATATGAGACAGCCCTACATACCCACAGACTGTTTAAAATTTAAAAAGACGACAATGTGAGGCATTGGCAAGGACATCGAGCAAATGGAAAGTTTAAACATTGCTGGTAGAGTGTAAATTGGAGCAACCACTTTGGAAAAGAGTTTAGTAGAATCTACTAAAGCTAGACATAACTATTCACCGATCATACTTCTACACTAATCCTAATTAGAATATTCAAAGCAGCTTTATTTAAAATAACCAAAAACTGGAAATAATCCAAATGTCCCAAATAAGGAAATGGATAAATAAATTGTGATTATACAATGGAATACTACATTGGAATAAAAAGAACAAATACACACTCAGGGCATGGGTGCATCTCATAACCATTATGTTGAGTGAAGGAAGCCAGACACAAAAGTGTATATATAACATGATTCCATGTGTATGAAGTTCAATAATAGAACTACTAGATAATCATAGAAGTCAAAATAGTGGATTTTTCTGAAGAAGGGTTGGTTATTGTCTGAGAAGATACATGAGGGAAATTTATGGGATTGTTTGAAATATTCTATATCTGATCTGGATAATTTAAACACTCAATGAGACTTACAGTTAAGATACTATTTTACACACTTTACTCCATGTGTGCTATAGTTTAATTTAAAGAAACAAAAAGTGAAGTAAAATAAAATATTATATCCAGATTGCTGGAATGTAGGAGATAGGGATTTCCAAGCATGTAAATGCACAGGCATGTAATAGCTAGAACATAATATACAATCATGTTTAATTTCCCTAAAGTTCCTAAACCAACAGAATAAGAGGAGAAATTTGTCTAGTTTTGATCAAAAACATAGTCAAGTCTTTGAACTCTTTATTGTGTAAGCCATCAGGTCCTGGCATAGCTAGATTTTCAAGGAGATTTCTATAGAACACAGAAAACGTGAGAAGCCCAGGTACACTGTCTATTACTGGCTGGGACTTCGAACTCCAAAAGTTGCTTAGCACCACCTAAACAGCCACCTAATTTTGACCACCTGTGACCCACAGGTAATACAGATACAGGCATACCTCAGAGATATTGCAGGTTTGGTGCCAGACCACTGCAATAGAATGAGTATCACAATAAAGCAAGTCCCATGAATTTTTTGATTTCCTGGTGCAAATGAAAGTTATGTTTACACTATACAGTAGTCTATTAAGTGTGCAATAGTATTATGTCTAAAAAAAACAATGTACATACTTTAATCAAAAAATACTGCTGAAAAATACTAACAGTCATCTGAGCCTTCAATGAGTCATAATCTTTTTGTTGGTGGAGGGTCTTGCTTTAATGTTAATGGCCACTGACTGATCAGGGTGGAGGTTGTGGAAGTTTGGGGTGGCGGTGGCAATTTCTTAAAACAAGACAATGAAGTTTGCTGCGTCAATTGACTCTTCTTTTCATGAATGATTTTTCTGTGGCATTCAATGCTGTTTGACAGCATTTTACCAACAGTAGAACTTTCTGAATGGGAGTCAATCCTCTCAAACCCTGCCTCTGCTTTATCAACTAAGTTTATGTAATATTCTAAACCCTTTGTTGTCATTTCAACAATCTTCACAGCATCTTTACTGGGAGTAGATTCCATCTCAGAAAAACATTTTATTTGCTCATCCATTAGAAGCAGCTCCTCAACTGTTTGTGTTTTACCATGAGATTGCAGCAATTCAGTCACATCTTCAGGTTCAACATCTTCTACTTTAATCCTCTTGCTATTTCCACCACATCTGTGTTATTTACTTCACTAAAGTCTTGAATCCCTCAAAGTCATCCATGAGAGCTGGAATCAACTTCTTCAAAACTCCTGTTAATTTTTACATTTTGACCTCTTCGTATGTATCATGAATGTTCTTAATGGCATCTAGAATGGTGAGTCCTTTTTCAATTTACTTTTCCCAGACCCATCAGAGGAATCACTATAGAATCACTATATATAGCAGCTATAGCCTTAAGAAATGTATTTCTTAAATAATAAGACTCGAATGTCCAAATGACTTATCCAGGTTTGTTGTTCCAGTTATAGAGCATGGGCAGAGTAGAGTGAGCATAATGCTTAAGGAACCTAGGATTTTTGGAATGCTAAATGAGCACTGGCTTCAACTTCAAGTCACCAGCTCCATTAGCCCCTAACAAGAGAGTCAGCCTGTCCTTTGAAGCCAGGCATTGACATCTCCTCTCTAGCTATGAAAGTCACAAATAGATAGTATCTTCTCCCAATATATGGCTGTTCTGTCTACGTTGAAAATCTGTTGTTTAGTGTAACCACCTTTGTTAATTATCTTAACTAGATCTTGTAGATAACTGCTGCAGCACTTGCTGCTTCACCTTGAACTTAGATCTTACAGAGATGGTTTCTTTCCTTAAACCTCATGAACCAACTCTGCTAGCTTCAAACTTTTCTTCTGCAACTTCCTCACCTCTTTCAGCCTTCAAAGACTGAAGAGAGTTAGGGCCTTGCTCTGGATTAAGCTTTAGCTTAAGGGAATGTTGTGGCTGGTTTAATCTTCTATCCAGACCACTAAAATTTTCTCCATATCAGCAATAAGTTTGTTTCACTTTCTTATAATTTGTGTGTTCGCTGGAGTAGAACTTTTAATTTCCTTCAAGAACTTTTTTTTTTTGCATTCACAACTTGGTTAACTGTTCGGCAGAAGAGGCCTATCTTTCAGCTTATCTCAGCTTTCGACATGCCTTCCTCACTAAGCTTAATCATTTCTAGCTTTTGATTTAAAATGAGGGATGGGGACTTCCCTGGTGGTCCAGTGGTAAAGAATCTGCCTTCCAATGCACGGGATGCGGGTTCCATCCCTGGCTGGGGAACTAAGATCTCACATGCCTTGGGGCAACTAAGCCTGTGTGCCACAACTACTGAGTTCAAGCACCTCAACCAGAGAGTCCACATGCCACAGACTACAGAGCCCAAGTGCTCTGGAACCCACACGCCACAACTAGAGGGAAGGCTGTGAGCTGCAACTAAGAGCCCACATGCTGCAACAAAGACCTGAAACAGCCAAATAAATAAATAAATATTTAAAAATGAATAAATAAATAAAATGAGGGATGTGTGACTCTTTATTTCACTTGAACACTTTGAGACCATTGCAAGGTTATTAATTGGCCTAATTTCAATATCCTTGTACCTCAGGGAATAGGGAGGCCCAAGGAGAGGGAGAGAGATGGGGGAATAACTGGTCGATGGAGCAGTCATAACATATACAACATTTATCATTTATAAGTTCTCCATCTTATATGGGCAGTTTGCAGTGTCCCAGAACAATGACAATAGGAACATCAATGATCACAGATCACCATAATAAATATAATAATAATGAAAAAGTTTGAAATATTTCAAGAAGTACCAAAATGTGATACAGAGACATGAAATGAGAAAATGCTGTTGGAAAAAATGGTACCAATAGACTTGCTAAGTGCAGGGTTGCCAGAAACCTTCAATCTGTGAAAAATACAATTATTTGCTAAGTGCAATAAAACAAGGTATGTGTGTATACCAACGCATCCTCCTCCTTTTTCTACCCTGGACTCCAGAATGTTTCCTCCTTGGCTTTCTAAGGCCCAGGATTCCTCTGAAGTGGTCCAAAGCCAGATATCTTACGTGAAAATAAAAAATCTCTAAAAGAGGCCATGTAAAACAAAAAGGGAAATGATCCAATTTGGAAGTAGGAGAGAGTGATAGAGATCAAAATTAAAAGAAAACTCTATAATGAAGGTAAACGTTCATTCCTTTATTGCTATTTTCTTCTTCTTCTTCATCTCCCAAGCCCAATTATGTGACCTTGTCCCATGTCCCTTTCTCCTTAGAGATGGATGGGGGGTGGCAGAACACCCCTAAAGGTGTGCAATTTCCTCTAGAGGTGAGAACATTTGACCAACACGAGCTATTTTTTAAAGTGCCTCAGAAAAGCAAGCCATCAAGCTATAGAGTGAACAACTCAACTCTCACCCCTGCTTTTACAACCCTTCTTATTTTAAATAAGATCCAAAAGTATTGACCAAAGTTATATAAAGTTGCCTAAAAAGCAAGCCATATTCCATATCTCCAAGCCCCAACCTACCTTTTCCCACCTTAACTCTCCTTATACTCCTTATAC
Organism: Leucopleurus acutus; assembly: GCF_964270905.1. Taxonomy (NCBI): domain Eukaryota; kingdom Metazoa; phylum Chordata; class Mammalia; order Artiodactyla; family Delphinidae; genus Leucopleurus; species Leucopleurus acutus. The sequence goes on along the minus strand of NC_139147.1, from coordinate 19,212,630 downwards.
ACTTCCTAAGTTCCAATCACACAATGCTCTCAATAAACCAAGTGCAACCCTGAGGCTCAAAATAAATTTGCTGAATACACAAATGACTATGCACATTCCCTCAGAGTGGCTAGAATCACCCCACATTATTGTCTTCTCCCATCCCCACCTTTAGAAATGTGGCTTCTTCCTCAAGGTGCACACATTGACATCTTTTCCGTGAAGTATCTCCTGATCCCCTGAGTTAAAATTCTCTCTTGTCCTTGTGCTGCCGTAAAAAAAAATTGTTTGTAATACTATTATAAAGCTTGCCATATCTTTCTTTATGGTCCATGCTCATGCCATCTCTTCTGATAAGGAAAATCAGCCCTCCCCATCACAATCAACAGAAACTGATTTTATGTGTTCAAAAGTTAGCTCAACCTACAGACAATATCTTACATGCTTCACTCCCTAAATGTCATAATTCTCCTTGTTCTCTGGAACAAATATGGCGGCTCTGTTTTTTTGTTTTGGTTTTTAAATAGACCTGAAAATCTTTCCATAGATGTATTTTGCATTGTTTACTACAACTCCTTTTCTTTCCAAAATATAAATTTGAATCTCTTCATATATATGTTTGACCTCCATTACATTTGCTCCACCCTTTTTTCAAAATATATACTTGAATCTCTTTTCAAATGTATAATAGAAGGTTATAAGTTCATTTCTTTGTGACTACCAGGGCCTCCCTCACCTTTGGAGCCAAAAACAGTGCCCAGAAAGATGAGGGGAATCTTGGGTTTTATTCGTTTATAAAAGAGAACTAAAGTAAAATGGTCCCTGGCCTCCAGCTGGCAGTCAATCCTCCTCATTTCTCCTTGTGTGCAGATTTTCAAGTAAATGTTGAGTCTATGGGCTTATTTTCACAATAATGTGATGTTGCTGACAGGATCTGGAGCAACACAGACCCTGATGATGGTGGAGTGACCTATGGGGTGAGAACTAAGTGAGCATATAAGACCTCTTGCTGCCCTGCTTCCATTGTCTCCTCCTTATCTTCCCTCTACTGCCAAGGGATCCAGCCAAAGTTCTATCTCTGAGATGCTTTCAATTCAGAATGGCTTTTGTCCTTTCAGATAGGGATTGTAGAGCAAACCCATCTGTTTGTCTAAGCTCTGTGTCACCCCTTTTCACTTCTTAAAAAAATAAATAAATAAAAGTAAAAGATAAAATGAAGAGGAAGAAAGGAAAGAAAAACGGAAAGGAAGTTGAAAATTTAGGACAATTTTTTTTAACATCTTTATTGGAGTATAATTGCTTTACAGTGGTGTGTTGGTTTCTGCTTTATAACAAAGTGAATCAGTTATACATATACATATGTTCCCATATCTCTTCCCTCTTGCGTCTCCCTCCCTCCCACCCTCCCTACCCACCCCTCTAGGTGGTCACAGAGCACCGAGCTGATCTCCCTGTGCTATGCAGCTGCTTCCCACTAGCTATCTATTTTACGTTTGGTAGTGTATATATGTCCATGCCACTCTCTCACTTTGTCACAGCTTATCCTTCCCCCTCCCCATATCCTCAGGTCCATTCTCTAGTAGGTCTGTGTCTTTATTCCCATCTTGTCCCTAGGTTCTTCATGATCTTTTTTTTTTCTCTTAGATTCCATATATATGTGTTAGCATATGGTATTTGTTTTTCTCTTTCTGACTTACTTCACTCTGTATGACAGACTCTAAGTCCATCCACCTCACTACAAATAACTCTATTTCACTTCTTTTTATGGTTGAGTAATATTCCATTGTATATATGTGCCACATCTTCTTTATCCACTCATCGGTTGAAGGACACTTAGGTTGTTTCCATGTCCTGGCTATTGTAAATAGAGTTGCAATGAACATTGTGGTACATGACTCTTTTTGAATTACGGTTTTCTCAGGGCATATGCTCAGTAGTGGGATTGCTGGGTCGTATGTTAGTTCTATTTGTAATTTTTTAAGGAACCTCCATACTGTTCTCCATAGTGGCTGTATCAATTTACATTCCCACCAGCAGTGCAAGAGTGTTCCCTTTTCTCCACACCCTCTCCAGCATTTATTGTTTCTAGATTTTTTGATGATGGCCATTCTGACCGGTGGGAGATGATATCTCATTGTAGTTTTGATTTGCATTTCTCTAATGATTAATGATGTTGAGCATTCTTTCATGTGTTTGTTGGCAATCTGTATAACTTCTTTGGAGAAATTTCTATTTAGATCTTCTGCGCATTTTTGGATTGGGTTGTTTGTTTTTTTGATATTGAGCTGCATGAGCTGCTTGTAAATTTTGGAGATTAATCCTTTGTCAGTTGCTTCATTTGCAAATATTTTCTCCCATTCTGAGGGTTGTCTTTTGGTCTTGTTTCTGGTTTCCTTTGCTGTGCAAAAGCTTTTAGGTTTCATTAGGTCCCATTTGTTTATTTTTGTTTTTATTTCCATTTCTCTAGGAGGTGGGTCAAAAACGATCTTTCTGTGATTTATGTCATAGAGTGTTTGGCCTATGTTTTCCTCTAAGAGTTTGATAGTGTCTGGCCTTACATTTAGGTCTTTAATCCATTTTGAGTTTATTTTGTTTTTAACACTTGAAAGTCTTGAGCCTATTTATAGTCATACTAATAGAGAAGCTCCAATAGCAAGAGAGCATTTAAAGAAACAGCAAAGAGAGGAAATCAGCCTTGGAGAACCTACAAAGACCCAGAATTCAAAGACATATTCCTCTGTGCCCCCATTTTTATATCTGTATTGGCAGTCTCCTTAAGAGCAGGGAGACTCCCTGTCTTGCTAATTAAAATAATACCAGTACTTACCAGAGTGGGAGCACACAGTAAGTGTTCAAAGGAGAGGAGGGAAGAGAGGAAGAGAGAAAAAGAGAGAAGGAGGGAGAGCGGGATGAAAGTGTTATTTTTGCCCTCATTCTATATCACAAGCAAACTTTTCCATTTGAGTAACAACCACAATGTACCCTACATCAAGAGATTGGTCTTAGATAACCATTATAGAGATCATAAATATCTTTTTCCGTATCATAACTCTTACATTTATACTGACTTTTGTTTTGTTTTGCTTTTAGCTGTGTTGGGTCTTCGTTGCTGTGTGCAAGCTTTCTCTAGTGGCAGCGAGCGGGGGCTACTCTTCCTTGTGGTGCACGGGATTTTCATTGCAGTGGCTTTTCTTGCTGTGGAGCATGGGCTCTAGATGTACAGGCTTCAGTAGCTGCAGCACGTGGGCTCAGTAGTGGCAACTTGCGGGCTCTAGGTTGCAGGCTCAGTAGTTGTGGCACACAGGTTTAGTTGCTCCGCGGCATGTGGGATCTTCCCAGACACAGGGCTCGAACCCATGTCCCCTGCATTAGCAGGTGGATTCTTAACCACTGCACCACCAGGGAAGTCCCTGTATTGACTTTTAACCAACCTCAATACCATTCATCTCTATTTCATATTTTCCCCCATGTAATCTTTACTTCTTTGAACATTTCAACACGCTTGGTAATATTTACTGATAGTATTTCTAGGGTAGCCTCAATATATTATTGGGCCTCTCAGATAGCCTCTTAAAAAGTCTTCCCTTCTCACCTTAATGTTGACAGGAAAAGGTGAAAGAATGTTCACCAATTCTTCCTATTATGTATAGACCCTTCTTTAGTAGTCCTTGGACTTCACAGAAAAACTTAGTTTTCAGCACCTCTTGAGGGCATGCTATTATAGCTTAGGAATGTATGTATTTAGAAAATACAGCTTAGGACTTCCCTGGTGGCGCAGCGGTTAAGAATCAGCCTGCCGGGTTTCCCTGGTGATGCAGTGGTTGAGAGTCCGCCTGCCGATGCAGGGCACATGGGTTCATGCCCCGATCCGGGAAGATCCCACATGCCGCGGAGCGGCTGGGCCCGTGAGCCATGGCCACTGAGCCTGCGCGTCTGGAGCCTGTGCTCCGCAACGGGAGAGGCCACAACAGTGAGAGGCCCACGTACCGCAAAAAAAAAAAAAAAAGAATCCGCCTGCCAATACAGGGGACACGGGTTCGAGTCCTGGTCCGGGAAGATCCCACATGCCACCGAGCAACTAAGCCCGTGAGCCACAACTACTGAAGCCCGTGCACCTAGAGCCCGTGCTCCGCAATAAGAGAAGCCACCGCAAAGAGAAGCCCACGCACCACAACCAAGAGTAGCCCCCACTCTCGGCAACTAGAGAAAGGCAGCGCGCAGCCACGAAGACCCAACACAGCCAAAAATAAATAGATAATTAAAAAAAAAAAAGAAAGAAAATACAACTTAAAAGGATACTGACTGGAAAAATTCTTCTTTGAGACATAAAAATTACATCAATTATCTGGAACATAATTAGTATAGCTTAATTATTATTTGTTGTCTGCAGGGCAAAAAAAATATGCTTCCTCCTAGTTTATAATTTTAAATGTAGTGAGTGCCAGTGATAAACGCCTTTATACGTACAGTCTTCACGCAGTGTAAAATTAAAATTTAAAACCATTTGAACAGAAAGAGGTTTGGACCTCAGTATGGCAATTATCTGAAACAGTCTAAAACCTTAAGGTCAGTTTTTCAGAGTTCGACCATGTCAACTCATAAATTTGTTTTTGATGTGGTCTTGAATCAGCACAGGAAGATTTTGAATAACAACATGGACCAAGACTTATCCTGAAGCGCATAAATCACTTTTGACATATATGTTCATAACAACAGCCTTCAGAAGAAAAGGGAACAGTGAAAGTTCTAAGAAACTGGGCAAGGATACTTCCTAACGTTCAGTGGTTTGGATGAGTTGCTAAATTCTAAGTTGTAAAAGTGTATGTAGTTTGCATGAAAAAAATAAATAATTTTATTCACTATGCAGACAAAAAGTCCCTTTGAACATGCTCTATTTGGGGGTAATTTTGTGACTCAAAGAGTTCTTCATATTTCCCCAGGGATGCTTTAATCATTTTACCCTTTAAAGACCTCAAAAAATCCGGTTATGTGTCATAAATGTACATGTGTACCAGAGACATTCAGAACATATATTTCCTGTTAAATAATTAGGAGTGGGAGAGCAGGTCTTTGTGAGCTAAAGGATAGCTTTCCCATATAGTTGAAAATAGACCCTTAAAACTCAATATTTCACAATAACTCCTTAGTATTCATTAAGGGATCAATGTCCAAACCAAAGTATTCTGGTTCTGAGAGATTTTCTACATTGCACAGTTCAGCCAGAGGACACATTTTGGTGCAATATCTGAGGTCTAGGGAAATTTAATAGAAAAATATATTTTAAAAAAAAAGCCCAAATCTTCACAAAAAAGCCAAGCCAGGAAATGTTTGGATTTAGACACAGTGACTTTAACCCAAAGTGGTATTTTTTGGAGAGTGAAAGTAATTTGTGTGTCCTCTTAAACCAGAATTAGCTACAACATCCTATATCTCTCATTACTGGATAGGGCAATAATATTTTTCTTCTGTACTTGCCATTATTTGTTCTGATACTTCCTTTGCTCATTCTCCATATTTCAGGGAAATTGATAAATCTCTCCATTATCAAAACTTTCAATTATTTCAATTAATTTAAATGTGTTTTTAGTTTGGAATCATAAATTTATGTAAAATGGCATTCATCCATCTTAATCTTTATTCCTTGTGCTTGCTGCTGCTTATAATATTCCAGCCTGAAAGGTTTGCCTTCTTTCTGTCAACAATTATATTATGCTAACTTCCATGAGTGGAGGGATGGCCTCTACCTTGTTGGTTTATATCTCTTTTTCCTACTGAGGGTCTGAAAGTTCTTTGGGGCTGTTAGAATTTTTCTAAGCCACAGCTTCTTCTGACCTCACACAATTCCTGAGGTTCATCTCCCTCATTCCACTTCTCCAAGAGTGTGGAGAAGTGTCTACATCCTGTTCATTTTTCTATTAAAATGTAAATATATCCAAGAGCCTCTTAGATGTGCCTCCTTTCTTGTTCGAGATTTATAGTTATTGTTTAGAAAGATTCTTCTAATTCCTCTTAAACCACGTGTCTATGTACTAGGATCCCTGCTATGGAATTACCCACATTTTTGTATTAGTTGTATTTGAAATTTGTTTCATGAAAAACCAGAATGACATTTCTGAGTGCCTGGAGTTGCACTCCCTTGATTGTTTTGATTTCCAAGAACAGGCTATTCACATACTGTTACTTCTACGCAGAATGTCCTTCCTCCCCTTCTTTTCTGGCCAACTCTCTGTCATCCCCGAAGAGAACCTACTTAGTAATCACTTTTTCTCTGAAGCCTTCCTGTCCCCCCTTTCTTTTTTTCTCCAGCATTTTACATCTGCCTCTATTAGCACATTTCTCTGAAACTAGTGACCTAGACTGAGTTCTTGCAGCAAACTCTTAACCTCAAAGTCCCCAGTGCTTATACATTGTATTCATTCATCCATTTATTTACTCATTGAACCATGCATTTTAAAATACTTTTCAAGGGACTTCCCTGGTGGTGCAGTGGTTAAGAATCTGTCTGCCAATGCAGGGGACACGGGTTCGAGCCCTGGTCCAGGAAGATCCCACATGCTGTGGAGCAACTAAGCCCATGAGCCACAACTACTGAGCCTGCAAGCCACAACTACTGAGCCCACATGCCACAACTACTGCAGTCCGCGTGCTTAGAGCCTGTGCTCCACAACAAAGAGAAGAGAAGTCCCCGCTCCGGCAACTAGAGAAAGCTCATGCACAGCAACGAAGACTCAATACAGCCAAAAAATAAATAAATAAATTTATTTTTTAAAAATACTTTTCAAGTGCCTACTGTACGCCAGCAAGTATTTTTGTTTCCAAAGATCACCAGTGAATGATACAAATAAGATTTCTGTTCTCTGGAAGCCTTTATTTTAGTAGGAAGAAGCCTGACAATGAGCAAGTAAACAAATAAATGAACAAGATAATTTCAGTTGTTAATTGGTGTCCACAAAATATATAAAACAGGCCAGTATAGTGTGACGGAAAGGGTACTATAGATAGGGTGGTGAGACCAAAACTTTCTGGGTGATGATATTTGAGCTGAAGTCCAAATGGTGTGAAAAAACATCAAGAAGATCTGGTCAGAGAAATGCAAACCAAAACCACAATGAGATATCACCTCATACCTGTTAGAATGGCTATTATCAATAAACAAGAGACAAGTGTTGGCAAGGCTGTGGAGAAAAGACAATTTTTGTGTACTGCTGGTGGGAATGTAAATTGGTGCAACCTCTATGGAAAACAGTACGGAGGTTGCTCAAAAAATTAAAAATAGAACTACCATAAAATCCAGCAATTCTACTTCTGAATATTTACTCAAAGAAATGAAATCACTACCTCAAAGAGATATCTGCACCCCCATGTTCACTGCAGTATCATTTACAATAGCGAAGATGTGGAAACAACCTCAGAGTCCACCAAGAGATAAATGGTTAAAGAAAATGTGGTGCATTTACATACAATGGAATATTATTCAGCCATAAAAAGAAGGAAATTCTGCTTCTTGCAGCAACATGGATGAAGCTTGAGGGCATTATGCTAAGTGAAAGAAGTCAGACAGATAAAGACAAATACTATATGTTCTCACTTATATGAGGAATCTAAAAAAGTGAACTCAAAGAAACAGAATAAAATGGTAGTTGCTAGGTCCTGAAGTGGGGAAAATGGGAGATGTTGATCAAAGGATACAAACTTCCAGCTATAAGATGAAGAAGTTCTGGGGATGTAATGTACAGCATGATGACTATAAGTAACAATACTGTATTATATACTTGCAAGTTGTTAGGAAGAGTAGATCTTAAATGTTACCACCACACATAAAAATATGGTAATTATATGAAAGGATGGAAGTGTTACCTAACTTTATCCTTGTCATCATTTTACAATACATGCATGTATCAAGTCATCATATTGTACATCTTAAACTTATGTATGTTTTGTGTCAGTAATATCTCAATAAATCTGGGGGGAAGATATTCTGAAATAATTTTTTCAAAAAAGAAGAATCTATGGACACAGACCTTACAGACCTTATAGCAGGTGCATGCCCAAGGAGCAGAAAGAGGCCTAAGTGGGTGGATCTTAGCAAGTAAGAAAGAAAGAGAGGGGACTCCCCTGGTGGTCCAGTGGTTAAGACTCCATGCTTCCACTGCAGGGGCCACGGGTTCCATCCCTGGTCGGGGAACTAAAATCCCACATGCTGCTCTGTGCGGCCAGGAAAACAAAAAAAAGAGACAGAGACAGAGGTAGGCAGAGGACAGATCAGGTAAAACCTTGAAAGCCATGGTTAGGAATTTGGATTTTGTTCTATTGCTACTGCAAATCACTACCGGGCTTTAAAAATAGTGATACAATCTACCTTGCATCTAAAAACACAATTGTTCCATAATTGTTGAATAAATGAATACATTATGATCCCTTCATTTCCATATCATCAGCAAATTCTTTGTGTTAATTTTTAAATCTTGAATTGAGGCTTCAATATTGGAAGAAGCTGGAGAAGAACATTGGTGCCCTAGTCTTGGCTGCTGGCATTCTTCCTCCCAGAGTCTGCCCTCACTTCATTGTCTTGATCTCCAAGAATGGCTTTTTCACACAGAATAAGCCAGAATGTCCTTTCTCCCCTTCTTCTCCTGACTAACTCTTGGTCATCTCCCAAAGAGGCCTATTGAGTAATTGATATCTGAATGTTGACTACATCCTCTAGTTAGTGGATGACAATTATTGGTCTATATTGACTGAATAGAGCTAACATTGCAAAACTTCTACACAAGAAGGATTTGGGATCTTTCTTCTCTTTCTCTCCCTCTCTCTCATACTCCTTCCCCTACCCCAGCAAGGTGGCAGTCTTAGTTGACTTTCCTTTGGATTTGTTCTACCAAAGTTTAGATTGGGGCACATGAATGGGCAAGAGAATAGGGCAGGGATTTGATTGTTGTCCCACATTTAAGTCATAATCTTCAATCCAACTTTTATGAGTAAAAAAATTGATTATTTTAGTATCATTTGCCTGACTCTTGTATCTACCCTAAACCTGGTTCTGAATTCAGAGCAAAGTAAAAGTGTTTCTGAAATTCCAGCAAGATATAGTGTGATATGGCTGGCCAACACTAAATTGGAAGTTTGTGAACAAGCTGGACTTGGGATCCAGATGCAACATTAGTGCTAACTTTCTGTGGAACTGTAGGCCAGTCTCTCAAAACCAATAACTAACTCTATGGCAGGCACTCATTACGCATTACATAGGTTATGCCATTAATCTTCAAAACAATCTGAGATGGATACAATTATCATCTCATTTTACACATGAGAACTTGGGCAGAGTAAGTCATAGCTGCAACTTGAACCCAGACAGCTTTATTCAAGAGCCTAACTCAGTGTCTACAAGTTACCATTTTATTCATCTATAAAGTGCAAGGGTTGGATCAGACAATCCCTAAGACATATTTCAAGCTTAAATTTCTCTGACACATTCCCATTGCCTCATCTACCTTCCTAAAGATGAAATGTCCATCTTCAATGCTTTGATTTGCACAAATTAGCCCCATTTCTCTGTCATTTTCTTGTGGAAGATGGGGATCCTCCTTCACAATGGTATTTATTTCTGTGAGTTGTTTGTGGAAGAAGACACACTATTTAGCAATAGTTACAATTGTAACTGTAACTTAAAATGAATGTAAAGCTAATTTGATCAGGTCAACAAACCTGACCTTTGTATTTTCCCCAATATTTATCATTTCAACACTGTCTTTTGCCAGAACCTGATGACTATAAAATTCAAATCCTATATCTTGACATTTTCTATATCTCCAACTATTCTCTCTCCATATCCTCTTTCTCTTCCAAGCTGTAACCTTCATCTGGAAATATTTATTAATGCCCCACAAGCAGTTTGCCACCCAGACTTTAAAATCACCAGATGCACACTGCACCTTACTTCCTACCATGTTGTTTGTTTCCATGTGAGAAACATACTGACCGTATCCAACTGTGGTTATTTGGAACCATAATCACACACTTCTTACCAACTGCTCTTATTTAAAATGACTCATCCTGTTCCCCACTCAACTCTTTGTTACATAGGGAGTGAGTTAATGAATCTTGGCAAACTCTTCATCCTAACTCAGATGTACCTCCTGAAAAATCAGCACTTCTCCTAAATGGCCACGTTATGTCTTCCAGGGTAATCCATGGCCCTCAGCTCAGAGCCACCATCACACACTCTTGTCTTCCTGGAAACTGCAACAGAATCCTCCCATGGTCTAGTGTCCATTGGTCCTTTTCTTTTTCCATGAGTTATAGAGTGCATCTTATTTTTTGAAGGTAAGGTTCACACAACATGGGATGAACCAGAGAACTATGGCTAGCTCTACTGAGTTCTGATTGTTTTGCCCAATTATTTCTGTTTTGCCAAATTTTCTCACTCTTGACATTAGTTTATAATACATCCTAATAACTTAGGCTCTTCTTCTTGGCTTCCTCCTGACTAAACCATTATGCTGCACTGTCTTTATTGTACATAATGTTTAATAAAAATAGCTAACATATGCTCATAGTATGCTCAGCTAACATTTAAGACAGCACTATTCACAAGCACCCCAAACTGGAAACTAACCAAATGCCTTTTAACAGTAGGATGGGTAAAAAAATTGTGGTATATTTCCACAATGTAATACAATAAGAAGACACACACTTAACTACATGCAATAATATGGGTGAATCTCACAAACGTAATTTCAGTGAAAGAAGCCTGACAGAAACAAATAAAACTATATGCTTCCATTTATATAAGGAACAAAATCAGGTGAAAGCAAATTGATGCTCCTGTAAGTCGAGATTCCTGGGAACTGAGGGGATAGTGCCTGGAAGGGGGCAAAAGGGGTCTCTGGGTACTGACCATATTCTGTGATTACATGGGAGTGTTCAATTGGTAAAAATTCAATGAGTTCTACACTTTAGAATATATGCCCTTTCTTTATGTAGACTTCACTTTTTTAAAAGTTTAAAAGTTTTTTAAAAGTTTAATAAAGTAAACGAAAGAAGACATAAAAGTTGAAAATAAACTGAAAAGAAACTAATAGATATCCTTTATTAAGTACTTGGTTTTGTTCTAGTTGATGTTTATGTCTTTTTTACATGCTAACTCATTGCCTCTATAGTAATGGAGCCAAATCTGGGATTCTAATGCAGACAGTCTGAGTGCTGATTTAAATCTGGGCTTTGTATTTTCTAGGTGTTTTTGTTGTTTTTTCATCTTTTGTTTTTACTTCTTTAATCCTCAGCTTTCTCATTTACAAAATAAAGGCAATAATAGTGGTTACTTTGTAGGTTTGTGGTAAGTGTTAAATGAGCAAATCTTTGTAATGTACTTAACATGATGCCTAACATGTGGTAAGTGCTCAATGTATCTTTACTAAATGATAGTTTCTGGCTTATCTTGCCTAGAAATACTCAACTTTTGTAAACTCAAGCATTGTGAGATAGTCCACAAGACCATTCACCTTCAAATATTAGAAAATAAAAAGAGAGTAGCATGCCATGCCCTGCACAGGAATGAATGAGTGAAGGAAGGAAGGAAGGAAGGGAAGAGGAAGGAAAGAAGGGAGGAATGAAGGAAGGAAGGAACAAATGAACTAGAGAAGGATGCCATCCTAGCATGTGAAGATGGTGATTTAATAACAGTAAGAATGGGAGCAGACAGATGGAAAACCATCAAGATACATCATCAGATCTTCTTAAAGAAAAATTAAGGTAAAGGAGTAAGCACAGTTGTGCTTTTCTCTGAATCCTGACATTCATTACAATTTTGTATTGTACATGCATGGCAGACAGGATGTATAGTGGTGAGACTGCTGACTCAGAGACAGAGTACACTCAGGACTTCCCTGGTGGGGACGTAGGTTCGATACCTGATCGGGGAACTAAGATCCCACATGCCACAGGGCAACTAAGCCCGCGCACCACAACTACTGAGCTCGTGCGCCTCAAGGAGAGAGCCTGCAGGCCGCAAACTACAGAGCCCACGTGCCCTGGAGCACACGCGCCACAGCTAGAGAGAGCAAACCCGCACGCCGCAACTAGAGAGAAGCCCACACGCCACAACAAAAGATCCCACGTGCCACAACTAAGACTGATGCAGCCAAAAATGTAATAAATTAATTAGTTAATTAATTAATTAACTACAAAAGAAAAAAAGAGGCAGAGCACCCAGATTTAAGTCATGGCTACTTGTAACATCTGGGAAAACAACTTCTCCTTTCCTCAGTTTCCTAACCTGTATGATAAGGATAATACTAATACTATCCACCTCATAGTTTGAGGTTTAAAACAGTTAATATTTGTAAATAACTTGGAATCATTGGCATACAGAAAGCACCAATAACCACTTATGAAATATATTAAATATATTAAATGTTCAAGATTTACTCTGGGAAAAATTGTAAAGGCAAACTTTTCTTCTATCCTTTCTTGATTTTCTTTGCAATACTTCTAACCTTGCTCACTCCATGTCCCTAGCACACACAGGCTAGCCCCTGGTAATTCAAAGCCCTCCCCGGAAAGTACTCACCCTGACCTGCCTCCTCTCCATCCCGGATTTCTCCTTGGAATCTTTATAAAATTTACTTGTGCTATGTTTCATTCTACTCAATCTGAAAAAAAAATGTAATCCTTTCTAAGAGATCATAATGGGTACATTTTTCTCAGATGACATTTCTGATTTTAACAGAGCTTCCTGAAATCTGCTTCATAACCACATGAAGTGACACAAATAGTACAAACTTCCAGCCCTATTTCTTGCCAACTGGCAGATATTTTCAATCAGAAAAATCTTGTCATTCTTGATAACAACAAATATATGACTACTTATTATAACCCTGATTATTTCAGAGCTGTAAATTGCAAAATAAAAAATTAATTTTCTCTTGTCTACCCTTTTACATTCAACTAAGGCAAAAAAGGGTGGAGAACTAAGAGAAGGAATATGTTCTGATTCTTCTGTTGAGTTTTAATTTCCCCAGGAAATTAAATTCGAGCTGATTTGTGCAACTCGTTCTCTTTCATGTTAAAAGACTCGACATATATACACTACCGAATGTAAAATAGATAGCTAGTGGGAAGCAGCCGCATAGCACAGGGAGATCAGCTCGGTGCTTTGTGACCACCTAGAGGGGTGGGTTAGGGAGGGTGGGAGGTAGACGCAAAAGGGAGGGGATATGGGGATATATGTATGCATATGGCTGATTCATTTTGTTGTACAACAGAAAGTAACACAGTATTGTGAAGCAATTATACTCCAATAAAGATTTTTTAAATAAATGAATAAATAAATAAAAGACTCTATATTTCCCAATATTCTGGAAGCCTAAGAGATAGTCCCTCCTTCAACCTCACCCTGAATTTCCCTGATTGATTCCAGGAGCAACCAAATGGCACATATGCATGTCCACACATGTGTACATAATCACATGAACACATATTCTGCATTACCATCCCTATTCCAGCGCTACAGTAAATTTCCCCAAATGAAAAAAAAAAATCTAATTCTGATGACCCAGAATGCACAACCAGGACCTCAGTGGTACCTGGGAATCTTAAAATAATTTAGTTAAAAACAGAGACCTGTTTGAGTTGCAGAAGCTCAGGTTTTATTTAACTGCACAATTCATCCCAGAAGTAAGGCAATAACCCAAGCTCAGTTCAGAAGACCAACCACCACGTCATATGCTATTGCAAACTTCAGGATGGCTCACTTAATCTGCACTTGTATTTTAGTCCAAAATGGCATTGAGAGTGTTATCAGTAGTCAAAAGAGATCTCTGACTTTAGGAAAAGATTGAGTGGCAGTTAACCCCAGAGGTCCAAACACCTGATCCTTCTCTTTCTCCATAGATATCTGGCCTGGCAGGCATTCATTATAACATGAACCCATCAGAGTTTGAAATCCCCATATGGGTCAGGGTGTTCTAGACATTTCCTGGCACTAGAGATACTCTCCAAAAAGTAAGCATCAATATAACAAGATAGAACCAATACTAACTTTTCCTAGAGAACAGACACCAGTCATCAGCAGGGAAAGAATGTAAATTCTCACCATGATATAATCACAGAAAATGACTTGTAAATGTTCCGAACATTGGTTTAAAACATGTATCTCATGAGGCAAACCTGCACTAACCGATGACTCAGAAAGTACCAGATATAAATAATTACCCATGCACAGAAAGCACTTCCAAGGAAACTGAATCAGATCAAGAAGGAAGGATGGTTCAGGACATCCAGTACAAAACTTTCTCCTTCATTTAATCTCTGGGCAGAAAAAAGCTGTTTGTAATGCTTTTAAAACTCCTTCAGTGTTTTGGATTTCTTATGTATAGCTTACATGTGAGTATTCTATAATACCCACCATTCCAATAATCTGAATCCTTAAAGTCCCAATGTAGCATGTACCCTAAGGTAGCCTCCCTGGGTGAGAGCCATATGCTATCAAGATCACATGACCTGGTCCAGACCCCGACACTGACTCAGTCAGCCCCCTAATTCCCTCCTGGCAGAAGTCCACAGCCAGTCTCAGCCCCATTCATTCTTCCACTAACCACAGCACTTTCCACCCATTCGCACTCTAATGCGAATACAGCCTCACCCTCTTGTGGACCTCTGCCGTGTGAAGAAAAGTGCAAGGTAAGACTTTGGCTGCGATACTCGAGTTTAAAAAAAAATAGGTTGAGGGCTTCCCTGGTGGCGCAGTGGTTGAGAGTCCACCTGCCGATTCAGGGGACGCGGGTTCATGCCCCGGTCCAGGAGGATCCCACATGCCGCAGAGCGGCTGGGCCCGTGAGCCATGGCCACTGAGCCTGCGCATCCGGAGCCTGTGTTCCACAACGAGAGAGGCCACAACAGTGAGAGGCCCGCGTACCACAAAAAAAAAATAGGTTGAATATTTGCATACCATAGCTTAAGGCATCATTGCCCTTGACCTGGGTGAGGTCCCAGCCCTGAGCCCTGTGTTCTAGAAGGCTCACTCTAGCCCCTCCTTCTCGCCATGCCCCTCCCAAGGCAAAGAGCTTATGGAGGTAAACTTACTCATGTGGAACTTTTGCCTCCCCTTATAGACCAGGCTCTGCGTACCTGGGACACTGGAATTCCCCACCCAGACATCACTGAGCCTGCTACCGAGGCCACAGTGGAACTCTTCACCGGAAGTGTCACCTGCAAGCAGATGGCACTGGCCTTTTGCTCCTCCCAGACCAGAGGAGGGGCTGAGGGACTGCTGTATTTAGGGACTATGGACACAGCTTTGAAGTGCAGCCTGGATTGTCCACACACGCGTAGTGAGGCTCCTCTCAGCACAAGGGAGTGCTAGTCGCGGCAGAGGAAAGAGGAGTTGGGGACAGCTCTCCCCAGAATGCCACGCTTTAGCACAGAATTCTGAGAAGTCTGAGAATCATAAATTTGCACCTGGCCTCCCAAGTCAACATAAAGGTAGATTTGCCAAGGAAAGAGGACAGTACAAATTTTATTTAACAGATTCTCACTTGAGTTATAACTTTTTAATATTTAGACATATAACTATATGGCCTCAATTAGCACTCTTGTTCTGGAGACAAAATTAGGGACAGACCTGATGAAAGATACATTTGCGTAAAGTTTCATCATCTTCAGAAACTAACTTCTGCAAGGAATATACTCCTAAGAAGCCTCAAGTCACAAATTAAACTCTTTAAGATTGTCCTTGGACCAACACCATTGCTCTTCAAAGTAATGTGGTACCAAGTAAGCACCATTCCCATCAATCCTGAGGCGTGATGTACTGCAGGCAATCTCCAGGACACAGTCCTGAGTCAGTCACCTTCTCTGCTAGCCCTCCCCTTGGATCACATTTCTAAAAATCAACTGGTGTCATGTGCTATGAAAACCAAAATTAGTTTCCATAGTGCTGTGCATCACCTAAACACAGAGACAACAGGAATAAAATTAACAATCACACCCACTCTCCAGTCTGTTTGCTCCCATTAAGAAGCATTATGACAAATATCATGATATCTCTTATATGTGGAAACTAAAAAAAAAAAAAAAATGGTACAAATGAACTTATTTACAAAACAGACATAGAGTTACAGATGTAGAAAACAAACTTATGGTTGCCAGGGGGGAAAGGGGGAAAGAAGGAATAAATTGGGAGATGGGGATTGATATAAACACACGACTATATATAATAGATAGCTAATAAGAACCTACTGTATAGCACAGGGAACTCTACTCAATACTCTGTAATGACCTATATGGGAAAAGAATCTAAAAAAGAGTGGATACATGTATATGTATAACTGATTCACTTTGTTGTGCAGCAGAAACTAACACAACATTGTAAATCAACTATACTCCAATAAAAATTAATTTAAAAAACACTGTAAATCAACTATACCCCCAATAATTTTTTTAAATCATTATGTTACTAACAATCCTAAAAATAATTAACAATTTATTATGAAAATCAAGGTAATGAGTAAGGGAGAAATACTGGATAAACCAAAAAGTCTAGCTGGGTTCAACCTGGAAAGGACAGAGAAAAACGAGGGAAGGAAGGTGTGGATTGGAAAGGAAGCAGGGGGGAGATGAGAGAAACAATTTGAGAGACAGAACTGGAGTGGGGCAGGTCTGGGCAGAGTTGGGAGTGAGAGAGGAGAAAGATTCAGGAGCAGCGACCATGTGTGAAGGATATTGAGAAAGACAGGCTGTTAGAGGATTAAAGACAGCCACAAACGTCGTCACTACACCTAGCAAGAGAGAGACTCTTCTTTGATCCCTTTGAATCTGTGACTTGCTTTGGCCAATAGAATGTGACAGAAGTGACACTGTGTAACTTCCAAGGCTGAACCTGAAAAGATCTGCACTGGCCTCTTACACACACCCAAATGACCTTCCAAATGACCGCAGCACCAGCCAACAGCATGAGAACAGAACTACTGCCCAGCCAACATCATCAACGCAGTTATTGATGTTCAAACACTAAAGCTAGGAGAAAAAGATTTTTAAGATATTTAACTGCATGTTATGGATGTATGTTCTCTCTGTTCTCAAGAGATTGCATTAAAAGGAATTAATTTGCTTTTCAGTTATCTCTAGATGTCAGCTGAGTGTCGAGATGGAACAAGACATATATGCCTTAATGGTCTACACAATATAATGTCAGCCAGGAACTCTGAATAGTTAGCACAAAAATCATGTTTTCCATACCCATGCAAAAAGTACTGAATTTCCATGCTAATCACTCAAAAAAAAAATGGTAAAAGTACAACACGAAAAAAATCTCTAATGATCCATAAAATTTGTAGTAACTACAAATAGTCAAAACTTCATGGTTATCTCCATACTCCTCTCCAAAGAACACTATCCATCAACTGTTTTATTGTAAAGGATGTAGAAACTAAGGACCCCCACTTGGTAAACTATTTTGAACAGGACCCCCACTTGGTATACTATTTTGAACAGAACACCCAGCCCTCAGCATCTAGACCCACGCCAACATTATAGTCTGTTAAAGAAACCTGGACTCTTCAGCATATGGGTCCCTAATGCCACTGATCCTCACACTTTAGTATATTTGAGAAAGGTTTCAAGCACTCAAAGGGCCATGCCATTCAATTTAGGCAACCATCACACACTGTGGGATTCTTGTCCCTCCATCCAATCCTTTTGGCCGCTTGGAAATGACCACATCTGCTGTGAGTCAGTGTTATTTAACAACAGTGTGCAAAGCTGCCAAGTTTGGATCAGTGGAGTTGTTATTTTCGCTGGGTAATTCAGATCTTTGGCTTATTTGCATCCTGGACTGCCACACCCACACATTTAAAGATATTTAACTGTAGTCATAGCAGAGCTAGATAAGCACTTAGCCATGTCTGCTTTCAAATAGGGGTTTTGAGATCATGACTGATTCAGTGTATTTGCCCACCCATCAGATAAACTACTTGACAGTATCATTGAAAACAGTTTCTCTTCTCCATAAGCAGATTGGCCAGCATCCCAAACCCCAGTAGTTCTGCATCGTGTAACCAGAGCTGCTGCCTTCTGCTTCCTGAGCCAAACTCCAAGACCCACAGGAATCAACTAGAGTCCTGGAAGATCCAGACACTGCCCCATGTGCAGATTCCTGCAAAAATAAACTGAGTCCCTGTCTTAGTCAGTACCAGGAAAGCACCAGCAATAACTAGATCATATGTCATCCAACCACAAGACCAAACTGTCTCTTCAGATGTTAGAAACACCTCAATACACAAAGTAGGAATTAGCTAGAACCTTAGATCCAGTGTCTGAACAAGGGAGACTAGTAATTTGGCTCCCCTTCAAATCAATGTTCTTTGGATATTTGTTCAACTGTCCTTTAGCAGAAATACGGAGGTACTAATTTTCCATTCTCACAAATCATCTACAACTCTCTTCTTTATTTTTTTATTATTCCAGTGAGAAAATTTATTGAGAAACATATGAAGCCATTTAATATGTAAATAAGCAAACCACATATTTCTGGTAAACTGCACTATAGTGTACCTTAATTGGGCAATACATTGAAAGCCATCATCCATGTGGTCCAATATGAATAGTGTGTCAATCAAGGAAACAAAGTCCAGTGACTAAAGTTACTCATTTGTCACCTTCTGTATCAGTTAGGATTGCAATTGATTGAGCAGCTTAATTACCCTACACTGGCTTTTATAAATTAACTTAACGAAGTTAAGAATGGCTTAAATTATTAACATGTGCTGGTTAATCTCAATCTCCCCACTTACCTTCACCAATCTCTGCCCTGTTCCATGTCCCAGGAGGCTGACCTCCATAAACAGCATCCCCCAAGCTCTTCTGTCCTCTGGCTTAAGTGGGAAGAGAAAGGATAGCATATTTATTTATCATAATCTCCACCCCCACCCCTTTACTTGCATAGCTATAGTTTTGGCAGAGTTACTTTTCCTTGTAGTCACAGACTATATGAGGCAGCATCTCTTCTGATTCAAGTTCTTTCTAGCTCCAGTGAAAACTATTCCCTCCCTTGACCCATCCCCACCATTTCTAGTGGTGTTGTACCATCTCTTGTTAGTTCCTATGATGGTTAATTTTATGTATCAACTTGACTAGGCCACAGGGTTCCCAGAGATTTTGTCAAAAATTATTCTGAGTTTGTCTACGGAGGTGTCTTGGGATGAGCTTAACTTACATGGTAGACTGAGTAAAGCAGATTGTCCTCCCTAATGTGGGTGGGCCTTATCCAATTAGTTGAAGGCCTGAAGAGTACAAAAAGGCTGGCTCTCCCCCAAGTAAGAGAGAATTGTCCTGTCTGGTGGCCTGTGAACTAGGACATCAGTTCTTGGCTCTATTGCAGCCTGCTGGCCTTCAGACTCAACCTGTGATCTTGGCTCTGCATATCATGGACTTGCCAACCTCCATAATCACATAAGCCAATTGAGAGAGAGAGAGAGGGAAAGAGAGGGAGAGAGAGAAAGAAGATGTTCAATTTTTAGTTGTTTAAGGAAGCTCCATACTGTTCTCCATAGTGGCTGTATTAAGTTACATTCCTATCAGCACTGCAGGAGGGTTTGCTTTTCTCCATACCCTCTCCAGCATTTGCTGTTTATAGATTTTCTGATGATACCCATTCTAACTGGTGTGAAGTGATACCTCATTGTAGTTTTAATTTGTGTTTCTCTAATAATTAGTGATGTTGAGCATCCTTTCATGTGTTTGTTGGCAATCTGTATATCTTCTTTGGAGAAATGCCTATTTAGGTCTTCTGCCCATTTTTGGATTGGGTTGTTTGTTTTTTTGATATTGAGCTGCATGAGTTGCTTGTATATTTTGGAGATTAATTCTTTGTCAGTTGCTTCATTGGCAAATATTTTTCTCCCATTCTGAGGGTTGTCCTTTTGTCTTGTTTGTAGTTTCCTTTGCTGTGCAAAAGTTTTTAAATTCCATTAGGTCCCATTTGGGTTTTTTTGTTTTTATTTCCATTTCTCTAGGAGGTGGGTCAAAAAGGATCTTGCTGTGATTTATGTCATAGAGTGCTCTGCCCATGCTTTCCTCTAAGAGTTTTATAGTGTCTGGCCTGACATTTATGTCTTTGATGCATTTTAAGTTTATTTTTGTGTATGGTGTTAGGGAGTGTTCTAATTACATTCTTTTACATGTAGCTGTCCAGTTTTCCCAGCACCACTTACTGAAGAGGCTTTTTCTCCATTGTATATTCTTTCCTCCTTTGTCAAAGATAAGGTGACCATATGTGCATGGGTTTATCTCTGGGCTTTCTATCCTATTCCATGGATCTATATCTCTGTTTTTGTGCCAGTACCATATTGTCTTGATTACTGTAGCTTTGTAGTATAGTCTGAAATCCAGGAGCCTGATTCCTCCAGCTCCATTTTTCTTTCTCAAGATTGCTTTGGCTATTTGGGGTCTTTTGTGTTTCCATACAAATTGTGAAATTTTTTGTTCTAGTTCTGTGAAAAATGCCATGGGTAGTTTCATAGGGATTGCACTGAATCTGTAGATTGCTTTGGGTATTATAGTCATTTTCACAATGTTGATTCTTCCAATCCAAGAACGTGATATATCTCTCCATCTGTTTGTATCACCTTTAATTTCTTTCATCAGACTTTTCTGCAGACTTTTCTGCATTCAGGTCTTTTGTTTCCTTAGGTAGGTTTATTCCTAAGTATTTTATTCTTTTTTTTGTGGTATTTTATTCTTTTTGTTGCAATGGTAAATGGGAATGTTTCCTTAATTTCTCTTTCAGATTTTTCATCATTAATGTATAGGAATTCAAGAGATTTCTGTGCATTAATTTTGTATCCTGCTACTTTACCAAATTCATTGATTAGCTCTAGTAGTTGTCTGGTACCATCTTTAGGATTCTCTATGTATAGTATGATGTCCAATCATGTTTTTCTCTTTCATCACTTTAAATATGTCCTGTCACTCCCTTCTGACTTGCAGAGTTTCTGCTGAAAGATCAGCTGTTAACCTTATGGGGATTCCCTTGTATGTTATTTGTTGTTTTTCCCTTGTAGTTTTTAATATTTTTTCTTTGTACTTAATTTTTGATAGTTTGATTAATATGTGTCTTGGCATGTTTCTCCTTGGATTTATCCTGTATGGGACTCTCTGTGCTTCCAGACTTGATTGACTATTTCCTTTCCCATATTAGGGAAGTTTTCAACTATAATCTCTTCAAATACCTTCTCAGTCCCTTTCTTTTTCTCTTCTTCTTCTGGGACCCCTGTAATTCGAATGTTGGTGCATTTAATGTTGTCCCAGAGGTCTCTGAGACTGTCCTCAATTCTTTTCATTCTTTTTTCTTTATTCTGCTCTGTGGTAGTTATTTCCACTATTTTATTTTCCAGGTCACTTATTCATTCTTCTGCCTCAGTTATTCTGCTACTGATTCCTTCTAGAGAATTTTTAATTTCATTTATTGTGTTGTTCATCATTCTTTGTTTGCTCTTTAGTTCTTCTAGGTCCTTGTTAAACGTTTCTTGTATTTTCTCCATTCTATTTCCAAGATTTTGGATATCATTACTCTGAAGTCTTTTTCAGGTAGACTTCCTATCTCCTTTCATTTGTTTGGTTTGATGGGTTTTTACCTTGATCCTTCATCTGCTGTGTGTTTCCCTGTCTTCTCATTTTGCTTAACTTACTGTGTTTGGGGTCTCCTTTTCACGGGCTGCAGGTTCATGGTTCCCATTGTTTTTGGTGTCTGCCCCCAAAGGGTAAGGTTGGTTCAGTGGGTCGTGTAGGCTTCCTGGTGGAGGGGACTGGTGCTTGTGTTCTGGTGGATGAGGCTGGATCTTGTCTTTCTGGTGGGCAGGACTGTATCCGGTGGTGTGTTTTGGGGTGTCTGTGACCTTATCATGATTTTAGTCAGCCTCTCTGCTAATGGGTGGAGTTGTGCTCCTGTTTTGCTACTTCTTTGGCTTAGGGTGTCCAGCACTATAGCTTGCTGGTCGGTGAGTGGAGCTGGGTCTTAGCGTTGAGATGGAGATCTCTGGGAGACCTTTCGTCATTTGATATTACGTGGAGCTGGGAGGTCTCTGGTGGACCAATGTCCTGAATTCAGCTCTCCCACCTCAGAGGCTCAGGCCTGACACCCAGCCAGAGCACCAAGACACTGTCAGCCAAACAGCTCAGAAGAAAAGGGAGAGAAAGAAAGAAAGGAAAGAAAGAAAGAAAGAAAGAAAGAAAGAAAGAAAGAAAGAAAGAAAGAAAGAAAGAAAGAAAGAAAGAAAGAAAGAAAGAAAGGAAGGAAGGAAGGAAGGAAGAAAGAAAGAAAAATAAAAATGTTATTAAAATAAAAAATAAAAAAATTATTAAAATTTTTAAAAATTTAAAAGTAATAATAATTTTTTTAAAATCAGACAGACAGAACCCTAGGACAAATGGTAAAAGCAAAGCTATACAGACAAAATCACATAAAGAAGCATACACATACACACTCACGAAAAAAGAAAAAGGAAAAATATGTATGTATGTATATATATATTAAAAAAAAAGGAAGAGAGCAACCAAATCAATAAACAAATCTACCAATCATAATAAACTCTAAATACTAAACTAAGATAAACATAAAACCAGAAACAAATTAGGTGTAGAAAGCAAACCCCAAGTCTACAGTTGCTCCCAAAGTCCACCGCCTCAATTTGGAATGATTCATTGTCTATTCAGGTATTCCACAGATGCAGGGCACATCAAGTTGATTGTGGAGATTTAATCCACTGCTCCTGAGGCTGCTGGGAGAGATTTCCCTTTCTCTTCCTTGTTCGCACAGCTCCCGGGGTTCAGCTTTAGATTGAACCTCAGCATGTAGGTCGCCTGAGGGTGTCTGTTCTTCCCTCAGACAGGATGGGGTTAAAGGAGCAGCTGATTCGGGGGCTCTGGCTCACTCAGGCCCAGGGGAGGGAGGGGTACAGATGCTGGGCAAACCTGCGGCGGCACAGGCCAGCGTGATGTTGCACCAGCCTGAGGCGCGCCGTGTGTTCTCCCTGGAAAGTTGTCCCTGGATCATGGGACCCTGGCAGTGGCGGGCTGCACAGGCTCCCGGGAGGGGCGGTGTGGAGAGTGACCTGTGCTCGCACACAGGCTTCTTGGTGGCGACAGCAGCAGCCTTAGCGTCCCATGCCCGTCTCTGGGGTCTGCGCTGATAGCCGCGGCTCACGCCCGTCTCTGGAGTTCATTTAGGCAGCGCTCTTAATCCCCTCTCCTTTCGCACCCCGAAAGAATGGTCTCTTGCCTCTTTTTCAGCTCCAGACCTTTTCCTGTGGCGCACTAGCCCCCTTCAGGCTGTGTTCACGCCGTCAACCCCAGTCCTCTCCCTGCGATCTGACCCCCGAAGCCCGAGCCTTAGCTCCCAGACCCCGCCTGCCCCAGCAGTTGAGCAGACAAGCCTCTCGGGCTGGTGAGTGCTGGTTGGCACCGATCCTCTCTGTGCGGGAATCTCTCCGCTTTTCCCTCCGCACCCCTGTTGCTGTGCTCTCCTCCATGGCTCTGAATCTCCCCGCACCCGACACCCCCTGTCTCCGCCAGTGAAGGGCCTTCCTAGTGTGTGGAAACCTTTCCTCCTTCACAGCTCCCTCCCAGAGGGGCAGGTCCCATCCCTATCCTTTTGTCTCTGTTTTTTTCTTTTTTCTTTTGCCCTACCCAGGTACCTGGGGAGCTTCTTGCCTTTTGGGAGGTCTGAGGTCTTCTGCCAGTGTTCAGTAGGTGTTCTGTAGGAGTTGTTCCACGTGTAGATGTATTTCTGATGTTTCTGTGGAGAGGATGGGTGATCTCCACATCTTACTCCTCCACCATCTTGAAGCTCTTTAGTTTCTTAAAAAACTAAAAATAGAGTTACCTTATGATCCTGCAATCCTGCTCCTGGGCATTTATCTGGAAAAGATGAAAACTCTAATTCGAAAAGATACATGCACCCCAATGTTTATAGCAGCACTATTTACAATAGTAAGATATGGAAGACAGATGAATGGATGAGGAAGATGCCATATATATATATATATATATATATATATATATATATATATATATATATATAAAACTACTATACAATCCAACAACTCCACTACTGCATATTTATCCAATGAAAACAAAAACACTAATCTGAAAGATATATGCACCCAAATGTTCATTGCATCACAGTTTACAATAGCCAAGAAATGGAAGCAATATAAGTTGCTTCCAAAAGATGAGTGGATAAAGAATATGTGCTATATTTATACAATGGAATATTACTCAGCCATAAAAAAGAATGAAATAATGCCATTTGCAGCAACATGGATGGACCTAAAGATTATCATACTAAGTGAAGTAAGTCAGACAGAGAAAGACAAATATCATATGATATCACTTATGTATGGAATCTAAAAAAAATGATAGAGGGCTTCCATGGTGACGCAGTGGTTAAGACTCTGCCTGCCAATGCAGGGGACATGGGTTCAATCCCTGGTCTGGGAAGATCCCATGTGCCATGGAGCAACTAATCCTATGCACCACAACTCCTGAGCCTGCGCACCACAACTACTGAGCCTGTGTGCCTAGAGCCCATGCTCCGCAACAAGAGAAGCCACTGCAATGAGAAGCCCGTGCACCACAACGAAGGGTAGCCCCCACTTACCACACCTAGAGAAAGCCTGCACTCAGCAATGAAGACACAATGCAGCCAAAAATTAATTTAAAAATTATACAAATGAACTTATTTAAAAAACAGAAATAGACTCACAGAAGTAAAAAACAAACTTATGGTTACCAAAGGGGATAGGAGGGTGGGAAGAGGGGGACCAATTGGGGATAAGAAGAGATAAATCAGGAGTTTGGAATTAACATATACCCACTACTATACATAAAATAGGTAAACAACAAGGACCTACTGTATAGCACAGGAAATTAAACTCAATATTATGTAATAACCTATAATGGAAAAGAATTTGAAAAAGAATATATATATGATACACATGTATAACTGAATCACTTTGCTGTACACTTGAAACTAATACAACATTGTAAATTAATTATAATTATAAAAAATAAAAAAACAAATAAATAAAAAGAGTATTTTAACCAGAACACCCCAATTCTGCTTGCATTAGGCACAAAGGATGAAAATACATCTCTCTCCTGTTGCTGTCATTGTTTTTGTTGTCTTGCTTCAGGTTTGTCTAGTAACTGACCCTTTCAATGAACTGTGGAATGTATATACTGGAATTTCTTTTTTTAATTCATAATTTTCTGCTTTAATATGTTTTGTACTGTCCTACTTTATATATTTATGATAATATGTCTTGAACTAATTTTAGCTAAGAGTTCTGAAGTTAAGCTAAGGATTGGGATTAATTGATGAATAGCAGGCTCAATTCTCCCTGTATGTCAAGAGCTGGCCAGCACAGTTACACCGCTATTGTAGGAGGCAGCTCTCTGGTTTTATCTTATTGGTTAGAGAAATGGCCTGACCAGTGCAGATAATTTAACACAAATAGGAAGCTTCTAATACAGTCGTATGGCCTTGCTGACTATGCAGTAACCAGAAGAGCACGCCTACAGATAAAGTAACCAATTCACCTGGGTTTGCCCAAGACTTTCTCAAGCTTAGCCTTGAAGTCCCACGTTCCAAAAATCCCTCTTTCGTGGGAAAACTGAAAGAGTTGGTCATCCTAGAGCCAGTGCTGTCTTTGGCCTTGGGTGAGGCCACCCAAAGTGGAGGCAAAAAACAGAGGCTTCAGGAAAAGATAGACATATTCCAGCTCTGCCTCCTGCACTTTCATTGCCACCCAGGACAAGCTATTTAAACCGAGACCCTATTTTCTTTACCTGTAATATGAGGGTAATAGCCCCATGACTTTTTTGAGAATTTAATGAGAAGTCATGAAGTGTTCCTAGAAAAGTGTCTGGCATAAACTAGTTGGCCAGAAAATAGTAGGTGTTATTACTATATTCCAGAAATTCTAAAATAAAATAGTAACTATAGCAACTGCATCTAGACAGGTGGGTTTTAGTTTTTGTGGGTTTTTTGAAGGGGATTATCTATGACCATGATTATTTCAATTTTTAAAAAGTCAATTCATTTGACGGGATTTATTTGTCAAAAACATGTTGACTCATGCCAATTACTGTAAGATCAAGCACTCTCAAACTCATTTGTGAGTAACATCCAAATCATCTCTTCTAAAGTAAATATTTAAGTTAACAGTATAATTGCCTGCTACTCACAGAAGCATTAAAATTTTAGGAAGAAAGAGGTACGTAGAAACAAAATTATCCAAAATGTCTAATTATCTCACTTAAGCTATGATGTTCTACACTAACATAGGTTTTTATATAACAAAGCTCTGTTTTATACTAAGTACATTTTTGAATGTTAACTAGAAAAAAACTAATGTATAATCTTATGCTTTAAATTATTTAAATTGACAAATTCTTTAAATAGGTTTCCCAGAATAAGATCCATTAAATTTTATGATTTTGATTTTTGTATTAAAATTAAATAATTCATTTTTTACCAATGATTACTTTTGTGTCCTCTGTTGTTCTTTCAGTACCAAATACAATTTTCTACACTTGAATTTTTAATAGCAAAAATAGGAGGCATTTAGATTAATTAATTTTAAAATCCAATCTCTGATTATCCATCTTCTACTATATAAGGGTTTTAATTCATAATCCCAAGTATGGATGGAACAGTGATGCACTGGAATCTATTTTATCTACTTAAGAAGTCTTTTCTCTTCCACTGAGTACTACATTTAATAAGAATTTTCAAACCTTACCCAATATTTTTATTACTAAAATTATTTTTCTACTTTATTTTTAAGAACAATTTTACATTTGAGCCCATAAATTCTTCAGTTTATGATGATACAATTCAAGCTAGGCAGTTAAAAGATTCTAAGAAGGAAACTTGAATTGCTCAGAGAAAGTGTGAAATCCCATGTGTTACTAAAACTCAAAGGACTGTCTTGATCAAAATTTTCTGTATACGTGGCAAGTGTATAATTCATTTTAAAAATTCCCCACCCACATTGTTCTCTGAAGCGTGTCTCAAAGTCCCATTCCTTAGCATAGAAGACACGTTGGTTTCTTTTTCTCAACATGTGCTTTTTTAAAGTCAAACATATAACATTCAATCTTGGGACATTACAGGAAATGTGATTTAGATTCTTCTCATTACTGCAACATAACACACAGGCACACATAAAAAATCCCCTCTCCTTACTGCTGGTGTTTCTCTTAAACATCAGTTCTTTATTTTTTTAAATTTTTTTATTGAAGTATAGTTGATTTATAATATCTTGTAAGTTTCAGATGTACAGCACAGCAATTCAGTGTTTTATATACATATGTGTATATATATATATATATATATATATATATATATATATATATATTCTTTTTCAGATGCTTTTGCCTTATAGGTTATTACATAATTGAGTATAGTTCCCTGTGCTATACTGTAGGTCCCTGTTGGTTATATATTTTATACAAAGTCGTGTGTATATGTTAATCCCAGCCTCCTAATTTATCCCTCTCCCCACACCCGCTTTTGCCTTTGGCAACCATAAGTTTGTTTTCTGTGTCCGTGAGTCTCTTTCAAACATCAGCTAAGTAAAATTCTGTCAATATTTTAAGAAATGAAGGACTGCCTTTTGCATTCATTTTTTATATATTTCATACCATGTCTTATTAGTTCTCTGCTCCCAGATTTCTGATAACTCTAGGACCTATGAGATGAGTCCAGGTGATACATTCAGTGACCGTGTTAAGCATTTTCAGCCCAGGGCCCAGAAAGTTTGAGTATGTTTCAAATTGGGTAGAGAAGGTTCTGAATAAAAGTCTTTTTCTTCCTATTAACACTTGCCAAAAAGCACAGTGGGTCTGTCAGATAAGAAAATATTTACTAATCAGATTTGTTGCCAATGTTACAAGCAAATTACAGAAATGGCTTATTGGGAACTTCAGGAGCAATAAGAATTGCTCAAGTGACTTATTCACTCAAATGCTTTTAAACCGTATTGGATTACTGCGCTGCAATTCCATCCACTAAATTGAACCAGCCAAGAAAAACCAAATTCACCTGAATGCCTAGGAGAGCTCATCATAAATTGGTGGTTCAGTTTTGAGCCTTAGGAGAAAAGCTAAAATGAATAATACAGATTGCTCTAACTATTCTCCAATACCATCAGGATTTCAAACTTTCATTAAATCAAACATGCATCACCACCACCAAACAGAATTCATTTACTGGAGGGACAAAAGTACGTGGGTAGGTTTCTGAGGTCATGTTGAGACATATATTTTCATTATTTTCATATCTCTTTTCTAAATTGCTATTTACTGGCAAAATGAACTGAAAGTCCACTAAAGACTTTCTATTCTTCCACCTGATTTGGTTATGAAACTTGGCCTTAATCTTAGAGGTAGATAATTCAGCCTGAGGGTAATCAAAGAAACTAAACCAGGTCTACTTTTTTCACCTAGAACTTGTTATGGTATGTATATTGTTCCTGCTGATAGCTTGACCTGTTTTTTAAAAATGGAAAAATTTTAAAAACCATGAAAGTACGTGTTATTTTCTCATTTTTCCTCATTGATCACTTTTCATTGAAATATTGTATATTTTAGCGAAACTTGAAACTGGTTTATTGTAGTAATAAAATATCAACATTCTAGGTAGGTTTAGTTTCTGTCCACAACAAATGTAAGGTTTAGAAACTTAATTTGTAAGAATAGACATTGCTTTGCCTGTTGAATAAAGACAAAAGAAAAATGAGTATTATCTGTAATTAAAATAGAACATAACCAAATTGTTCAAATTGCCATTTTAGAAAATTGGTATCATCAATGTACCTTTAGGTCATCTTCCCCATTTATTGTAAATCCAGATTTCTAATAGAATGGAATAAAATACTTAAACCATATAACAAAATATTCCCAAATCACTGAAAAATTCTTCAGCTGTGAATTCAATAGGTTTCTGTGATTTGTTGTGAAATTTTCACCTAATCTTCATGTTTGTTAAGTGTAAACT
The DNA here is from genome assembly GCF_964270905.1 of Leucopleurus acutus. NCBI lineage: Eukaryota > Metazoa > Chordata > Mammalia > Artiodactyla > Delphinidae > Leucopleurus > Leucopleurus acutus. Next base: position 19,183,595 of record NC_139147.1, on the reverse strand, counting down.
AAAAGTTTCCTCATGGTTTTCACATGATTAATGGCTTATTTGACTGGCACTTTTTCTTAAAAAAAATTTTCTCTACTAACCTTTCCTCTAAGTGCAAATAAAAATAATCTCCTTGATTCTAAGTACTTTGCAAACCTTGTAAAAATTTAAAATAATGTCACTGCTTCTCATACTCTCTGGCTCTGTAAGTCCTTCCTCATAAGCCATTTCTAACACTGTTCTTACTGTGGTAAAGCTAATTGAAAAATAAAGTGATGAATGAGCTTGCATTGAAATTTTAAGAACAGCAGCTATTACCATATAACACCAAGTAGAAGGGCAGTAGCTGTCCTTTCTCACAGCTGGAAACCATAGGAGGGCTTATTATCATCACTTGCTATGATTAACTCTCTACCTTTTTAACCACGTAACTCACGATATTAGGAAGAATAGAATAGCTTGCTTGTCCAAAGACAAAGTATAAGATGTGCCTTGAACTCAAAAATGTAGTTGATAACAGAGGATGGAAAAAAACAGCCAGAAAATGTCAGGCCTGGGAGTCAGCTAGGCAGGTAGGGATGGGAGATGAGTGAGGTGTAAAAAGGATGTGGTCCATGCCGCGGAGTGGCTAGGCCCGTGAGCCATGGCCGCTGAGCCTGAGCGTCTGGAGCCTGTGCTCCGCAACGGGAGAGGCCACAACAGTGAGAGGCCCACGTACTGCAAAAAAAAAAAAAAAAAAAAAGATGTGGTCAGGGGGAGGAGGCCACAGGCAAGACATCAACTCCTCTAGGGAGAGGAGTGCCTAGAGGGAAAAAAATAAAGAAATCAGACTTTTATGCCACCCACTAAGAAAAGACAAGAAGCAGAGTCCAAGGAATCATGTGGTAGACAGAATAATGGCCCCAGCAAAGATGTCCACATTCTAATTCCTAGAACTTGTGACTATGTTATGTCACATGGCAAAGGGAATTAAGGTCACAGGTGGAATTAAGGTTGCTATTCAGTTGACCTTAAAATAGGGAGATTTCTTGGATTATCTGTGTAGACCCAGTGTCATCACAAGGGTTCCTAAAAATGGAAGAGGGAAACAGAAGGGAATCAGAAAAAGAGATATGACAAGGCAAGCAGGGTCAAAGAGGTGTTATGCTGTTGGCTTTGAAAATATAAAGGGGTCCCTCAAGCCAAGGAATGTGGGCAGCCTCTAGAAGCTGGGAAAAGCAAGGAAACAGATTCTCCCTATGACCTCAAGGAAGGGATGCAGGCTAACCAATACCTTGACTTTAGCCTAGTGATCAGCATCATACTCTGACCTATAGAACTGTAAGATAATAAATTTGTGTTGTTTTAAGCCACTAAGTTCATGGTAACTTGCTGGCAGTGGTAGAAAACTAACATGGATCTGTGCCCAATGACTGAGAACAAACTAAAGGGGACGAACAGGCTATTCAATCAGTGTTTGTTGAAAAAAATGGAGAAATGAGTGAATAGAGGAATATGAGGCAGTTGGCAACCACAATCTGGGGTCCATCAAAGATGAGGGAGTCATCAGCCACAGAACGTGATAATAACAATTGATCTATAGACTCAGCATCAATTTCCCTGAACTTTCCCATCCTATGGAGTGTGGATAAAATATGCCTAGTGAAGAATATGTGTTAAAAGTCAGGCTTAAACAAATACATAAAGACATACTCAACATTACTAATCATCAGGGAGATGTATATCAAAATCACAATAAGCTATGACCTCACACCTGTTAGAAAGGCTATCATCAAAAAGACAAGAAATAGGGCTTCCCTGGTGGCACAGTGGTTGAGAGTCTGTCTGCCAATGCAGGGGACACGGGTTCGTGCCCTGGTCTGGGAGGATCCCACATGCCACGGAGCAACTAGGCCCATGAGCCACAACTACTGAGCCTGCGCGTCTGAAGCCTGTGCTCAGCAAGAAGAGAGGCCGCGATAGTGAGAGGCCCGCGCACCGCAATGAAGAGTGGCCTCTACTTGCCACAACTGGAGAAAGCCCTCGCACAGAAACGAAGACCCAACACAGCCATAAATAAATAATTTTTTTAAAAAAAGACAAGAAATAACAAGTTTGTCAAGGATGGGGAGGAAAGGGGACCCTTGGGCACTGTCAGTGGGAATGTAAATTGGTACAACCACCATGGAAAACAGTATGGAGGTTCCTCAAAAAATTAAAAGTAGAACTACCATATGATCCAGCACTTCCATTTCTGAGTATATATCTGAAGAAAATGAAATAACTATCTTGAAGAGATATCTACACCTCTGTGTTCATTACAGCTTTATTTACAATAGCCAATACATGGAAAAAACCTAAGTGTCTATCGGTGAATGAATGGATAAAGAAAAATAATAATAAATATATATATATATATATAATATATATCCAAAGGAATATTATTCATCTGTAAAGAAGAAAGAAGTCCTGATATTTGTAATAACATGGATGAATGAAACTTGAGGGCATTATGCTAAGTGAAATAAGTCAAACAGAGAAAGAAAATATGGTGCGATCTTACTTATATGTGGGCTTTTCTATGTTTCTCATAGAAACAGAACAGATTGGTGGTTGCCACAGGTGGAGGGTGGTAGGTAGGGGAAATGGATGAAGCTGGTCAAAGGGTATAAACTTCCAGTTATAACATGAATAAGTCCTGGGGATGCAATGTACAGCATGCTGACCATAGTTAACAACACTGCATTGTATATTTGAAAGTTGCTAGGAGAGTAGATTTTGAAATTTCTCACCACAAAAGAACAATTGTAACTATATGAGGTGATGGATGTGTTAACTAAGCTTTTTGTGGTGATCATTTTGCAACATATACATAAAAAATCACTACATTGTATACCTTAAACTTACACAATGTTATATGTCACTTATATCTCAATAAAGTTGGAAAAAGTAAAATCAGGCTTATCTCCCAGTTTCCCAGGTTATTGTGGCAGTTGATCAAGACTGACAAAATGGTATTACCTTGCAGCTGCTGACCTTTGTCCAGCAATTAGCCCAACCCCACTCCACTCCCTTCCTCCCACCATGAAAAACACCTGCCAGTCAGATCACCTTACCATGCTCTCTGTCTCCTAGGTCTTTAAGCTTGCTGCTGCCTCTGCCTGGCAGGCTCTTATTGCATACTCCCATAGATGCTCACATCCTCTACTTCATGACATCTGTTTAGTGACTGGTATTTTCCAGTACACCCTAAATCAGGAACACCGGTACAGCCCAATAGTACAGAAGAGTGCCTGGGTCAACCATATTTGCATCAATACGAATCTACCCTTGCTGATTTAATTGGACCAAACTTGCTCTCCTGGGCTGTCACAATGCTTGTAAAAGGCAGGGATAATATCCATCTTGCTCATCATTCACTCCTCAACATCTAGTACTGACACAAGATGGGTTCCCAGCAAATTTTTGTGGAATGAAAACACTAAAAGACCAAAGCAATAAAATCTTGGTCTTTTTGAGAAATTCATTCTTGGATTCCAATTTTGATTCCTGACACCAAGGTGAGTGTTTGGGGCTACTATTGATATTCTCTTCAAAGTTAAAGTGATAACTGCCTTTTATACTTTTCTTTTCTAGCAGGAAGAATAAAAAATATTTTATAATTTCTATTTTCAGCTTTAATATATGAATAAAATGAAAGTCTATTATGTCTAATGTGTGTACATATAAATATACACATACCCTGTATTAGTCAGTGTTCTGGTGAAAGAGGACCAATAGGAGACAGATGATAGATAGATAGATAGATAGACAGATAGACATAGATAGACATAGATAGATAGATAGATAGATGATAGATAGATGATAGATGATAGATTAGATAGATAGATGATAGATGATAGATAGATAGATAGACATAGATAGACATAGATAGATAGATAGACATAGATAGACATAGATAGATAGATAGATGATAGATAGATAGATAGACAGAGATAGACAGAGATAGATAGATAGATAGATGATAGATAGATAGACAGATGATAGATAGATAGATGGATGATAGATAGATAGATTAGATAGATAGATGATAGATGATAGATAGATGATAGATAGATGGATGATAGATAGATAGATAGATAGATTAGATAGATAGATGATAGATGATAGATAGATGATAGATAGATAGATGATAGATGATAGATAGATAGACAGATGATAGAGAGATAGATAGATAGATGATAGATAGATAAATAGATGATAGATAGGTAGATGATAGATAGATGATAGATAGATTAGATAGATAGTAGATAGATAGATAGATAGATGATAGATAGATAGATAAATAGATGATAGATAGATGATAGATAGGTAGATGATAGATAGATAGATTAGATAGATAGTAGATAGATAGATGATAGATAGATGATAGATAGATAGATGATAGATAGACAGATGATAGATGGTAGATAGATAGATAGTAGATAGATAGATAGATGATAGATGATAGATATATAGATTGATAGATGATAGATTGATAGATGATAGATAGATAGATAAATAGATAGATAGATGATAGATAGATAGATAGACATAGATAGAGGCTTATTGTAAGGCATTGGTGCACATTATGGACTATGGAAGCTGAGAAGTCCCACAGTCTGTATGCAGGCTGGAGACCCAGGAAAGCCAGTAGTGTAGTTCCAGTCTGAGTCCAAAGGCCTGAGGACCAGGAGAGCCAATGATGTAAGTCCCAGTTCAAGGGCATAAGATCCATGTCTCAGTTCATGCAGTCAGGCAGAGACAGCAAGTTATCCCTTACCCCAACTTTTATTCTACTCAGGCCCTCAACAGATTGGATGATGTCCATCCAAACTGAGAAGGGAAATCTGCTTAACTCAATCTATGAATTCAAATGCTAATCTCTTCTGGAAACACCGCACAGACACACCCAGAAATCATGTTTAACCAAATATCTGGGCACCCACTGGCCCAGTCAAGCTGACACATAAAACTGACTATCACACACACACATATATAATTTATTTTATTTTCAAATAGCCTTTATTTTCACTAATGTGTTTTGATTCTAGACTCATGGAATGCTCCTTCACTCTCATATCCGATGATTTGATGAGCAAGAGATTTCTGGATTCAGATGGCTAAATGAAGATATACTGATTCTCTCTCTTCCAATACACCATGATTTAGAGCACATATATTCAAAATTAACAAAATAAGTTCACCAATATAACTCCCCCAAAAAAGCAGAGTCTAAATATGTATTCTTTCCAAGAAAGGTACCCAAGAAGAACCTGAAGCAGAATCAGGTAGCAGAGCAGAGTGAACCCCACCCCTACCCCTCCCATCCTGCTCACAGACCAGTCTAGTCATCAAAATTTTGACATTTCTGGGGCTTCCCTGGTGGCGCAGTGGTTGAGAGTCCGCCTGCCAATGCAGGGGACGCAGGTTCGTACCCCAGTCTGGGAAGATCCCACATGCCGCAGAGCGGCTGAGCCCGTGAGCCCGTGAGCCATGGCCGCTGAGCCTGCGCGTCCGGAGCCTGTGCTCCGCAACGGGAGAGGCCACAACCGTGAGAGGCCCGCGCACCGCAAAAAAAAAAAAAAATTGTGACATTTCTAACTAATATATCCATGTGTTCATTTTCTATAGCTTCCATAACAAATTACCACAAATTTAGCCACTTAACACAACACTAATTTATGATCCCACCGTTCTGTAGGTCAGGAGTCTGGTGAGCTCAGCTGGTTCCTCTGGCCCGGGTTTCACAGGCTGAGATCAAGTTGTTGGCAAGCTGGACTCTTATCTGGAGGCTCTGAGGGAGCGTCGGTTTCCAAGCTCGTCCAGGCTGTTGACAGAATTCAGTTATTTGGGCTGCAGGGCTGAGGTCTCTGTTTCCTTGCTGGCTGTTAGCCAGGAGCCTCTCTCAGCCTGAATTCCTCATCATGTTGTTCCCACAACTGCAAACCAGCAACTTCCTGTTAAGTCCTCCTCATGCTTTGAATCTCTCTGAATTCTCTTTCTACCTCATCCCTTCTGCCTCCAGCTGGAGAAAGTTCTCTGCTTTTAAGGGTTTATGTGATTAGCTTCGGTCCTCTTGGATAATCCAAAATAACTTCCCTATTTTACGGTCAGTAACTTTAATTGCATCTGCAAAGTCCCATTTGCTACGTAACATAACCTATTCACAGGTTCCAGGGATTAGGGCATAGACATCTTTAGGGGAGGGAAGGGACCTTATGCCAACCACACCCCACATCTCAAAGGAGCTAAATGCAGAGGGTTAGAGGTCTCATCTTTCCCCTCTTCTGACTCTAGAATACTATATAGGATTTGTAGAAATTAGTAAAAAAAAATTGTCAGGAGACAAGATCCAGAGTTACACCAAACCAGGGGAGGGGGTGTGGCAGGGGGCAGAGATCCCACCTGAAATGCAAAGATATTCTCCCCCAGGGATGGAATACAACCCCCAGTTGGGTAGAGTGGGTCCTAGAGTGGTTCCACCGGTTTACACAATCTTGGAAGAGACAGCAGAGCTCATGTCTTCCAAAAATGATGGCATACCCCCTTCTTCGGAAGCTGAGCTCTTCCTCTCAGTCACCACTGTGCTATGGTGCTACAAAAAGTAGATGGACCACCAAAAATTCAGCACTCAAACTGTGAATCAGTGGAGTAAGGAAATGTGTCAAATGTATGGTGGAAAGGGAGGTATGAATCTGCCCACACTCTCAGACTAAATGAAATTTCTGGGCAGAGCCACGCAAGCATGAGTAAGCTAGAAAAAGGAATGGCGTGGCATGCATGCAAGCTACATGGAGAAAGGAAGGAAGACAGCAAGGAAGGGAGGGAGGGAGGGAGGACAGAAAGGGGTGAGAGAGAGAAAGAAAAAAATATACACAACCAAGAGAAAAAAATTCCCAAGTGCTTCAAACTATTTAGAACATTAACAAAAATGCTCAAACATTTTTTTTAAAAGAATGACATGAGAGCATTGCAGGTTTAATTAAACAATTTGAGGACCTAAACAGCATTATCAAAGACCTAATGGATGAATTTTTAAAAACAGAAAACATAATACGCATGGCTACAGACTGAATAATTGTCATGGAGGAAAGACAGAGCTAGTCAGAAGGAAGACAGATGAAAGAGAGATTAAAGCAATCTGAGAAAAACTGAAAATGATGGAATCTAGGTAAAGATAACCTGTCATAATTGATGTCTGGAGCAGAAAACCCTCCAAATAATGTTGGGACAACCCTTTTAATGGAAAAAGACTATTCAGGGGCACTTGTTAAAGATGGTCATGCAAACTTTATTTGGGACCATCGTAACAGGTATATGGACCACTGCAATGGAACTTTACAGCAGGAGAAAGAGATTAGGCTCAACTCTGATTACAGCACAGGCAGGTGGGAATTTATAGCCAGGGGAAAGGGTGAGGGTCAATGGACAGAAAATTACTAAGAGGAAACATCAGGGGTAAGGGGGATTCTGGCTAAACTAACCTGACAAGATCCTTTGCTGAAGACAGGCCAGGATGAGAAAACATCACCTGCGGGATGGGGAGGGTGAGGGTGAGGAACCTGATCAGAGATCGAAGGTGATCAGACATCAGGTATGCAGGGTTCTTGTCAAACTGACTTAGCAAAGATCTTCCTAAAACTAGATTTTACAAGGAAGGGCACAGATGGGCCTAGGAGGAGATTCAGGAACCTGATTGAAGTTTGCTCAAGCAAAGAATCTCCTGCTTGTCTTTCTACTGAGAGGAGGAAAGCTCTACTCAGTTCCCTAAGAGGAAAAAATATGAAACAACCATTTCACCTTGAGTCTGTTCTTTCATTCTGTTTTCCCCAAGGACAGATTGATTTACCTGACGGATGAATTTGGAATAAAGGACTGGAAAGGGGTGGATCTGTGCCTTTTGGCCCTTGCTTCTGACCTTCCTGTTTGTGGAGAGGTACAGCCAGCTCTGCATCTCAGGGCAAGATAGAGGGCTGACTGAGGGGCATGAAACACGGTGAGCAAATCTGTCTAATTCAGGAGGAATATCATAAACCCACTTGGCCTCAGCTCTCAACGTATACTTTCCAGCTTTATTATAATAAGGATAACATCTTAAACTCTATTAATCTGTCTCCTGGGTCTTATTTCTTTCTTGCTTTCAAACTTGAGAGGGAAAGAAATGGGTAATATTCACCAGTCCTTCTAAATTCAACAAAATATTTTTATTAAAAATACTCAAAGAGGGCTTCCCTGGTGGCGCAGTGGTTGACAGTCCGTCTGCCAATGCAGGGGACACAGGTTCGAGCCCTGGTCTGGGAGGAGCAGCTGGGCCCATGCGCCACAACTGCTGAGCCTGCACTCTAAAGCTTGCAAGCCACAACTACTGAGCCCACGTGCCACAACTGCTGAGGCCCGCGTGCCTGGAGCCCATGTTCTGCAGTGGGTGGGGGGCCCACGATGAGAGGCCCGTGTACTGCAGCGAGGGATGGCCCCCCTCACCGCAGCTGGAGAGAGCCCATGCATAGCAACGAAGACCCAATGCAGCCATAAATAAATAAATAAATAAATAAATAAATAAATATTCAAAGATATAATACAGAAAAATCTTTCAAAAGTGAAGAAAGAACTTGACTATGTCAAGTAAAAGAGTATGTGTTTCAGGTACATCTGTTGCAGACTATGACTCACTCATAACTCACTCATGTCCTTTTTAATTGATTGACTTCAAGGATAAATCAAAAAATATTCATATACCCCCAAAGAAAAGGCAAATCTCTCTGAAAAGGGCATAGAAATGAGTCTGGCCAAGATTTCCTGAAGGCAACTATCCAGAGTCCTAGAGGAGGAAGGGCACACTCCAAGATATTGTTTAACAGAAGAGGCGAAAATCAAAAGCTTTTGATTTATTTCCTTCTTACAGCTTTTTATTTAGTCCTTTGACATTATCCTTACAAAGCCTTTCTTTGTAAGATTATTCTTGATTATATAAATATTGGCTCATATTGTTTCACAAAATCTCTGTGCTTTCCTTTTCTATTTAAACAGTTAATCCAACTAGAATTTATTTTAGTTATTATGGAAGCAAGGGATGGAACTTAATCTTTTTCTAAATTTTTAGCAACTGTCCCAAAATAATTTTTAAATGATTTATTCTATCTTATATCGCTTTGAAATATCAAATTAAGGAAGATAGTAGAAATCTATTGAGAAGTAGATAGTCCAGGTTCACTATGCTAAATTCTCTTCAATAAATCATTAACACACACAAACACTTCTATTTCTGGACTTCCTACTCTGTTTCTTTAGATTGACCAAGTATTCTTGGACCAGAAATACGCTATTTTTATTAACATAGCTTTACAATATATTTTAATGCCAAGAAGCTTAAATTCTATTCCTTAGTGCCTTCTCTCCTCCCCCGCATACACACATATTACTCTTCTATTTAAAATTTTCTTTAGCTTTTCTCTCTTATTAAATTTTCACAATGAGATTTAGGTGCATGAAATTGAATTAATCATAATTCTTGGTCAATCATAGTTGTTGGAATAGATCTATATTACTTTATCTATTTAGCATTTATTCGTTTATTATTTAATAATAAAATGGATACCCATTAATCTATCACCCAGCCCAAGAACAGGAACATTAACTTACATCTACTTATGTACACCCCATCCTATTCCCCTGCCTCTCCTTTGCACACACACATCTGGAGGTAACCACTATCCTCAGTTTTGTGTATATTATTTCCTTACGTTTTTTTTGCGGGGGGTGGGGGCTGCGTTGGGTCTTCGTTGCTGTGTGCGGGCTTTCTCTAGTTGCGACGAGCGGGGGCTACTCTTCGTTGCCGTGCGCAGGCTTCTCATTGCAGTGGCTTCTCTTGTGGAACACACGCTCTAGGGGCACAGGCTTCAGTAGTTGTAGCTCGCAAGCTCTAGAGTACAGGCTCAGTAGTTGTGGCGCACAGGCTCAGCTGCTCCTCGGCATGTGGGATCCTCCCAGACCAGGGCTCAAACCTGTGTCCCCTGCATTGGCAGGCGGATTCTTAACCACTGCACCACCAGGGAAGCCCCTATTTCCTTACTTTGTAAAACAATTTTTACATATCAGCATGTTTAACCAAACACTTTATTTTACTTGCTTTTTAACTTCAGAAACGTTATTTTTATAGATGACTTTAGAATTATTTTGTCAAATCTGTCCCTGAAAAAAATTTACAACTTTAATTGAAATGCATTATATTTATATGTAATTTGGGGAAGAATTATTACCTCTATAATAAAGAAACTTCAGGAATTAGTGGTTATGACCATTTTCATTTAAAATCCCTCTCTCTCTCTCTTTCTTTTGCTCTCTATCCTGTTGCTGTTATTGTTTTTGTTGTTTTGCTTGAGGTTTGTCTAGTAATTGATCCTTTCAATGAACTGTGTTTGGAATGTATATACTAGAATTTGGTTTTAAATTCATAATTTTCTGCTTTAATCTTTTTGGTTCTGTTCTACTGATGTTCCTAGATTCCTTGTATAACCCTCTTTTAACTCCTTGTATTACCACAGCCTGTTTAAGCTTTATTTTTTCTTATTTAATAAAATAAATAACACATTGAAAATCTTGAGTACATTCTTACTACTCTGGTTTTCACTCTATTCTAAATATCCTGTAATTGCAATTTTGTTTTCCTCTAGACCTTGAAGTTATTCAGGATAATTTTTTTTAATTTCCAAGTTATTGGGTCTTTAAATCAAACTTACAGTGTTAATTTCTGTTTTTCCTACGTTGTGTTCAGGGGTTGGGTCCCGTAAACTTTGTTTTTTTATAACATGTTGAGGTTATGTGTTCTAATACGTGATCATGTTTTAATGTCCTATGAACATATTCTTTGTGTGTGAGATACAAAAATTGATGTTATCTACATTATTTAAGTGGTTATTAGTGAAAGAATATGATCTCTGGAATATGCCTTAAAACATAACAACAATAACTCACTAATGAAATGCACACACACATAAAAGGGGTAGAAAGCGATGAAAAAATAATGGCAAAATGTGAATTTACCTTTTATCAATATAGATTGGTAATGGTTTTGCTTTGGATGCCAGCTTTCTTTTTGTTTGTATTGATCTTTGCTCATTCTTTAACTTTTAACTTTTTTGGTGATTTTGCTTAAATGGTATCTTTTTTCAACATTATTTTGTTGAATTTTTAAAACCCTACATGAAAGTATTGTTCATTTAATAGAGAAGTTTAACTCATTTATAAATATTGTCATAATTTATATAGTTCATATTAAATCTATCCTTTATAGCTGTTTTTAATCCTTTCTCGTTTATAATGTACAATATGATTCAGCTATCTATGCTAGTCTTTAATATATAGGAAAAATATGTCCTTTTTAAAAAAATCTATTAATAGTTACATTTATGTTTTTAAATCATTTTTAATCTATAAATCCAAATTTCAGAATCAAAAATGAAATTCATACATTCAGTCAACAAGTACATACTGAGCCCTTATGCTATGCCAACTACTATAACGTGATTTGAAAATCAAAAGGCAAAAAAAGATAAACCTAGTCCTTGTCCATACATAGCTTAAAATCTATTTGCAGTTACAACTCAGCATTACAAGGGCAACTACAGGAAAGCAAAAGATGCTATGGAAGCATGTAGGAGAGATCCCCCACCTTGACTAAGATGTTCAGAGAACATTTTATGGAGGAAATTACATCTCAGCCAAGACCTTGAGATTGAGTGGGAGTCAGTTAAGACCTTTTAAGCTTTTTTATTTAACTTAGAACATGTTTGATCCTCTTCCCTACCATCACTACTTCTCAGTTGTTATTAATATTATCTGATGTTTTATACTTAGATATTTGCTATTAGTTTACCATTTTGCATTCACTAGGAAATGTTGACTTTTTCCTCAGATTTTAACAAGGTAAGTTAAATGTATCTTTATTTCAACGAGTTTTAGTGCTCATATCTAGGTCTTTTAAGCCATTATCTTGCTATTCTTTAGGTACCATTTTCCCTGAAAAATTCTAAATTCTAAAAGGTAAACAGCTAAATATATTTTCCTGAGGTCTGTACCTAATTCTTCCTCCATATCTTTAGGGATATTGCTAAATTAATTATCCCCTCTTGACCATATATCTAGCTCTCCCTCTCTTTCTAGCTCTTTTCCTTCAGCGTATAAATATCCTCAATACCTTTTCTGCTTGAAAAGTCGTGTTTTTGACCCCTTGTTTCTTGTAGCTACTACCCTACATCATTCTCTTCAATGCCAAACTACTTCCTACTTGAAAAAGTTGTCTACACTCTTATGTCCAATTTATAAACACCTGTCTGCTCTTAAACCACTGCTGTAAGCCAGTTTCTATCCTCAGCTCTCGCCTGACACCGCTGTCATCAACATCATCAAAGACCTTCCTGTTGCCAAAAATCAAAGAAATTTTTATGTTACTTGACTTCCCTGCCACACCTAAATCTGTAGAGCAGCTCCTGTGTCACTAAACTCTCTCCTAAGTTGGCTTTTAAGACTCTTCTGTGGTTTTTCTCCTTCCTTGTCCTTCTACTTTTCACTCTTCCTTCAATCATCTCTTAAGTATTGGGGTCCTCAGACTTTTTGAGTTTAAACAGGACTTTTTTTCTCATCTATTCTCTTCTTACACTAGTACTTTTCCTGTCTGATATGGTATAATCTCCATGGCATCAAATAATGTCTATATACCAGTGACTCCAAAATATATACATCTGAAACCAAAATTAATGCTCTGGGCTCCAGAGCATTACATGTAATTGTGCATTCGTGTCTCCACTTGGATATCCAATAAGCATCTTAGTTCAATGTGTCCATCTTCCTCCCAATACTCTTTTCCTATATTCCCTGTGTTTTTCTCTTCTTTGAAACCAGAAACCTAAGAATCATCCCTGACTCCTTCTCCCTGACCCATATGGTCAGGCATCAATTACTAATATTTCTACTTTTCAAATTTATATCTTCTTCTCTGATTCCCCACAACTGGCTTAATTCAAGTTCTCATAATTTACCAAATTGGATCATTGCCAAGGTCTTCCATCGTCACCATTTTTGCTCCACTCCAATCCATTCATTAGATTCCTCACAGAATTATTTCCCTAAAACACAAATATGATCATGCCACTTATATACTTCCATCTTCTGATAACTCTTCACTGCCTTGAACAGAGTATTCAAATACCTAACCTGGTATACAAGGTAGTTTCTGATCTAGCCCCTTCCATTAACTGCAGTCTCATCACTACCCCAACTCATATGCACAGGCTCATGCAACCATTTTCCCTAACAAAGCACTTTCTCCCTTTGCATATATAGTTCCCTCTAACTGAAAATTTAAAAATCACCTTTTCTTCCTTACCTGAGCAATTCCTACTTATCTTTTCAGATAGCTCATATGTTATCCCCTATCCTCTCTACTAGTTTGGATCTGACAATTTCATCCCCCAATCTGGGTTACATTTTTTTTCAAGTGTTTATATCATCTTTATAATCATTTTTATTGTCACATTTATAACATTTTAAATAACTGTCTCCAATATTCAACTAAGAATTCAATGAGGGCAGGAATCATATCTTACAAATCCTTCTGCCTTGAGGGCCTGTCACCAATGCCCCATGATCAAGATATAGATTTATAGATTTATATGAATGAACAACAAGTAGTTCAGCATAGATGTATTATGAAGACATACAGGAACATAGCCAGATGATGAAAAAACTTGTGTGTCAGACAAGTCATCTTAACAGGAAAGGATATGACCAAATGTACATGTTTAAAACCTCATACTCATGGCCATGTGGTAAATAGACCATAGATGAATAGAACTGGAGGAAGCAAGTGCTTTGAAATGGTTCGAGTGAACAATTATGAAAACCAAACTGATGACAGCAAGGATAGAGAGTGGGAAGCAGATATAAATGACACTTGGAAAGTAAAGTGAATAGGAGTCAATGGCCAATTCAATATAGGAGTTAATGAGGCATTAAGAACCATGAGCAACTCCAAGACTTCTGGCTTGACTGACTCAGAAGATAGATTACTCATGTTGTAAATCATCAAGTCATATTAAGCATATGCTCTAAACAGGCAATGTACCGGGTACTTAGACCACGAGATAAATAAATCAAACATAGCCCCTGCCTTTCACAGTGTGCAGTCAAAGAGATAAACACACAATAGAACATAATCAATGTTATTATAGATCTGTAGGCAAGGTCCTATGGGAGGAAAAAAAAAGAAAGAAAGTGCTTAACTCTGCTTGGGAATAAGTAGTTTGTAAAACTACCTAGAGTGAAATAAATGCCAAGAAGAATGAGGTACAGTCAACTGAAGTAGGGAATTTAGGAAGTGGAGCAGAATCTGAAGGAGGAAGGGAGGACAATTGGAAGTTGAGATTGAGGGGCCTTTGGGTAATCCAAGTGCCAGCCATCAGGCAGCCAGAATCCAGAGTTGATGGGAAAGAGCTGAGCTAGAGACTTCTTACACCAGGATTACCACAAGGGCTTAGTATTATTTTTTTCTGAAGCTGCCTTAACAAACTACCATAAACTTGGTGGCTTGAAACAACAGAAATTTATTCCCTCAGAGTCTTGAAGGCCAGAAGTCCAAAGTCAAGGTCTGGGCAGGGCCATGCTCCCTCTAGAGGTTCTAGAGGAGAATCTTTCCTTGCCTCTTCCAGCCTCTTCTGGAGGCTGTCAGGGTTCCTACACTTGTGACCTCACCGCTCCAATCTCTGCTTCCATGGTTACATTGCCTCCTCCTCTTCTATCTGTCCCAAACCTTCTCCTGTCTTTCTCTTACAATTCAGGATGATCGCCTCATCTCAGGATACTTAATTGTATCTACAAAGACACTTTTTCTGAATAAGGTAAGCTTCATAGTTCTGGGGATTAGAATGTGGACATACCTGGGGGGAGAACCATTCAATCCACTACAGGCATCCTAAGTGAACTCCTTGCTTTCACCACTGTGTCCTTCAGTCAATCCTCAAAACTGCAGCCAACGAGACTCAAAACTTAAGTCACAGATGTAGAAAACAAACTTATGGTTACCAGGGGGGGAAGGCGGGGCGGGGGGGAGGGATAAATTGGGAAATTGCGAGTGACATATACACACTAATATATATAAAATAGATAATTAATAAGGACCTACTCTATAGCACAGGGAACTCGACTCAATACTCTGTAATGACCTATATGGGAAAAGAATGTAAAAAAGAGTGGAGATGTGTGTGTGTGTGTGTGTGTGTGTGTGTGTGTGTATAACTGGTTCACTTTGCTGTACACCTGAAACTAACACAACACTCTAAATCAACTCTTCTCCAATAAAAATTTTAAAAACAAAACAAAACAAAAAACCTTAAATCAGATCAAGTCACTTCTTCATTCAAATCCCTCTATTGGTTCGCACTTCCAGTAACAGCCCAATGGTCTACCAAGCTTGAGTATATCTGGCCCCCAGTTAGCTCTCTGGCCTCATCTCCTACTTCTGTTCCTCATGTTCACTCCATTCCAGACACACCAGCCTCCTGGCTATTCCTCAACATGACACACACACTACACCTAATATACCATTGTATGATGGTTAATTTAATGTGTCCCCTTGACCAGGTCATGAGGTGCCCATACATTTGGTCAAACATTATTCTGAGTGTGCCTGTGAGGGTGTTTCTGAATGAGGTTAATACTTGTTTTAATTTTATCAAGAATTTATTGTCAGTAAGAAGACTGGCTAATGGTAGTTTTCAGTAAAAATCCTTTACAAGACCACTGCATCACAAATATACAGACACTATTGAAAAAAGAAAAAACTGTGTCATGGTGGTTTTGGTTCTAAACAGGTGTGCAGAAGGTCCCCCTTACACTCTCCAATAATGAAAATGCTTATAATTCTAAATTACAGCAAACATTTAAGACGTGTTCATGTATCAGATCTTTCCTCATCTTACATAGCGCTAGAAATGAATGATTATATTGAAATGTATCAGTGAGATGTCATACTTCAGTGGAAAATGGCAAATAGTGAAACCCCAATTATATTAAAAAATCAGGGTGCTAGGCAGTGACACTAACACCATCAAAATTCGGCCAAAGACAAATGCACAAAATATCTTGAAAATCTAGTTAAAACTATAAAAAATCAAATCTGTATATAAAATTTATCTAAAGAAACCAGGAAAATTAAAATGATTGAATCTATATAAATACATGAATCATGTTAACAAGATTTCAAGACTGATTTTCATTTCATGATTTTAACACAAATGTAAATACAAAAAAGATGTTCATAAATGGCACCAATGTAAATCTCAACCAGTGACAGTTGGTTAGGACACTAGAAATGATTCACACATCAAGAACTGTGGAATTCAGTACAGCCATGCCCATTTTAGCTCACCAAGAAAAAGCACTTAAGCACAGCTGCAAAGAACAATGACGAAAATTACTTATATAATCTCTGGGTTCATTAAAGTCCAGGCACTTTGAGGGGAGTTTGAGCATCAGACTTCCATATGTTGTTATGAGTCTAGTCGAGGAACTGTCACCTCTTCAAAGTGGCTGTCATGGCACTCTCATGGACACTCGTCAAGACCTCAGACTCTGAACATGCCGACATATCTGAGGAGGAAGGTGTGGGCATGTACACAGACATAGGCATGTTTGCTACAGTGGAGGCTTCAAAGTTTCTTTGATACCCTGAAGAGTAAGGGGCATAGGGTTCTCTACTAGTATTGTTCTCACCAGTGCCTACTTTTTGAGGTTCAGACATACTGACACGATAGAAACTGGGCAGATAAGTGATTCAAGTTGAACTTTGGCCGGTTTCTCAATGAAGAACCCAAACTACCTGGAGCAAGCATGTTTCTTGGAGGGTTTATGGATTCAAACTGATCACTGAATTCTGGAGGTCATGTTGATGGTTCATCAGGCACACGAAAGTCTTCTAGTGATGGCAGAAAAATCACTTTCAAAGTCGTAACCTCCAGGGTTATAGTCTGTATCAATGGCATTTGGATATGCTGAATACAGGAGTGTCTGCTCATCAATAATTGGGGAATTCTTATATACGTGGTATAGGAACATTTGGCATCCAATCCGATGTATGCCAGTGATACCCAGTGTCATCACATGATTCAGACGGAAAGGCGCTATGGGATTTCCCTTCAGACAGGATTTCCCAGGCACTGTATGAGTGAGAAAGCCTTTCCTCTAGACGTTTCTTGGAGAGGCAAGGATCTAGATCCACTACTTTAGTACCGTGGTGGATGTCTGTGTTAGGCTTCTCTATTGAGTCACTGTCAGGAGGAGAGTTCAAAGGATGAGAGGGAGGCAAGGTTGGGGCTATGTACAGACATCTACTGCTTTTCCATATCTGTGCACAGACTCAGGGTTAAAGGTATTGAATTCAGGATGCTCTGGTATAACAGATCCTTCAAAGGAATTTCAGTAAAGATTGTTCCAAGAGCCACTTGGAATGCTTGGAGTGTAGGGAATAGGATGGATAGACACCTGGGGTGGTATGTCTGAGTAAATATTCTTATTTAGCTTTGAATCAAACTATGGTCTTGGCAAAACAGCTGTGGTTGGTCCCAAGTATCTGTCTTCAGCTTTAGCCTGGTGTTTCTTCTTTCAGCTAAACATCTTATGGCAAAGGACGAACACCACCACCAGTAAATATATCCTTGTTATAAAAAATATTCCTATTCTTTCAGCCAATTTAACATGTCATGGAGTCAACACATGTTGATAGGAGGTGGCATTCTCACAGTATTTTCCTCTGTACTTGTGGATGCAGTTACAGTGATAGGAGCCATGTGTATTCTCACAAAGGGCCCTGTTATGGCAGAAGTTTCTAGCACATTCATCAATGTCACTCTGACACATTTCTCCCCTAAAACCTGAATCACACTGACAAACGGTACCATCCAAACTGTCAAAACATGTTCCACCATTTTTACAGGGTTCATCTTTGCAGCATGGACTAAGCTGGCAGCTCTGACCAGTACATAATTGTCTACATTGGCAAACAAAGTCCATTGTCCACAATGCATGTACCACCATATAGGCATGGATTGGAGGAACATAGATTGCTGTTCACCTCACCTATGTTTAAGGCACTGCATTTGCAGTAATAACCTCCAGTAGGTGATGAATTGTAAATGCCTCCATCCTGGCAGGGGTTACTTGAGCAGTCCTCTATAGCTGTTCACAAGCACCCAAGAGATATATCCACTGATTATTCAATGTGCACATAGCTTCTTGGTTTGCTATTTAAAGGGATCTCCTGCCCATTCAAATAAATGGAATCCATACAACCCCTGAAACCATTATTAACTTCTTCCACGCCTTGTGCCTTGCTGGTGGATATGACCCCCTAAAACACATGCTTATCCAGGTTTTGATAATTACTGATTATCCAGGTTTTCAGAGCCCCTGGGGCTGTGCCTGATGCAGTGTGGACTTGGTCTAGAACCAATCTGGCATAGTTTCCATTCACTTCAAGTGACACTGCATGTCACAGCCCATCATTGAATTGAATGCTTCAAACAAACACAATTCCAGGGCCACTTCTACAGTTAAATTTGCATTGTAGTCTTTCATTGTGAATCTCCATGATGCTATAGTCGGCTCCTTGTGTATACATTACAACTGCATGAGTAGAATATGTTCTAAGCCTCAGGGTCAGTTTCATCTCTAATTTGTTTTTATTTTCAAGATTTCCATTTTAAGAGATAGACTCAGTAAAGCAGATTGTCCTCCCTAATATACACAGGGCTTGTCCAATTAATCAAAGGCCAGAATAGAACAAAAGACTGATCCTCCTGAATAGGAGGGAGCTTCTTCTGCTTGACTGTCTTTGAGTAGGGACATTGGCTTTCTCTTGCCTTCAAGCTCAAACTGAAACACAGGCTCTTCCTGGGTCTCAAACCTGCCAGCTTTTGGAATGGGACTATGTCTTTGGCTCTCCTGGTTCTCAGGCCTTAGGACCCAGACTAGAACTAAACCATCAGCTCTCCTGGGTCTCCAGCTTGCCAACTCACTCAGCAGATCTTGAGTCTTACCAACTTCCATAATTGCATCAGCCAAATTTTTATAATAAATCTCTTATATGTATACCTACTATTGGTTCTGTTTCTCTAGAGAGCCATAATACACATATCTTTTACCTATTTATCTTATTGGCTATCTCCCACTGGAATCTAAAATCATGAGGTCAGGGATTTTTCTGGCTTGCTCACTGGTCACCTGGTCACGGTTAGAGCCTAAAATATGTCTGGCACATTGTATGCATTGAAAAAAATCTCTTGGGCTTCCCTGGTGGTGCAGTGGTTGAGAGTCCGCCTGCCAATGCAGGGGACATGGGTTCATGCCCCGGTCTGGGAAGATCCCACATGCCACGGAGCGGCTGGGCCCGTGAGCCATGGCCGCTGAGCCTGAGCATCCGGAGCCTGTGCTCCACAACGGGAGAGGCCACAACAGTGAGAGGCCTGCGTACTACAAAAAAAAAATCTCTTATTGGATTAATTCATGGATATATACAAATCTGAGAGTACTCAGCAAAACACTATATTTTCCTTTCAGTTTAAATAACATAGTACACAGAATATTTCTTGTAATCTTCAGTGGATTCTGGTTCACCTAAAATATCAGTGGTCTTTGGCAGAAGAGGTAAGTAAGAAAATAATTTAAAATACAGTAAAATTTCAAAGAAAGACAAGAAGGCCTTGAATCACACATTATGAAGGCGTTAAATACCCAACCAAAAGAAGAAGGGACAGACAAGAATATATATTTTTGAGAAGAAAATAAGTCAAAAATAGAATGTAATTGATAAGAAGTTTTAGATTATGCCTTCAGGATCAAATATTTTTAAAGAGAAGTTAACTAGAAACTTCTCTAAATGTTATGTGCATAATTATATTTTTAGACTGCTTTTTCTGAAAGCTTTCTGGTTTTTAGCCTATAAGGCTTTTATGAAAAGAGAAAAAGCCATTGAATTATATCATTTAAAAACTTGGGGCTTCCCTGGTGGCGCAGTAGTTGAGAGTCTGCCTGCCGATGCAGGGGACATGGGTTCGTGCCCCAGTCCAGGAAGATCCCACATGCCACAGAGTGGCTGGGCCCGTGAGCCATGGCCACTGAGCCTGCATGTCCGGAGGCTGTGCTCTGCAACGGGAGAGGCCACAACAGTGAGAGGCCCATGTACAGCTAAAAAAAAAAAAAAATTTGAAAGTTCTGCCTTCCAATAGAAGATGGTTGACTAAACATACACATTTCCTTTTCTTCCCACCACAAATCCCTCTGAAGTAATACAATATAAAAATATGAATAACTATGGTAATGCAGGAAAGCCAGGAAGGCTTGGACAGAAACAATGAGGATTTCTTGAACATATAAAGGAGATAAAATAGATGCTGAATGTCTTTCAAAACAAGATATAAACAAATTAGGTTTTAACTCAAAAAGTGAGTCTTTCTTCAGAAGAAACCCTGAAAAAAAATCCTAAAAGGAGAGAGGGCAGACAGCAAAAGCAAGAAGAACTACAATCCTGCAGCCTGTGGAACAACAACCACATTCACAGAAAGATAGACAAGATGAAAAGGCAGAGGGTTATGTACCAGATGAAGCAACAAGATAAAACCCCAGAAAAACAACTAAATGAAGTGGAAATAGGAAAACCATCCAGAAAAAGAATTCAGGATAATGATAGTGAAGATGATCCAGGACCTCACAAAAAGAATGGAGGCAAAGACCGAGAAGATGCAAGAAATGTTTAACAAAGATTTAGAAGAACTAAAGAGCAAACAGAGATGAACAACACAATAACTGTAATGAAAACTACACTAGAAGGAATGAATAGCAGAATAACTGAGGCAGAAGTACGGATAAATGACCTGGAAGACAGAATGGTGGAATTCACTCTTGAGGAACAGAATAAAGAAAAAAGAATGAAAAGAAATGAAGACAGCCTAAGAGACCTCAGGGACAACATTAAATGCAACAACATTTGCATTATACGGGTCCCAGAAGGAGAAGAGAGAGAGAAAGGACCTGAGAAAATATTTGAAGAGATTATAGTTGAAAACTTCCCTAACATGGAAAAGGAAATAGCCACCCAAGTCCAGGAAATGCAGAGTCCCATACAGGATAAACCCAAGGAGAAACACACTGAGACACATAGTAATCAAATTGGCAAAAATTAAGACAAAGAAAAATTATTGAAAGCAGCAAGGGAAAAATGACAAATAACATACAAGGGAACTCCCATAAGGTTAACAGCTGATTTCTCAGCAGAAACTCTACACGCCAGAAGGGAGTGGCATGATATACTTAAAGTGATGAAAGGGAACAACCTACAATCAAGATTACTTTACGCAGCAAGGATCTCATTCAGATTCAATGGAGAAATCAAAAGTTTTACAAACAACCAAAAGCAAAGAGAATTCAGTACCACCAAACCAGCTCTACAACAAATGCTAAAGGAACATCTCTAAGTGGGAAACAAAAGAGAAGAAAAGGACCTACAAAAACAAACCCAAAACAATTAAGAAAACGGTCATAGGAACATGAATACAAAAACAAGACCCATATATATGCTGTCTACAAGAAACCCACTTCAGACCTAGGGGCACATTCAGACAGAAAGTGAGGGGATGGAAAAGATATTCCATGCAAATGGAAATCAAAAGAAAGCTGGAGTGGCAATACTCATATCAGATAAAATAGACTTTAAAGTAAAGAATGTTACAGAGACAAGGAAGGACACTACATAAAGATAAAGGGATCAATCCAAGAAGAAGATATAACAATTATAAATATAAATGCACCCAACATAGGAGCACCTTGATACATAAAGCAACTACTAACAGCTATAAAAGAGGAAATCAACAGTAACACAATAATAGTGAGGGACTTTAACACCTCACTTACACCATGTACAGACCATCCAAAATGCAAATAAATAAGGAAACAGAAGCTTTAAATAACACAATAGACCAGATAGATTTAATTAATATTTATAGGGCATTCCATCACAAAACAGCAGATTACACTTTCTTCTCAAGTGGTCACGGAATATTCTCCAGGACAGATCACATCTTGAGTCATAAATCAAGCCTCAGTAAATTTAAGAAAATTGAAATCATATCAATCATCTTTTCTGACCACAACGCTATGAGATTAGAAATCAATTACAGGGAAAAAAAGTAAAAAACATGGAGACTAAACAATACATTACTAAATAACCAAGAGATCACTGAAGAAATCAAAGAGGGAATAAAAAAAACCTAGAAACAAATGACAATGAAAACACGATGATCGAAAACCTATGGGATGCAGCAAAAGCAGTTCTAAGAGGGACGTTTACAGCTATACAAGCTTACCTCAAGAAACAAGAAAAATCTCAAATAAACAATCTAACCTTACAGCTAAAGGAACTAGAGAAAGAAGAACAAACAAAACCAAAAGTTAGTAGAAGGAAAGAAATCATAAAGATCAGAGCAGAGATAAAGGAAAGAGAAACAAAGAAAACAATAGCAAAGATCAATAAAACTAAAAGCTGGTTCTTTAAGAAGATAAACAAACTTGATAAACCATTAGCCAGACTCATCAAGAAAAGGAGGGAGAGGACTCAAATCCATAAAATTAGAAGTGAAAAAGGAGAAGTTACAACAAACACTGCAGAAATACAAAGCATCCTAAGAGACTACTACAAGCAACTCTACGCCAATAAAATGGACAACTTGGAAGAAATGGACAAATTCTTAGAAAGGTATAAACTTCCAAGACTGAACAAGGAAGAAATATAAAATATGAACAGACCAATCACAAGTAATGAAATTGAAACTGTGATTTAAAATCTTCCAACAAGGGCTTCCCTGGTGGCGCAGTGGTTGAGAGTCCACCTGCCAATGCAGGGGACATGGGTTCATGCCCCGGTCCGGGAAGATCCCACATTCCGCGGAGCGGCTAGGCCCGTGAGCCGTGGCCACTGAGCCTGTGCGTCTGGAGCCTGTGCTCTGCAACGGGAGAGGCCACAAAGTGAGAGGCCCGCATACCACAAAGAAAAAGAAAAAAACTTCCAACAAACAGAAGTCCAGGCCCAGATGGCTTCACAGGTGAATTCTATTAAACATTTAGAGAAGAACTAACACCCATCCTTCTCAAACTCTTCAAAAAATTTGCAGAGGAAGGAACACTCCCAAACTCATTCTATGAGGCCACCATCACCCTGATACCAAAACCAGACAAAGATACTACAGAAAAAGAAAATTACAGACCAATATCACTGATGAATATAGATGCAAAAATCCTCAACAAAATACTAGCAAACAAAATCCAACAACACATTAAAAGGATCATGTACCATGATCAAGTGGGATTTATCCCAGGGATGCAAGGATTCTTCAATATACACAAATCAATCAATGTGATACACCATATTAACAAATTGAAGGATAAAAAACATATGATCATCTCAATAGATGCAGAAAAAGCTTTTGACAAAATTCAACACACATTTATGATAAAAACTCTCCAGAAAGTGGGCATAGAGGGAACCTACCTCAAGATAATAAAGGTCATATATGAGAAACCCACAGCAAACATCATTCTCAATGGTGAAAAACTGAAAGCATTTCCTCTAAGATCAGGAACAAGACAAGGATGTCCACTCTCGCCACTATTCTTCAACATAGTTTAAGAAGTCCTAGCTATGGAAATCAGAGAATAAAAAGAAAGAAAAGAGATACAAATTGGAAAAGAAGAAGTAAAACTGTCACTGTTTGCAGATGACATGATACTATACATAGAGCATCCTAAAGATGCCACCAGAAAACTACTAGAGCTAATCAATGAATTTGGTAAAGTTACAGGATACAAAATTAATGCACAGAAATCTCTTGTATTCCTATACACTAATGATGAAAAATCTGAAAAAGAAATTAAGGAAACACTCTCATTTACCATTGCAAAAAAAAGAATAAAATACCTAGGAATAAACCTACCTAGGGAGACAAACGACCTGTATGCAGAAAACTATTAGACACTGTTGAAAGAAATTAAAGATGAAACAAACAGATGGAGAGATATACCATGTTCTTGGATTGGAAGAATCAACATTGTGAAAATGACTATACTACCCAAAGCAATCTAGAGATTGAATGCAATCCCTATCAAATTACCAATGGCATTTTTTACAGAACTAGAGAAAAAAATCTTAAAATTTGTACAGAGACACAAAGGACCGCAAACAGCCAAAGCAGTCTTGAGGGAAAAAAATGGAGTGGGAGGAATAAGACTCTCTGACTTCAGACTATGCTACAAAGCTACAGTAATCAAGACAATATGGTACTGGTACAAAAACAGAAATATAGATGAATGGAACAGGATAGAAAGCCCAGAGATAAACCCACACACATATGGTCAACAAATCTATGACAGAGGAGGCAAGGATATACAATGGAGATAAAACAGTCTCTTCAATAAGTGTTGCTGGGAAAACTGGACAGCTAGATGTAAAAGAATGAAATTAGAACACTCCCTAACACCATACACAAAAATAAACTCAAAATGGATTAAAGACCTAAATGTAAGACCGGACACTGTAAAACTCTTAGAGGAAAACATAGGAAGAACACTCTTTGACAAAAATCACAGCAAGATCTTCTTTGATCTACCGCCTAGAGTAATGGAAATAAAAACAAAAATAAACAAATGGGACCTAATGAAACTTAAAACCTTTTGCAAAGCAAATGAAACTACAAGCAAGATGAAAAGACAACCCTCAGAATGGGAAAAAATACTTGCAAATGAATCAACGGACAAAGGATTAATCTCCAAAATATATAAACAGCTCATGCAGAGCAATATTAAAAAAACACACATCCCAATTAAAAAATGGGCAGAAGACCTAAGTAGACTTCTCTCCAAAGAGGACATACAGATGGCCAAGAAGCACATGAAAAGCTGCTCAACATCACTAATTATTAGAGAAATGCAAAGCAAAGCCCCAATGAGGTATCACCTCACACCAGTTAGAATGGGCATCATCAGATAATCTACAAACACAAATGTTGGAGAGGGTGTGGAGGAAAGGGAACCCTCATGCACTGTTGGTGGGAATGTAAGTTGATACACCCACTGTGGAGAACAGTATGAAGGTTCCTTAAAAAACTAAGAATTACCATATGACCCAGCAGTTCCACTACTGGGCATATACCTAGAGAAAACCATAATTCAAAAAGACACATGCACCGCAATGTTCATTGCAGCACTATTTACAATAGCCAGGTCATGGAAGCAACCTAAATGCTCATTGACAGATGAATGGATAAAGAAGAGGTGGTACATATATACAATGGAATATTGCTCAGCCATAAAAAGGAACGAAATTGGGTCATTTGTAGAGACGTGGATGAATCTAGAGACTCTCATACAGAGTGAAGTAAGTCAGAAAGAGAAAAACAAATATCACATATTAACGCATAGATATGAAACCTAGAAAAATGGTACAGATGAACCAGTTTGCAGGGCAGAAATAGAGACACAGATGTAGCGAACAAATGTATGGATACCAAGGGGAGAAAGCAGTGGCAGGTGGGGGTGGGGGTGTGATGAATTGGGAGATTGGGATTGACATGTATACACTGATGTGTATAAAATGGATGACTAATAACAATCTTCTGTATAAAAATTTTTTTTATTTTTTAAAAAAATAAAAAATCCTAAAAGCATAGGCAGCCAAAGCTGACCTATCTATTAAGCTATGAGTTGGTTGTTAAGGAGATTAAAGCTCCATAAGGCTCCAAGTTCAGTTGTAGTTGAGTACACCTTAATTTTCTCTATCTGCCAAGGTCCTCTTACAGCATAGTAAACCCACAGCTGAGAGAACAGGAGGACTACTGTCAGTAAATAAGGGATTCAATAAATTTCTGGAACACAAAAAGCATAAGAAGGAATAGCTATTGATGATGCAGAACAGAAGAAGGTATAGCCTAAAACACACACATACACACACATACACACACACACAACACACACACACAGAGACTGTACCACTGGGAGGTGTCTACCTAGTCTGTTGGTAAGACTCAGAAACACTATACTTGGTACATCAGATGGTTGAAGGGTGGTGCAGGCCCTAAAAACAAGAGTCTGCAGAGGAACAGTCAATCCTCTCCTGACAGCATGGTGTTTCTCCTTAAGGAAGAAAAAAAAGTGGGGAATTCTCTTTTAAAATGGAGTAAACTTTCTGGGAAAAACTGAAGTATTTCGGAGTCAGCACCCCAGAAACCCCACCACCACCTCCAGTTTCCCTAAAAGAAAACTTGCCAGCTGACAGGTCCCACCCCTGTTCACAGACCTCATGGTCAGCTTTTCTATTTTCTCATTTTGAAATACGAATGGAAAACCAAGGATCACCAGACATTTGAGGGAAAAAAACATAGTACACTAACTACAAATAACCTCAAGGAAACAGATAAAACCAAAACAAACAAAAAAAAGGCAGAAAATAACTTAGAAAATGTTAATTCGTACCCTAGGAGAAATCAAACTAAGATAAAAATCTCGGTTTTGTGTAACCTAAAGCTTAATCAATACTGGGGGTCTTTTTTAAAATATAAAATTAGAAATATAAAACTTGCTGCAAAAATAAATATTTATATATGAAAAATATGTCACAATTTAAATTACATGATCTTAGAGATTCCAATCCCTCTTTTTTGAGATCTATTCAGCCAGAAGAGCTTTCATAAAACTGTTTCCTGATTGTAACATAGCTTTACCTGCCCACTTAGAATACTCTACAACTCCCAGCAACTTTCTGAACTCAAGTGTGGGTCATTAGTTTTGTGGTAAATTTATTCTGGCAAAGATAAAAAAGGAGGGGGAGGAGAATGGAGATTAGAGAGCAAGAAAGGTATTTTTAACGTTACTGCCAAAAAACAAAAATCAATAAAAGTTTTGAAAGACATAGTTGAGGAAACCTCTCAAGAAAATAAGTCAAAGAACTCCTCCTCAAAAAAGAGAGGAAAGGGGTTTCCCTGGTGGTCCAGCGGGTAAGACTCTATGCTCCCAATGCAGGGGACCTGGGTTTAGTCCCTGGTCAGGGAACTAAATCCTGCACGCCTCAACAAAGAGTTCACATGCCGCAACTGAGGGGTCCACGTGCCACAACAAAGACCCAGTACAGAAAAAATAAATAAATAAATTTTTTTAGAAAGAGAGAGAGAGAAAAGATTAGACACAAAGAGGATTAATCCAAGTGGCCCATCATCAGACCAATAAAGAAAGGTTCCAGAAAAACGATTAGAGACAGCAGAACGGAGATAAGTATAAAATGAAAGAGGAGAATTTCCCTGGGTTAAAGACACACTCAGATTTTCAGACTAAAATATCCCCTCACATGCCCAAAAGTTGATGAGTAAAGACCCACACCTGTACATACTATTGTGGAATTTTAGAGTGCAAGAATTAAAGACAATATTCTAAATATTCCCAGTTAGAGAAAAATCAAAACATAAAAGGAAGCCACATACAGAGAAACAAGAATTAATCCAGCATCAGACTTCTCATTTGTAACACTAGATGCAAGAATACAACAAAACGTGGCTTCAAAGTTCTAAACAAGGGATTGGCAAAGTACATCCCATGGGCCAGACGCAGCCTGCTGCCTCTTTTGAAAATGAAGTTTTACTGGAACACAGCCAGGCTCATTCATTTACCTCTTGTCTATAACTTCTTTTATGCTACAAAGGCAGAGTTGAGTAGTTGCAACAGAAACCATATGGCTCACAAAGCCTAAAATATTTACTATCTGGCCCTTTACAGAAGTTTGCTGACCACTGCTCTTCAGGAAAATGATTATCAACCTAGATTTCTACAACCTTCCAAACCATAATGCAAGCTGGAGGGTAAGATATATTTACAAACATGAAAGAACTAATAGCTTAATCTATCATTCCCTCTTGGAGAATGGAATACAGAAGTGGAGTCATCACACAGAAAGGAAAAGGATGTGTGATCCAGGAAACAATGGCTCTTACATCAGAGAATAGTAAGAAAAGTGTAAGGATGACAACCGTGCAGCAAGTCAGGGCACCCAATCCATACTGTGTTGGGAAGACAGAGGAGAGGTCTCTAGGAAACAGAACTTGACAGGATTGACATAATGAAGAGAGTGAGGTAGCGGGGAAATGAGGCTATGGTGAAGGCAATACTCTTCAGGGAGAGAACTCCATTTTCTCTAATAATGTAAATACTGACTATTGAGTTTCAATGTGTACCATGAGCCTGTAAGCAAACATGGAAGATTCAATCATGACTGCAAAAAAGAAAGTAAATGTCATCAATCATTACAGTGTAAAAGGAAAAATACAGATCAAAAAGGCTGAAAGATTAAGGGGAGAGGAGACTTAAAGGAAAACTCTCTTCTCTTTGTAATATCTTCATCTTACAGAGTGAGGCAGGACTCTGATGTATCAAGTAATAAAGGTACAATGCTGACCAATACAGAAATCAAAAGTGATAATGGAACTATACTGTAAAGAGAGAAAAGAGGGAGTATGTGGTATAAGTAAATTAAAATGTCTAAATCTGATCAAGTAAGTAACAGTGATATAAATGTGTCATTTAGAAATAGGGTTGAAATCACCTAGAAAAAAAACTGGTAAAAGTGTTTAAAATGGCTCTGGGAAGCAGAAGTGGGAGTGGGAGGGATGGGGCAGAATTGATGTTTTTAAGCATAAGTCTGTCTGCATTTGATTTTCTAATGATGTGCTTGGTAAATGTTTATTTTAAATGAATAACAAAGTTGTTATTAACCTCTGGATGATGAAATTAAATAATGAAATGGAATGAAATGAAATGAAATGAGCTGGACTGCATGCAGAGTAGATTCACCACTCCTACTCTCACACCAGTGTGCTGCTGCAATTGTCCCTGGGATAAATAAAGCAAATTTGCTCCATATTGCTTCATTATCTCCTTCTGTACTGTTATTATCAAATATACTATTTATTGTCAAATATACATTTTAATGCATATATTTTCATATATATAGTATATACTCAAAAATATGGTGTTATAATTATTTCATTATTGATTTAAACATTCTTACATTTTTAAGGAAATATAAAAGAAAAGATGGAAAAATACATATGCAGACTGTTACACATACCTACATATTTAACATTTCCTGTGGTCTGCATCTTTCCTGTGGATCTGGGTTAACATCTTCTGTCATTTCCTTCCTTTCTGCTGGACTTTTTTTTTAGTATTCCATAAAGGGAAAGACTGCTATGAATTCTCTCAGCTTTTGTAGATCTAGGAATGTCTTCATTTTATCTTATAATTTTTGAAGAATAATTTTGTTGGATATTGGCAGGTTTGTTTTTCCCCAGAACTTTGATTATGGCATTTCACTGTCTTTGGATCTCTCTTGTTTCTGATGAGAAGTTAGCTGTTTATTTCTGTATTGTTAATGCTCTCTGTGTGATGAGTTGTTTTTTTCTTGTGGCTTTCAAGATTTTATTTTTGACTTTCAGTAGTTGCGCTATGATATGTCTAAATGTGATTCTCTTTATGTTTATACTAGATTCATTGAGATTCTCAGATGTGTAGGTAAATGTTTTTCATCAAATTTGGGATTTTTTTTTAAAACAAGTAGCTGTAAATATAGGTCAATATATATGAACCTCATGGTAACCACAAATCAAAAACCTAAAACAGATTCAAAAAAAAAAGAAACAGAGAGAAAGGAACCCAACATAACACTAAAGAAAATCATCAAACCACAAGAGAAGAAACTAAAAGAAGAAAAAAACAGAGAACTATAAAAACAATCCAAAAACAATTAACAAAATGGCAATAAGTACATACCTATCAATAATCACTTTAAATGTAAATAGACTAAATGCTCCAACCAAAGACATAGGGTGGCTGAATGGATAAAAAACAATACCCATCTATATGCTATCTTAAGACTTCAGAACTTAAGACACATACAGACTGAAAGCAAAGGGATGGAAAAAGATATGTGGTGCAAATGGAAATGAAAAGAAAGCTGGGGTAGCAACACTCATATCAAACAAAATAGACA
This sequence comes from Leucopleurus acutus, assembly GCF_964270905.1. Taxonomy (NCBI): domain Eukaryota; kingdom Metazoa; phylum Chordata; class Mammalia; order Artiodactyla; family Delphinidae; genus Leucopleurus; species Leucopleurus acutus. The sequence goes on along the minus strand of NC_139147.1, from coordinate 19,153,471 downwards.
TTAAGACAAAGTCTATAACAAAAGACAAAAAAGAGCACTAATGATAAAAGGGTCAATTGAAGAAGAGAATATAACATTCATAAACATATATGTACCTAATATAGGAGCACCTAAATATATAAAGCAAGTAATAACAGACACAAAGGGAGAAATTGAAAGTAATACAATAATAGTAGGGGATTTTAATACCCCATTTACATCAATGGGCCAACCATCCAGAGAGAAAATCAATATGGAAACAGTGGCCTTAGATGACACATTAGACCAGATGAACTTGATCTCTATAGAACATTCCAACCAAAAGCTGTAGAATACACATTCTTTTCAAGTACATGAAACTTTTTTCAGAGTAGATAACATGCTAGGCCACATAACAAGTCTCAATAAATTTAAGAAGACTGAAATCATATCAAGCAGTTTTTCCAACCACAACATGAAATTAGAAATCAACTACAGGAAGAAAGCTAGAAAAAACAAAAACACATGGAGACTAAAAAAGAAAAAAAAAAAAGCATGCTACTAAAAAACCAATAGGTCAATGAAGAAATCAAAAAGGAAATCAAAAAATACCTTGAGACAAATGAAAATAGAAACACAACTTTCAGATCTATGCCAAGATGGGCCAATATCTGGAAAATAATTAATGTGATACACTACATTAACAAAACAAAGGAAAAAATCACATGATCATCTCAATAGATGCAGAAAAAGCATTTGACAAATTCAACATCTATACATGATAGAAACTAACAATAAAGTTGCTATAGAGGGAACATACCTCAATGTAATAAAGTCCATTTATGACAAACCCACTGCTAACTTCATACTAAATGGTGAAAAGCTGAAAGCATTTCCTCTGAGATCAGGAACAAGACAAGGATACCTTCTCTCACCACTTTTTAAATATAGTATTGGAAGTGCTAACCACAGAAATCAGACAATAAAAGGGGATAAAAGACATCCAAATTTGAAGGGAAGAAGTAAAGCTGTCACAACTTGCAGATGATATGATACTTTATATATAATAAAGACTCCACCAAAGAAGTATTAGATCCAATAAATAAATTCAATAAAGCTGTAGGATACAAGATTAATATACAGAAATCTGTTGCAATTCTATACACTAATAATGAAATATCAGAAAGATAAATCAAGAAAGCAATCCCATTTACGATCAAATCAAAAAGAATAAAATACCTAGGCATAAATTTAACTGAGAAAGTGAAAGACCTGTACTCTGAAAACTATAAAACATTAATGAAGGAAATTAAATGCAATACAAATAAATGGAAATATATCCTGTGTTCATGGATTGGAAGAATTAATATTGTTAAAAATTCTATACTACCCAAAGCAATATGCAGATTCAATGCAATCACTATCAAAATACCCATGGCATTTTTCACAGAACTAGAATAAATAATTCTAAAATTTGTATGGAAACACAAAAGATCCTCAATAACCAAAACAATCTTGAGAAAGAAGAATAGAGCTGGAAGAATCATACTCCCTGACTTTAGACTATACTACAAAGTTACAGTAATTAAAACAGTAGGGGGATTCACTGGTGGCACAGTGGTTAAGAATCCGCCTGCCAATGCAGGGGACATGGGCTTGAGCCCTGGTCCGGGAAGATCCCACATGCCATGGAGCAACTAAGCCTGTGCACCACAGCTACTGAGCCTGCACTCTAGAGCCCATAAGCCACAACTACTGAAGCCCACATGCTTAGAGCTCAGGCTCTGCAACAAGAGAAGCCACTGAAATGAGAAGCCCGTGCACCACAACGAAGAGTAGCCCCCACTTGCTGCAACTAGAGAAAGCTCGTGCCCAGCAACAAAGACCCAACTCAGCCAAAAATAAATACATAAATTTATTTTTTTTTAAAGTATGATACTGGCACAAAAACAACCACATAGATCAATGGAACAGAATAGAAAGCACAGAAATAAACCCATACACATATGGTCAACTAATCTATGAAAAAGGAGGCAAGATATACAATGGGGAAAAGACAGCCCCTTCAATAAGTGGTGTTAGGAAAACTGGACAGCTACATGTAAAAAAATGAAACTAGAACATTTTCTCAAAAATAAACTCAAAATGAATTCAAGATTTAAATGTAAAACCTGAAACCATAAAACTCCTAGAAGAAAACATAGGCAGTATGCTCTTTGACATTGGTCTTAGCAATACTTTTTTGGATATGTCTCAGGCAAGGGAAACAAAAGCAAAAATAAACAAATGGGACCTAATTAAAGTTAAAAGCTTTTTCACAGTAAAGGAAACCATCAACGAAATGAAAGGGCAATCTACTGAATGGGAAAAGATATTTGCAAATGATATGTCTGATAAGAGGTTGATACCCAAAATATATAAAAAGCTCATAAACTCAATATCAAAAAAACAACCAATCTGATTTAAAAATGGGCAGAGGACTTGAATAGACATATTTCCAAAGAAGACATACAAATGGCTAACAGACACATGAAAAGATGTTCAACATCACTAATCATCAGGGAAATGCAAATCAAAACCACAATGAGATATCACCTCACACCTGTTAGAATGGATATCATCAAAAAGACAAGAAATAACAAGTGTTGGCAAAGATGTGGATTAAAAGGAATTCTCACGCACTGTTGGTGGGAATGTAAATTGGTATAGCCACTATGGAAACAGTATGGAGTTTCCTCAAAAAAATTATAAATATAACTACTATACAATCCAGCAACTCTACTTCTGGGTATTTATCCAAAGAAAACTAAAACACTAATCTGAAAGATATACACACCCCAATGTTCATAGCAGTATTATTTACAATAGCCAAGATATGGAAGCAATATAGTTTGCTTCCAAAAGATGAATGGATAAAGAAAATGTGCCATATATATACAACAGAATATTACTCAGCCATGAGAGAGAATGAAATTTTGCCATTTGCAACAACATGGATGGAGCTGGAGGGTATTACATTTAGTGAAATAACTCAGAGAAAGACAAATACTGTATGTTTCACTTACATATGGAATCTAAAAAATAAATGAACAAATATAACAAAACAGAAATAGACTCACAGATACAGAGAACAACTTAGGGGTTACCAGAGAGGAGTGGGGTGGGGGCGGGCAAAACAGGTGAAGCGGATTAAGAGGTACAAACTACTAGGTATAAAATAAATAAGTTACAAGGATGTAATTGTACAGCAGAGGGAACTTAGTCATTATTTTATAATAACTTTGTATGGAGTGTAATCTATAAAAATATTGAATTACTATGTTGTACACCTGAAACTAATATAATATTATAAGTCAACTATACTTCAATAAAAAATTAAGGAAGTTTTTGGCCCTTAGTTCTTCAAATTTTTTTTTCTACTCCTTTCTCTCTCCTCTCTTTCTGGAACTCCCATTACATGTATGCTGTACACTTTATGTTGTCCTAAGGTTTCCTTTTTCTTCAATTTTCTTCTTTTCATTTTTCAGATTGAATTATTTCTATTGATCTTTTTCTTCCTTCAAGTCTCTTATTTTTTTCCTCTGTTATTTCAAATCTGCTGTTAAGCCTGTCTGATAAAATTTTTTATTTCAGTAATTGTATTTTTCAACTCTAGAATTTACATTTTGGGTTTTTTTATAGTTCTCTATTTATATTTTCTGTGTATTAAGTCATCATCATCACATTTTCCTTTCATTATTTGAACATAATTTCCTTTAATTCTTTGAAAATATTTATAATAGCTGCTTTGAAGTTTTTGTCTATAACCCCAAACTTGGGCTCACTCTGAGCAGTTTCTGTGGACTTCTTTCTTTTTTACTTTTTTTTTTTTAACTGAGTATGGGTTATATTTTCCTGTTTCTTGCATATCAAGTAAATTTTGTTTTTTTAAATGAACATTTTTAGATAAATATTGTAGGAATCCTTTATTCTGTTTTATCTTTCTTAGGGTTGTGGAGTTTTTTAACTTTTTTTAGCAATTTATCCAGACTTAAGCTGTGGAATCACTGATGTCTATTCTCAGTTTTGTAATTACTTTTTTAGACTATTTATCTAAAGGTCTCCCTTTTATACACATAGCTTATTGGTAAACCAATGATGTGGGCAGAAGTTGAGCTCAAATTCCTCATTCCCATAGGACTTCCACCTCTGTCAATTGATTTTTGTGTTGCTTGCAAAATTCAAAGTTACAACCAGTCCTCAAGTTTTCCTTGACTTTCACTTTTCACCAGGCTCTCTCAGGTCTCTCCCATGCATGTACAGTTTTATAGTCAGCCAAGAATGTAGAGAGAGTTTATATCAGGCGTTCTATGGATAACTCATTTCCAGGGTTTCCCCATTAAATTTCTGGCTAGTCTACCATTCACCCCAACCAGAACCACAAAGTCAGATTTGCAAAGCTATAGCTATTCCCCATTTATTCCCAACCATGTCCACCCCTTTTAAACAACAAAGCCAAGTATTTTCACACCCCCCACCCAAATTTAGTTCACTTCCCTTGCAGCAAAGCTGTTTGTTTCAAGATCATTCCCATGCTGATAAAACTATCATTTTTGCCAGCTAAGTTCGGGTGGGGCAAGTGCAGGAAGGATGAATACAGTCCCAGTCAAAAGGCCACACTCTACTGTCCTTACCTGAAGTTCTAGCATTTTTTCAAGAATAAATTCTTCCCAATTTTTTATCTGACTTTGGATGATTTCCAGTGCCCAGCCTCTTCACAGCTTCATAAATGGATTTGCCTTCCCTCAAAGAGATTTGAGAAAAAAATACCACCTAAAAACACAAGAACAGACTGTTTATAAAACAAATCAAACCAAAAATCTAGCCACTTAGTAATGTTTGAGTCTTATGAAAAGTGCTTGAATACTAAGAAATGTAAACTCTGATTATGGACTAATTAGAAATTAATAAAACTAGGACAACACATATAAAAACTAATGAAATTGTGCCAAAGTGGTATGCAAAGAAGTATTTTTAGCTTTACAATTATTTATAAGAAAGAAAGAAAGAGAGAGAGAAGGAAAGGAAGAGAGAAAGAAAAGGAAGGAAGGAAGGAAGGAAGGAAGGAAGGAAGGAAGGAAGGAAGGAAGGAAGGGAGGGAGGGAGGGAGGGAGAAAGGTCCTAAGGAATTAGAAAAAGAACAATAACCAATAAATAAAAAACAATAAATAAATAACAATAAAATAAACCAAAATAAAATAGAAGGAAGAAAAGCATACAGTTAAAAGAAGAAAGTAATGAAATATGGAAGAGAAAATTAATCTTGGAAAATAAATATAGGAACTGGTTCTTTGGAAAACAGCAGTGAAATACACAAACTCCAAGCAAGTCTAATGAAGGAAAACATCACTAGAATTAAGCTCCGTGAGAGCCTTATTTGCCACTGCATTCTCAGCACCAAGAAAATTGCCTGGTATATATAGGTACTCTGTAGATATTTGTTAAATCAAAAAACTGAATGAACAAACATTAAATTTCTTAAAGAATATAGAAACAAATACAGAATAGAACTTTTAAAGCACATGCTTCTCACTTGTAGGTCTGCAAGTTGGCTACATATCTGCTGGACTATGTTGAGTTTCAGATTCTGGGGTTCAAGCTCTAAGCCCCAAGGCTCCAGGCTAAATGCTATATTCAGTTCTATTCCATATATCTTCATCTTCATCTTGGACCAGAGACTTCTCATTGCATTCTCTTCTCATGATAGATCACAGGCATACAAGAGGCCAAGCAAAATTATGAAGGCACACTTAATGCCTTTACAAGCATCCATCCACTAACATTCTATTGTCCAAAGGTAGACAATGGGGCAATGTCTTAACCAGTTCAGGCTATAACAGAGTACCATAGATTGGGTAGCTTAAACAACATATATTTCTCACAGTTTTGGAGGCAAGATCAAGGTGCAAGCATGGTCAGATTCTCTTCCAGTTTGTAGATGACTGCCTTCTTGCTGTATCCTCATATGGTGGAGAGATCATCTCTCATGTGTCTCTTTTTATCACAGCACTATTCCCATTCATGAGGGCTCCACCCTCATGTCCTAATTACCTCTCAAAAGCCCCACCTCCAAATATTATCACACTGGGAATTATAACTTTTACATATGAATTTTAGGGGGCAAAAGCATTCAGTCTATAGCAGGCATGAAAATATACCACACCCACTCCAGTGTATTGTATGGTTATATGCCAGAAGGAAGTAGTAATGGATTAAGAACAGTAATCCAATGTACCACAAAGCTCAATTTACCACAATAACTGATATGAAAAATAAGTCTATAATGAGGTAACATTTCTTACCTATGCAATTGAGAAAAATCCTAAATATATTTTCTTGGTGGGGCTATGGGGAAACAGGTATTCTCATACGTTAGTAGTTAGAATACAAAACAGTCCCTCTGAAAGGGAATTTGGCAACCTCTAGAAAAATTATATATGCATTTCTTCTTTGACCCAGCAATTCCACATCTAGCAATCTATGCAAAAGACACATTGGTGTGACTATCAGTTTTTATGTGTCAGCTTGGCTAGATTATAGTCCTCAGTTATTCATTCAAACACTAATCTAAGTGTTGCTGTGAAGGTATTTTGTAGATGTGATTGATGGCCATAATCAGTTTACTTTAAGTAAGAAGGATTATACTAAGTAGTTTGAATGGGCCTGATTCTTTCAGTTTGAAAGTTTTAAGAGCAGAAGTTTCCCTGAGGAAGAAGAAATTCCCACCTGTGAACTAGAACTTCACCTTACGAGCAAGATTTCTAGCCTTCCTGACACCCTGTCCTGCCAATTTCAACTGACCTAGTCAGTGTCAACAATCACTCAAGCCAATTCCTTGCAATAAATATCCTACTAGTTCTGTTTCTCTGGTGGAACCCTGACTAATAAAATTGGTAAAAATACCAAAAGGCATAACACAAGAGTATTCATTATAGCACTATTTATAATTGCAAAAACTTGAAAATGTCCATTAATATGGGGACTGCAATGGAGGACTATTGCTATGGACTGTAAGCTAGTGTTCCCTCAAAGTTCATATGTTGAAACCTTCATCCCCAATGCGATGGTGTTTGGAGATGGGGCCTTTAGGAGGTAATTAGGTCATGAGAATAGAACCCTCCTCATGAGATTAGTGCCTTTATAAGAAGAATCAGGAGACAGTTTGCTTCCTCTCTCCATCGTGTGAGGACACAAGAAGGCAATATCTACAAACCTGGAAGAAGAGTCTTATTACACCCCAGATCTGCTAGCACCTTGATCTTGGACTTCCATCCTACAGAACAGTAAGAAATAAATTTCTGTTGATCTAGTCTATGATATTTGTTATAGCAGCCCAAACTGTATAAGACAATAATGCATCTAAAATAAGGAATAAAGACTAACTCTATCTTCTGCTATGGTGTGATATCCAAAATGTATTGCAAATCAAGAAACACAAGATAAAGAAAAGTGTAGACAGCACACTGACATTTATGTAAGAAAGGAAGATATATGCTCAAAAATTGAAGGATAAATTTTAAAAATATATTTTAAGGAAAGTAAAAGAAGAAACAGAGAGAAGACAGGAAGAAAAGATAAACTTCTCTAAATATACTTGTTTTCTAAATTTGAGTTTGAAACCATGCAAATGACTTATGAAAATACATAAAACAAAAATAACTCAAAATAAAATAGCAATACCTAAAAATTGAAAGTAAATTAAAGAAGTGAACTTAATTGTGAATCATGTTATTAGCCAACAGGGAGAAATTACTTCAAGTGACTTTAAAACGAAGTATTTGTACTATACATCCCCTGTGGGCTATACTCTGAGGACAAAGAGAAGTGAAAAAAAATTATAAAGTATTAAGCTGTTTTCAGTAGTAATATTACCAGCAACAGTGCTGGTGTTATACACTCTGGTGTGTGTGTAGTAGGATAAAGTAAACAAGTAGTAATGTAAAGATACCTGGCATGGGAGAGAAGAGATACAGGTGTGACATCAAAGTAAAGTAATACCATGTAGTTTTAAATATAAACTAAAAATATTAGTGAGAGGTAGTAGTTAATGATAAGGGTTAACTTGTCCAAGAATGGTCACCTGCAAGGAGAAGGAGCTGGCCTCTGTGAAGCTATGTGACAACTGGCTACAACCCAGCCACCCAAGGCAATCAGTCCTGGCCAAGCATCATGTTTAGACCTAGCAACTCCCTCTGTATTAGTTTCCTATGCTGCTGTAACAAACCTCCACAAACTTAATACTTTAAAACAACATAGATTTATTATTCTACAGTTCTGAAAAGCAGAATTGTAAAATGGATCAGCAGAGCTCTGTTCCTTTAGAAGGCTCTAGGGGAGAATCTGTTTTCCTGCCTGTTCCAGCTTCTAGAAGCTGCCCACATTCCTTGGCTCATGGCCTTCTTCCATATTCAAAGCCAGTGATGGCTGGGACAGTCTTTCTCACATCAAGTTATACTCTGATGCCAACTTTTTTGCTTCCCTCTGTTACATTTAAATGACCCTTGTGATCAAATTGGGTCCACCTGAAGAATTTAGTATAATCTAATTTTAAGGTCAACTGATGGGCAAATGTAATTCTTACTAAAACCTTAATTCTCACTTTCCATGTAACATAACATATTCACAGGATCCAGGGATTAGGACGAGGACATCTTTGAGAAGACCATTATTCTGCTTCCTAAACACCTCACCCAGGACATGCCAGGAAAGAGGTTTATGTTTCCCCAACTACGAATGCTAATATGGTGAATTCTGTCACTAACTTGTTATATCATACAGCTACAACCAGAAGGCTTGGACCCTGGCCCCCGATCACATCAGGAGAAAGGCAAGTGCCTCCCTAATCATGATGCTTAAAGCCACACAGCCCAGGAGTCAGTTATCACTCTCCCAAAATCTAAGTCTTTTCCTGTCAGGTTACTGTGACCCACCTTAGAATGTGAATGGTAACAAGGAACCTTCACATCTGCTGCTGCCAATGTACTCATGAATTTTCCCCAACGAACACCAACCCAGCAGCTTTGGTGCTATTAAATTATTTGCTCCATGGAAATTGAATACAGCCTAGTGCTTAAAGCATTAAATCGTGGTCAATCAAAATGCTTGGAGCCTGCCCCATCAGATAATTTTGATAAGAGCAAACAAAAGTACTTAACACTCTAGCGAATTAAAGCAAACATTTTGTTACAGAAGATAGTAATGCAGTAATGAGAAGAGAAAAGAACAATGACAGAAAACCTATACTATCCAGAACCCATATTCACACAAGCCAGAGAGACAGGGACAGTAAAACCGAATGCGTGGTCATCTACAGCAAGAACAGGGCACTTGTAGTTTCTCTCACTGGGATGACACAAAAATGATCTTACTATTTTGCCAAATGATCTTACTATCTTCATACCTTCATACCAGAAGCCTTCGAACCAGGCTTCTTAAATCCCTAGAAGTCTCATAATTAGTTACACCAGTAGCTATTTCTAGAGCTAAGTTTGCCTGTTGCATAACATATTTTTTTAAATTTAAGAATATGCAGCATGAACAAAAATTAATTCAAAATGGATCAGAGACCTAAATGTAAAATGCAAAACTCTAAAACTCCTAGAAGAAAACATAGAAGACCAAGAAGAACTTGGGTGTGTTGATGACTTTTTAGATATAACCCTGAAGGCTACATGATACATGAATGAAATAATTGATAAGCTAAACTTTTTCAAGATTAAAAACTTCTCTGTGAATACTGTTATCCAAAGTATACAAACAACTACTAAAACTCAACAATAAGAAAATAAACAACCTGATTAAAAAATGGGTCAAACACCTTAACAGATACCTCACCAAAGAAGATATACAGATGGAAAGTAAGCATATCAAAAGATGCTCTACCTCATACGTCATCAGGAAAATGCAAACTAAAACAGCTAGATACCACTACACACATTAAAATGTCCAAAATCCAGGACATTGACAGCAAACGCTGGAGAGGATGTGGAGCAACAGGAATTCTCATTCATTGCTGGAAAGAATGCAAAATGACACAGCCACTTTGGAAGACAGTTTGGGAGTTTCTTACAAAACTAAACATAATTTTGCCATACAACCCAGCATGCAACCCAATCATGCATCTTGGTATTTACCTAAATATCTAAAACCTAATTACCTAAATTCCTAAAATGACCCTAAAAGTGAAGATTTATGGCCACACAAAAACCTGCACACAGATGTGTACAGCAGCTTTATTCATAATTGCGAAAACTTGGAAGCAACCAAGATGTCCTTCAGTAGGTGAATGAATAAACTGTAGTACATCCAAACAATGGGATATTATCAGCACTTAAATGAGCTATCGAGCCATGAAAAGACATGGAGGCATCTTAAATGCATATTACTAAGTGAAAGTAGCCAATCTTAAAGGCTATTTACTATATGACATTCTGGGAACTCCAAAACTATGGGGACAGTAAAAAGGTCAGTGGTCGCCAGGGGTTGGAGTATGAGGCAGGAATGAGTAGGCAGAATACAGTATTTTTAGGGCAATGAAAAACTCTAAATGATACCATAATGGCAGATATATGTCTTTATACTTTTGTCCAAACCCATAAAATGTACAACATCAAGAGTGAACTCTAAGATAAACTATAGATTCGGGGTGACTATGATGTGGCAATGCAGGTTCATTGGTTTTAACAAACATACCAATCTGGTGGTAATGTTAATAATGGGGCAGTCTCTGCATGTGTGAGGGCAGGGGGTATATGTGAAATCTCTGTACCTTCTCAATTTTGCTGTGTCTCTGAAACTATTCTTTAAAGAAAAAAAAAAAAGAATACACAACTTGTCCTGTATTCTCTTGTACATCCTTGGACACTTGCCCAGTAGATTCATGATTCCAGCATATCTAATGCCCTAAAAGATTATATTAGTGTTTGCACACAATTTATTACTCCAAGGAAGCCAAAGTTATTAATAAACTAATCTATACACACTTTTTCTCCATATGAGGTGGGAATCTTCTGTTTTCTACAAATCGACCCAATGGAGGTAGAACTTCTTGAATTATTTTACATCATTTCTCAGTATAATTTGTGAATATGATTTCCAAGTATAGTGGTAAAGACAGCATGTAAATGCAAAAGTGATCATTTAATGGTTAGAGGAACAATAAGAATAGAATAAAGAACTTTAAGATTTAAGGCTGTCAGTCTCTTCAGCAAGTGGTGTTGGGAAAGTTGGACAGCCACATGTAAATTAATAAAGTTAAAACACTCCCTCACACCATACACAAAAATAAACTCAAAATGGCTTAAAGACTTAAATATAAGACATAACACCATAAAACTCCTAAAGAGAACATAGGCAAAACATTCTCTGGCATAAATCATAGCAGTGTTTTCTTAAGTCAGTCTCCCAAGGCAATAGAAATAAAAGTAAAAATAAACAAATGGGACCTAATCAAACTTATGAGCTTTTGCACAGCAAAGGAAGCCATAAACAAAACAAAAAGACAACCTATGGACTGGGAGAAAATACTTGCAAACAATGTGACCAACAAAGGCATAATTTCCAAAATATACAAACACCTCATACAACTCAATAACGAAAAAACAAACAACCCAATCAAAAAATGGGCAGAAGAACTAAATAGACATTTCTCCAAAGAAGACATACAGAGGGCCAACAGGCACATGAAAAGATGCTCAACATCACTAATTATTAGAGAAATGCAAATCAAAACTACAATGAGGTATCACCTCACACCAGTCAGAATGGCCATCATCAAAAAGGCTACAAATAATAAATGCTGGAGAGGGTGTGGAAAAAAGGGAGCCCTCCTACACTGCTGGTGGGAATGTAAACTGGTACAGCCACTATGGAGAGCAGTATGGAGGTTCTTTAAAAAACTAAAATTAGGGCTTCCCTGGTGGCACAGTGGTTGAGAGTTTGCCTGCCGATTCAGGGGACACAGGCTCATGCCCTGGTCTGGGAAGATCCCACATGCCGTGGAGCGGCTGGGCCCGTGAACCATGGCTGCTGAGCCTGCGTGTCCAGAGCCTGTGCTCCGCAACGGGAGAGGCCACAACAGTGAGAGGTCCATGTACAGCTAAAAAAAAAAAAAAAAACTAAAATTAGAGTTACCATATGATCCAGCAATCCCACTCCTGGACATATATCTGAAGAAAAGTTTAATTTGAAAAGATACACGTGCCCCAATGTTCACAGCAGCACTATTTACAATAGCCAAGACTTGGAAACCTAAATGTCCATTGACAGATGAATGGATAAAGAAGATGTTATATGTGTGTGTATATATATATATATATATAGAATACTACTCAGCCATAAAAAAGAATTAAATAATGCCATTTGTAGCAACATGGATAGACCTAGAGATTATCATACTAAGTGAAGTAAGTCAGAGTAATACAAATATCATATGATATCACTTATATGTGGAATCTAAAAAATGATACAAATGAACTTATTTACAAAACAGAAATAGACTAGGCTCCCTGGTGGCGCAGTGGTTGAGAGTCCGCCTGCCGATGCAGGGGACACGGGTTCGTGCCCCGGTCCGGGAAGATCGCACATGCCACAGAGCGGCTGGGCCCATGAGCCATGGCCGCTGGGCCTGCGCGTCCGGAGCCTGTGCTCCGCAACAGGAGAGGCCACAACAGTGAGAGGCCCGCGTACTGCAAAAAAAAAAAAAAAAAAAAGAAGAAGAGAAAAACAGGCCTGGAGATGCAGAAGAGGGTACAAAAGAGCCACTAGGAATATTTAACTAATTTAAAAATAAATCTCTGAAAAGAGAAAACTGAGATTATTTTATTTATATAAAAGAATACAGAGAGAAAACCAAACACCATTATGATAGTCAATGCGTGCATTCAACATATGTCAATTCATATTATGAATCCCTAGCCCCCAATGTAATTGTACTAGGAGATGGAGCTTTTAGGAGGTAATTAAGGTTAAACAAGGTCATAAGGGTGAAGTCCTAATTCAACAGGACTAGTGGTCTTATAAAACAGAGAGACACCCCTCTCTATGTGCATGCTCTGAGGAAAGCCCATGGGAGGCCATGGCAAGAAGTTAGCTATCTGGAAACCAGGAAGAGAGAGAGCCCTCACCAGGAACCAAATTGGCTGGCACCTTGATCTTGTACTTCTCAACCTCCAGAACTGTGAGTAATCGATGTCTGCTTTTTAGGCCCCCCAGTCTACATTAATTTTTATGTCAGCCCAAGCCAGCTAAGTTAACACATCAAAGTACCACTGAGTTTGCAGAATGGTTCCAGGGCCTGGTTTGTTCACACTGGTCTTCAGGCAGAAACAGAACACAGGAACGAATAGCGCTGGTGCTCAGAGAAGTCTCTCTGGTCATTTCAGAGAAGAAGAAAAAAAAAAAAAGTCAGTGGAGAGTGATTTACTGCGAGTGACTCATCAATTCACCAACTGAAGCTAAGAACGCTGGGCCAGGCCAGTAGAGATAAGAGCTCGGCTGGGGTCAGATACTGAGTGAAGGGAGTGCCATGGGGGGGTGGCTGGAGGAGTTTTCTCTATATGTGATGATGGTAGATGGGGAAGCAGAATGGTTCCCTGCCAATGTTGTTCATAAACCAAAATATTTTTAGGATCTCCGTTCAATCCCAAGACTCTAACTCTTCCTTTATTACCTGAAATTTTCCAACACACTGTGACAACCTGGCTTCCCAAAACATAAAAAAGGAGAAATTGTCTAAGAGCAAAAAGTTTTCATTACCATAAAGTTTAAACATTAAGGTTATAAAATAAGTTATCTACAGAAGGCAGGCAGCATATATATAGACAAAAGGATTCTCACGAGGTAATTGGTGCGTACAAATGATTGACAATTAGGGCATAACTAATCAGAGCCTGTAACTCAGTGCAACAAACACTACTCTCTTATTTAGATGTCTGACTTCATTCCACTGTGCTTTTGGAAGGGGTGAAAGGAAAAGACAAAGTTGAAAGGTTAATTGTAATTTGTAAACTTCATCTCTTTAATGGAAAGAGATTTTAAAAGGAGAGGGGGACACACCTTTATCCTCTGAAGGGGAAGACAGGCATCCCAGCATTGAAGAGTATCATGTAACACTCTAAATCAGAAACCCATTTACAGAGGAAATGCCGGTAGGAAAACATAGACTTCAGATTTACTTCCAAGACGTTATAACAGTGAAAGGAATAAAAGTTAAATTATGATAGGAAGAAAACCCAACTTCTTATGCTCTATGTATGAAAACCAAACACCATTCATTAAGTCTGGACATCTTATGCAGGCAAATATTTAGCCTTGGGCATTAATTATGGTTGTGCCAATGATGGGGTCTAGAGGATGCCAATTCAACCCGTTACATCCCCAGGAACGGAAAGCATCCACAAGTTCATGGAGTAGTGAATTATCTCCATTTTATTATTCAACTAAAACCCTGTGCTACATTACATAAGCTGGCCAAGCCTGAAATGTCAGTCTATTTCTTCACCCACCATCTAAAAACTATGATCCACTCTGACAAACGTCTCTTTCTTATATTCTTCCAAAAGCCTGAGCTTCAAGATGAGTTTAATACTAAGCTTCCTGGAATTATTTTTAATTTTTTCCATGATTAATTTTTAAGGAGAGAGGTTGTAGGTTGGTTCCTAATCATTCCCTGTGATTGTTGTAGTTTCTGCAGAATTTCATTAATTTATGGTGTGTTTGCCAAAACTTCTTCATTGGTATATAGTTGTGTCAGTTGCCACAATCAATTCATCATTATCTATAATAAGTAATATCAACAAGTACCACTGTGATCTGGGAGGTCACTGGTCTGCTCAGCCTCTGGTGGACATGAGTCATGAGGAGAAGGACAAGGATGCCAGCCAGATCAGCCCTGGACACACATATGGATTAGTTTACTAGAGGTACCGTAACCAAGTAACACAAACTAGGTGTCCTCAGCAACAGAACTTTATTGTCTTACACCATTATGGAGGCTGGAAGTCCAAAATGAAGGTATTGGCAGGGTTGGCTCCTTCTGACGGTTGTGAGGGAAGGATCTGGTCTAGTCCTCTGCCCTTGGTGTGTAGATGGTCATCTTCTCTCTGTGTCACTTTATATCATCTTCCCTTTATGTGTATCTTTTTCTCTACACATGACAATTTTTTTTAAGGACACCAGTCCTATTGGAATAGGAGCCCACCTTAAGACTTCATCTTAAGTAATTACATCTGCAATGACCCTATTTCCAAATAAGGTCACATTCTAAGGTACTGGGGTTAGGACTTCAATGTATAAATTCAGGGGAGATGCAATTCAACCCATAACAACATCCATGAAACAACACTTGTGCCAGCAAGTGGCTCCTACTTTCTCAAGCTCTCATTTGAAACAGGCACTGTGTATACATCATCTTATTTAATCATTGTATCCCTGTCTTGATCTGCTAAGGCTGCCATAACAAAATACCATAGACAGGTGGCTTAAACAACAGACATATATTTTCTCAGATCTGGAGGCTTGGAAAGTCCAAGATCAAGGTCAAGCAGGATTCAGTTTCTGGTGAGGACTCCTCCTGGCTGAATTTTTCTTTGCGTGAGTGTGGAGAAAGAGAGCTCTGGGATCTCTTCCTCTTCTCATAAGCGCACCAGCCCTATCAGATTAGGTTCTGATGACCTCATTTAACCTTTATCACCTCCTCACAAGCGCTGTTTCTTAATACAGTCACATTAGGGCTTAAACACACGAATTTGGGGGAAAAAATTTGAGGGAAACAATTCACTCCATAGCTTTCCCTAATGGAAGACATTATTATCTTCATTTTACAGATGAGGAAACTGAAGCACAGAGAGGTTAATCCCCAGGTCCCACAGCTAGAACTAGTGTAAAATGTCAGTCAGTTCAATTTCAAAAAAAGACTTATCAGACTACCCTGGTTGCACAGTGGTTAAGAATCCGCCTGCCAATGCAGGCGACGGGGGTTCGAGCCCTGGTCCGGGAAGATCCCACGTGCCGTGGAACAATTAAGCCCATGAGCCGCAACTACTGAGCCTGCACTCTAGAGCCCACAAGCCTCAACTATCGAGCCCGGGTGCTGCAACTACTGAAGCCCGTGCGCCTAGAGCCTGTGCTCTGCAACAGGAGAAGCCACCACAATGAGAAGCTCATGCACCGCAACGAAGAGTAGCCCCCCGCTCTCCGCAACTAGAGAAAGCCCGCGCACAGCAACGAAGACCCAACACAGCCAAAAATAAATAAATAATTAAAATTAAATAAACAAAAAAACCCATTTACCTATCTACCATTACTGTGTATCCCAAACTAGGACCTAATATGAGAAAAGGGAATTTGGACAGGCTTTGCAGGTGTCTACAAGCAGCAGAGTTATGGCCCACCCTGGTGGAGATCATGATTCCTTTCCCCACCACACACTTTACCGCTCTTCTCCAGCTCCTGGACCAACATGGATCTGGCAGGGAGACAGGACTGTGGAGGCATACACCTGAGGCAGAGCTGGGTTTGAATCTCTTTTTGACTTCTTACTATGACCTAAGGCAAAGGGCTTAATCTCTCTGTGCCTTTGTGTCCCTCCCTCTTACGATCACACTGAGGACCAAAAGAATGAATACATGTAAGGAGTTTTAGAACAGGGCCTGGCACACAGTAAATGCTTTATAAATGTTATTTGTTATTATAATCATTCTTTTTCAAATTACAAGGAATAGGGAAAATGTAAGCATTCAGAACAGAGGGTTTTAAAATGTCTCCAGCTTCCTTAACCAACCTGGGCCATCTGTAAATTGACTACGTCATTTCTAGCTTCCATGCCATCAGGCATTCTAGAAACTAATTTTCTGATATCAGCTTAATACAAACTATTCTAAAATGTCTCCTGCCCCACCTTGGGATGGAGATCCCACTATAGGAGAACTGTGCTGGAATCCAGCCCTGGCCCTGTCTTAGCCACAAAAAGGTATGAGTCTCGTGGCTATGGGGCCAAGTCTATTCCTGACTTTCCCCTCCTCCCTCCCCCTCAAATTTCTTTCTTCTTCCTTCCTACGGTCTACAAGTTTATTGAACTGAGGCTCAAAAATGAGTTACTCAACTAGGCTTGCGGTATACACGTGTCATGTTTTAGATTGATTTTATTCATTTCCATCCAATGTGTCAAAGGACCTGCTCCAGGAAAATGCCCCCCAGCTCTTGACAGGATGAGAGAAAGTGAAGAGAGAGACAATGAAAGCAAAATTAAAACTCAAGTCCTTTGTGCTCCAGGAATATAACCTTAGAGTGGGAATGGGGGGTTGGAGGAGGTGTGGGCGAAAAAATATTGGTGAGGCCAAAATTAAAGAAGGTCGGGGCCCTATATCCTACCACCCTCAAGTATAAATGTGGGTAACAGGCAAGGCACGAATGCACTCAGACCCCAGGTGTACATCCCAAACCACACGCTGACTCCTGAAGGGTACTGAGGGGAGGGGGTCACATGGAGGGGTCCCTTGACCGTGTCTACCTCTGTTGGGACCCGCTTGCCTCCAGCTGATTCCGTTGGGGAAGAAAAAGGTCTCCCACTTGCTCCCTCTTCTTTCTCATCTGCAAGGATAGTGTAAAGACACCCCTGTCTCCCAGTTAGCAACTTCCCCTCTGCCCGCCGACTGAACGCTCATTTGAATGCGTTTCCTTTTCATTAAGAACAAAGGTTGGAGTCCGAGCCTCGCAGCGCGGGGGCCGGAAAGTACACGACGTGTGTCGAGAGCAAACACACACACACACACACACAATGACCCACGAGAAAGGGAAAGGGGAAAACACCAATCCCGCGCTGGGCTTTTTCGACTTTTCCTTTAAAAAGAAAAAAGTTTTCAAGCTGTAGGTTCCAAGAACAGGCAGAAGGCGGGGGGGGGGGGGGGGGGGGGAGGGGGGGGGAGGGGGGGGAGGGGGGGAGGGGGCGGGGGTGCGAGGCGGGGGTTTACAGAAAAGGCGCCTGATCGGTTATGAGTCACAAGTGGGTTATAAAAGGGTCGCACGTTCGCAGGCGCGGGCTTCCTGTGCGCGGCCGAGTCGGGTCGCAGCCCCGAGGTCCCGTCGGGCCGCCTCCAGCCTCGGGACGCGAGCGGAGCCAAGCCCAGCGGCGATCACGCGACGCGGGGAAGGAAGGAAGGTACGCCGACTTTGCACTCTTCTCCGCGCCGGGACTCGGCGGGCGGCGGCGGCGGCTCCCGGGTCCCCCGCTGCCGGGCGCCGGGGGCGGGGGCGGCGCGCACGTGGCCACCACCTAGTGCCCCGCCCGAGCCCGCGAGCGTCCGTCCGAGGGGCGCCGTCCGGGGGACCTCGCCCGGGCCATCAGGTGGCTCGGGATGGATTTCTGGGGAGGAAGGGGGAAGGGGAAGGAGGGGTGCTCAAGACCCGGCCCTCGGCTTCTCCCCAAATTCCCCTTGGTTGGTAGGAGGGGTACCAGGGACATGGCCCTGGACGAGCTTAGTTAATGGAGCGGCCAGACAAGTGTGCAGAACAGACTTGAGGGGCAGGGTGGATTGGATCAAAAGGGACTGCCTTCAGGATAGGAGCCTTTTCTATTTTCTTTGGAAAAATAACAAATAATATACCTTCATTTTATAAAGTTAGAATCCTAACGTCTTAGATATCAAGGTCTTTATTTAATCGACGTGAGGAGTGAGCAGACGTTCTGTGAGCTTCTGTTTTTACTTGCTCCCATCGTGCCAGGGTGCCCTTTGGCAGAGCACGTTGGTTAGCTCTCTTTATTCCCACCAAACCCCCCGTATGTGTCTGTCCTCCACGTCCCAAGGGTGGACCAGTTCTTTGAGTTTTCTGTCATCTAAAGCAGGCATATTGGGATGATTATGAATAAAATTTAACCTGGAATTACTGAAGTTGACAGCTGACAAACATATAAGCCAGAATCCAATCCTTTAAAATGAGAAGACTGAGGACGCAGGAGGTGAAGTTACTTTTCCAATGTCACACAGCAGATCCAAGACACCATGTGATTTGAAGAGGCCAAAGGTATCTAATAATGCTCATAATTTAGTCTATATTTTATGTCAAATAGTTGAGGTCCAGTGGAGATATTCTTTTCATGTGACCTTATGTAGAAGATTACATAAAGCCGGAGTTACTCTTTCTCTCCATTCATCTCTCTGAAGAAGTAGTGCCTCTGATGTATGGCTTTAACATAATGTATACTCTAAATGACTGTAGGGCAGCTGAACTTTGAATAATCATGGGAATGAGCTTTTAAAAATGGTTATGTATAAAGTATTGAATTGTCTATCCATGTTAACAGTAATATAAGCTATAAAGTTGCCAAGGCAATTTCCTGCCTATTGTCTAGTTTGATAGAGTCATCATAATAGAAAATTAGCAGGGTAGGTGGTGTTATCCCATTTTGCCCATGAGGACTTGTGGCTTGGAGAATTTATGTTTTCTCTGGTAAGGTCACTAGGTCCTTAGTATAAAGCCTGCTTCTAGGGACGGATGTGGGATGTGTGATGTGGGGCGTGGGGCTGTGCAGCCCAGGAGCCTTTTGACTCCATTTAAGCTCATGTCCATTATACTTGCTGCCCCCCTGATTTCTTGCAGGGAGCCAAAGCACACTGAGTAATTACTTCTGCTGCACGGACTAGTGGGTAATGGCTGGTAATAACCGAGTTTCCTCATGCAGTGGGTCAGCTCTCCCTGGCCACCGGACCAAGCTTCTGAACCATGTATATTAACAAAGAGAAACCTGAGCGCGGGCTGAAACCTGCGCTCTTTCAAGGCAGGTCAGTGGCATTGGCACAAACTTCTAGTCTTGTTTTTACCTAACTAATCATGTGTAAAAAGTGTAACTTCTTGGGCTTCCCTGGTGGCGCAGTGGTTGAGGGTCCGCCTGTCAATGCAGGGGACACGGGTTCGTGCCCCGGTCCGGGAAGATCCCACATGCCGCAGAGCGGCTAGGCCCGTGTGCCATGGCCGCTGAGCCTGCGCGTCCGGAGCCTGTGCTCTGCAATGGGAGAGGCCGCAACAGTGAGAGGCCCGCGTACCGCAAAAAAAAAAAAAAAGAAGTATAACTTCTTGGTCTTAACAAAACAAACAAACAAAATCCCTGAATGCCATTGCTGTGCATGCAATTCAATTGCAGTAACATAACTAGTTAGAATGTGCTGTGGATTTTGTCATTCTGTACTTTCCAATCGCAAACATGGAAAATTAATAACCTTCATCTTTCTGCTTCTGTCGTCAAATCAGTCTTCTGTGAATCAAAAACGCCACCCAAAAAAGCCCTAAGTTTTAACTTTTGAAAGGTTTTTTTCATCAGCTGTTTTATGTCATGACTAAGAGCTACCGCTCAACTGAAAGGAGGTTTTTCATATCAAAGTAATAGTTCTTAACTGTTTTTTTCCAATCTCAAATCTAATGGAAGTTATGTATGCTTTTCCCAGATTTTTTTCTTTTTTAATGTGCATGCTCACACCCAATTTTGCATTCAGTGTCAGGATGCTCCAGGCTTCCTTGAATCTCAGCCATGATCCTCCTGGGGGTGGAGTTTCATAATCTCTATTCTAAACCTAGTAGGACTAAATAGCTTGAGTGGTAGAGACTGGTGGGTAGACTCTACCTTGCCCCTGGATTGAGCACCCCTGTCTTTGACAAGCTGGCGTCTCTACGGTTTTGTGAGGTCATTGGGTATTGCTCAGCTGAACCCATTGATTTTTATACCTTCGTTGTTTTGGTGTTAGGCCTCCGAAGCCTGGTATTATGGAAAGAGCACCAGCCTGGGAATCATGGCAGGTTTCTAAGTCCCAAGCTCTGAGCAAATGCCTGTGCCTCACTCTTCTTATCTCTAAAATGGGTGGCTGGGATTAAAGTCATTTCCGAAGTCTCTTAAACTGATGAAATTCTATGATTCCAGCGTGACTACCACTTCATTTTCCTATAGCTCCTAAGACACAGCTGGGCTCAGTGAATTCATATCCTCTATGTCCAAAGAGAGCGTAAGTACCAGTATAATTGACTAGAGAATATACGTTTGTCTTTCACTGATCTTACTGCTTCAGAACTGTCACATGTTGGCTGAAATTGGCTAGAATAAGAATATTGTGAAACTTATTTTTCTCAAGGAAAAATATTAAAATTTTAAAAGCTGCTCTTTATCCCACCTTTTGAATACATCTTTATCTCAGACTCTTAAGTAAATGCAGCATTTTTAATTTGATCACTGCTGTATAATTTTCATCTGCCACGAAATACTTAAGCTCTCTGTCCATCAATCTTGTCTTTGGCTTACAATACCCGGGGCCTCAAGCAAGACCACCCCCAAAGCACATCTATCCTTAAATAAATATGCCACGTGTCTGAACAGTTCCACACCCTCAGTCACAACTCCAGGACTCACAGCAATGTGGAAAAACACTTTGAACCAAAAGGCACAGCTCCCACCCTTACGCAAGATGACACACTAGCCAGAAAATGGGGCTTAACATCAGTCAGGGGGCATGGTACTACAATAGACTGTGAATACATCTGTGCTAATTCTGAAAAACAGGAACCATGTGTGGGTACATGGGGTTAAGGCACTGGCAGAAGGAAAGATTACTGAAGGCTATCAAACAGCTGATTTCATGAAATTGTGAAGCTGATGTTTGGATAAGGACAATGACAGATAATAACGTTTGTGTCATGACTCCATAAATGAGAATGTTCTATACGCAGTAGAGATTCTTGGCTGTCTTAACAAAATGCTATGCTCTTTTATGTGGCCCAGCCATGGTCAGGCCAGCATTGTGGTTCAGAGCATGGACGGTGGTGCCAGACTGCCCTCGTTGGTATCCCAGCAGTTTAACCTTGGGCAAGTTACTTCACCTGTCTGTGCCTCCATGCCCCCAGGTGCAAATGGGCAGGTGATAATACTCATTCTGAAGGTTGTTAAGAAGAATAAGCCAGTTAGCAAACATCGAGCAGTCAAACTGCTGCCCGGTCCAGAGGGTGCCCTGTGTGAGTGTTTGCTATTATTATGAATACATTTATGATCTTTTATATTTCAGGAAACCAATTTGGAAAATGAGATACAAAAACAGCCTAAGAAAGTAAAGTATATATGTACAAAGTGGTCTCTAAAAGTTCTTGACAAAGTAAAAAAGTTGTTTGTTTTAAAGAGCTTCTAACAGTTTCAGAATGCATTTCTCTCCTGATCCCAAAGAAAAACTAATGAAACATTTTAGAAAATCATTTCCAAGGAAACATCTTGCTGTACCTTTTAGCAGTTACCTATGACTTAGAGATTAGGATACAAAAGGATTATTTGGCTTCTACAGGTTTTTCAATAACCTCTAATTTATATAATGATTCAGTTATACAGTAGTAAATGTATCTTGACTTGTACTTTTAAAACAACAAGTGCAACATGTAATAGATGTACAGAGACTTATGGGCACTCGGCAAGTATTCATGACTGATGCCATTAGCACTGTGGCTCACACCCACTGTGATTATGAGCCTAGCACCCGACAAATGCTTTACGTTCACTGTGTCACTTCATCTTCACAACAACCTTTTCAGTAGGTTCTATCATTATCTCTATTTTTAGAGAAACAGCTAAAACTTAAAGAGGTCAATTAAATTACCAAGTACCACACAGCTAGTATCATTGCTGGCATCAGGAATGGAACCCAGGCAGGTTGAAAACAACAGAACAATAACACCCTGGACCTTTCACTTAGATTCATAACATCTGCCACATTTGCTTTACTTCTCTTTGTCCCTATCCACCTCTCTCTCTATGACTGTATCTATATGCAGACCTGGCATCTCACCTCTAAATGCTTTGGCATGTTGTCTCCTAAGAATGAGAACATGCTCCCACACAATGAAAACACATGTTTATGGCATCCAACTGTGGTTCCAAAAAAAAAAAAAACATGAATGGAACCTAGTTTTTATCCACAACTTCAGATAAGTATATCTGGCAGAATTCTCCAGCTTTATCCTATAATGATTATACTTTGTAGACTGAGATCAAAGCCTAGACTCTTCTGAATGTAAATGGTCCATTACTCATCTGGAATACCAACAAACCTCACTGATCTGCTTCCACATTTATAAGCTTCTACTACCCTAACTCTCCAAGAATCTGCATATTAGTTAAATCTTACTGAAACACTCCCATGTCAGATCCAAGCCAGTTGTGCAGACACAGATGCCTTTGGAGGATCTCAAGCACTTATTCAAAGCATTTACTGAGCGTGAGCTATGTATCAAGGACTGAGGTAAGACCGAGTCCCTGCCCTCAAGCACACCTCAGCACTAGTGAACGACATAGTCACAGTGCTGGGTGATGAGTGCTCCAACTGAGCATGGAGAGAGGACCAACCACCTTGGGGGAGAGAGCAGGAGGGAGGGTCACATCAGAAGACAAAGAGAACCCAGCCTCCTGGAGTTTGCTCTCTGCTGGAGAAAGAGAAAGAAGGCAAGGCGGACAAGGCTATCTTTGAGGAGAAATTTGGAGTAGGAATACCTAGTGCCTAAGAGTATGTATGAGATTATGTCTAGAGATGACTTCGTGTGGAGTAGCAGACGTAACCCTCATCTGGGGTGTCACGGCCCTGACTAAAGTGCTATGGGGGTGGAAGAAGTAAATGGTATGGTGTTTGCCTTGTAACTCAGGGTATCCTATACACGAGGCATCTTAAGAAAATTAATTTTTAAACGGGCAAAACTAAACTGTTCCCAGAACTTGCTCAGTTTGTCTAACATAGTTCTCAGTACACAAAATTTTCCTTTCCGTGATGGTGTGTAGAAATAGAAATTTATGAACTGTGTCTTGTAGAAAAGCTGATTTTTCCTATAATGCCAGACATAGGAGACCGTGTACATATAACTAACAAACAGGTTACACATAGTAAGTTCCAAAGGAGGCGTTTTATTGAAATTCACTGTTGAGAATAGGCACTATAAACCCAAATGCACAGAGGAGGCCTAGAAGAGGTGACCCTTGAAAGATGGCAAACACCCAGAGTTGATACCTGCCATCACCCTTCCTTTTTCCTGAGGCGGGGGAGGTGAGGGGAAGGGGAGAGAAAAGACATTGAAAATAAATTATAAATGAAAAAGAAAATTATGATTAAAATTATCTTCTGGAATATGATACTTTAAAGTTTAAGTTGTTACACACGTGGAAAACCTTTTGTGTAAATATGAAAGAAGAATGAACGGCTATGATTTAAAGCAATAGAATGCATCTACCCTGAGCTCTCTCCTTCCCGACGCTTGTTTTTATCCATGATTGTTTGATAACATTTTCCCAAAGTTTCGGGCCTGAAGCTGTGCCAGGGTGAGGTCGGGGCATGGAGGAAGTCCCCTCTGTGATACACTGGTCCAGGAGTCAGGCTGGACTCAGGCTGGCTCTCAACCTACTTCTCACTCCACAGAATGACTCTGGGGGAAAATATTTCTAACCTGTTTTTTTCCACATCCTTATCTGAAAAGTGAAGGTATTAATCTCTGTCCATAATAGAACTATTGGGAAGGCTACTTAGCTTGTAAATAAGTTCCAAGGGAGTTTCACTAAAAAACGTCCTGGTTTTAAAATTGGGAAAAGCAGAATAATCCTCTAAGGCCAATATTCTTTCTCATTTGCATATTCACAATCAAATGGTCACTCTATATAATGTTTCCATGGTGATCCTGTGTATCCACACTGGCTTTCTTCTGAGACAGTTCAAAAGTATGAAGTACTTAGTTTTATGTTTTAAAATCATTATTGGCATATATCTTTAAAAACTCATTTTCTGAATTTCAAAATACAGAAAGGTATGTTCTATTAAAGCTGTTTCATGTGCAAACAAGTCTTCCCAGTAAGGAGCTCTTAATTTAGAAAAAGTAGATATTTTCATTAAAGAATTCTTAATTAGAACTATTAAGAAAAGGGATGTTAGATATTTTATGGAAGCAAATGAAAGAAAGTATCATGACATAGTGAGTTTATAATATTTTTCCCAGCAATGGCTTATACAGGGAATTTTCCTTAAATGTAAAGTTAATGATATGAAAAGTAATTTTATCATTTATCAGGAGGTCAGGATATGGGTTATTTCTACAGAACAATCCATTTTACTCTTAGAAGATGCATCTGTGTGCTTTTTTTTTATTGGAGTATAATTGCTTTACAATGGTGTGTTAGTTTCTCCTGTACAGTGAAGTGAATCAGCTACACATATACAGGTATCCCCACCATCTCAATCAGTAGCAGGTCACACCATCAATCCCTCTTTAATGATGGAATTCATGTGAATACAAGAGGAACATAATACTCTTTGCTGCATTTCCTGACAGCACAGAAGTTGACTTAACTCTAAAATAAGTTACTGAGATGTAACACAGAATAATCATATTCTACAGAAAACGATAATAAAAAAACTTCACAAGACTAAACACACTTTAGAAAACCAGTCACTTAAATATTTCTTTTTGTCACTGAATACTGAAGGTCTTTATGAAGAATTATTGAGAAATTGAACAATTTATATGTGGTTTTGTAACACGTAGGCGTTGAAACACAGAGGACTGAACTAAAACTCAGGTGAGACTGTTTTAAATACTTAATTTGTGGCTCTTGTAGTCTGGACATGAAAAGAATGAACTCTCAGATGATTTGAGGGTATATCCTCATCTTTCCTCCAAATCACTCTTTATCCCCATTAAAACTTACCCACTTTGGTCCTCCCTCCTCAGTCCTTGATCTCTGCTTTCAGAGATGACTAGCTAACTAACCTAACAAAGAAGTCTAAGTTGAGGTGTCCATGGAGGGACTTCAACCCCACCCTTCTCCTCCTTCTCCAAATAACTGATTTGCCTTTCAAGGACATTTTACCTGAAACATTACCTGCCACCGTGGTTCTCCCACCCAAAGGAGATGGTTCTAATTGTAAGAAATTCAGACTAAGTAGAAGTGAAGGGAAGCACTACTATGTAGAATTGTTAGAGGGGCAGGTCCTTGGGGCATCATATGCGCAAGCACCCTAGTCAAAAGTTAATCAAGAAATTGTTCTTCCAAAGATGAACAACGACAAGTACAAACTTTCTCAGGATCTTGATTTTTACATACCTTCGTTAATCTTCACTGCTTAGTTTTATGACCTAAATCAAAACAGCAACTTCAGAACATAGGGAATTAGAGTAAGTTCTGGTGGGAAAGCCAGATGCTGCTTTCTTATGCAATTATATGCTAGTCGCTTTCAGTGAGCGGATCCCAATAGGATTGAATTCCATTTTAATGATTATGATTTTTGCTGGTACATAAAAAAATTAAATAAAAATGGGGAAATATTTAAAGGAAGTTATCTAAACTTAATCATTTTAATTTTCAAAAGCATAATTACATTACTTTTCACCTATTAAAATGGCTTTGGAGCTAGGATTTGTAAGGCTACATCAATATAGGATCATGCCTTTCAGTAGAAATAAGTGTATATTCACTTTGTAGCAACAAATTAATAGTTTCCAAGTATTTATACCTTTCATGGTGAGTAAAGTCAGGGCTGTCTCGTGATGGCTTGGTTATAAGAGTCAATCATTGTAACTCTTTTCTTTTTAAGGAAAATTTCATAGCATGCAGTTCTTTTTTTTTTCTTTTTTTGTTCAATTATTTTTAATTTTTTATGCATCTAAAGTCCTTTGAATTTGTTTCCTTTTTCTTGAGTTTATCTGAAAGTAATATGCACACTCAAACACTAATAAGACTTGTAAACATGTCCACATTCATAATTCCCATCAAAAAAGAGATATTTCTGAAAAAGGTTACAGTATTCTAAATTTTCTTACCAAGGGGAAAAATATTATGTATTACAAAGTCATGTTAATTACCTATTATAAAAGCCTTGTGAAATGAAATATCTTGTGAATCCATATCTATTTCCATCTATATCTATTTCTTTATATCTGTGTCTCTATAACATTTGTTATATTGACAGACTCTTCGTATCTATTACATCAACAATTTAGATTTCTGGTGTGTGTGTGTGTGTGTGTGTGTGTGTGTGTGTGTGTGTGTGTGGGTTTATTAGAAGAGGATATTACACTAAAATTCTTGAGGCTTTCTATAATAGGAAAGGGGTAATCTTTCAAACTGAGTGACAAGAGTTATGTAGGACCCATGAAAGAAGATACTGAAAATGCTTGGTATTCATTCATTCATTCAGCAAGCATTACTGAGTGCCTACTATATTCCAGGACCTCTGTTAAACATAGGAATAAGAAAATGAATAAGACATTAGATTGTCTCAGTGTAGTAAGAGAGACTGATAAACAGGGAATTTAATCATGGTGTAATATATTCTATGACAGAGGTGCAGAGTATTATCGGAGCACTGAGGAAGTGTTCTTTTCTTGTTTTGAGAGATCAGAAGACCTTCTCCGAGAAGGTGATGTTTTCCAGAATGAGAAGTTATTGGCTAGGGGAAAAAGGAGAGAGAGGCACCCCAGGCAGCAGAGACACCATATGCAAAGGGGAAAGTAAGAGTCCTGAGAGATCAGGCACTGGAATGACTTGGTGCAGAAGGCCTGGGTGGTGGGTGTGATGGGAGATGGGCTGGAGAGGGAAGACAAGTCACATTTATGCCCTGCTAACAGTGGAGTAATCTGAAGTCAAAGGCTTCAAGATAAGAAGGCAGGGGCAGTGAGTATGGAGAAAAGAGCATGGATCTTTGAGTCAGCTAGGATGTATGATAACAATAGCTCCTGGAATGCAGTTCTTTTGGTATGCAAATATGAAGTGGTTGGTGCTGAGAATATGCAGCAAAATAAGAAAATACATAGGTATATAAAATTGTGGAAGGATCTAACTTATGATTCATATATGAAGAGATCCTTAGTGACAAACTTAAGACATATTCTACTCTGAATGTACAGCTACTGACGTCTTTCCTGGCAAATCAGTAAGGTAAGAAAAAAAGGATATATTGCAATAATATGCCCCCCCCCACAAAAATCATCCTTCAGAAAAGCATAATTTAAGGAAATTTTCCCCAGAATGCTGCCTTCAGTTTAGTGCTAACTACCAGAGGGAGAATCGATCTGCCATATAATGAAAGATATCTATTGTTGTTATTCATCTAGTATATCTAGAGCTTCATTTTGGTAGATTTTTATTGAAGACAAGAAGGAATGGTTCTGACACTCAATTACTGAGTAATAAATTCTGTCAAGTACTACATTGAACTTGGAACCTATCTTCACCTACTGAAAAGAATTGTGCTATAGTCAAGTTTATATTCACAATGGACATTTCATGCTGTGGGCCTAAAAGTAGTGTGGGTCATAGGGTTTGAAGTATGTCTTTAGAACTGCCCTAGTCAAGACCCTCACTCTAATTTATATTGTATAATCCATATGAATTTCTCTGTATTGCTATACATTACACATTATATTTGTTACAGTTTTATCAAATGGTTAGCAGCTGTAGCTGTTGATTGCTGGGCCTATAATTATATACAATTCTTCTGCCACCCTACCAGCTGGGTGGCTGTACTGATTCCAGAATAAGCCACTTCTTTTCTTATTACCTCATGACATCATCCTGTGCCCAATGCCTTGACTAATAGACTAACCTTTGTTGTCTGTGGTCACTAATTTCCACTCAGACACACAGAGCAATTCTGGTTTTGGTTAACTTGGGTCCTCCTTGCAAACCCAGGCAAAAACAGTGAAGGTGAGCACGGCTTCACTGCTGGCTGAATGACATTCTGGTCATTCTAATATCTAAAAGTCTACTGACTATACTTTTAAAAATACTATTCTGGGATAATTTCTCCTTTATTCTGTTTATTGGAATTAATGCTTTTCATCTCTCATTATGTTTTAAATGAGATTTAAGATTGTGTAGTATATTTAGACAAAGTGCTCATTCTGTGCAGTTTTAGGAATTCATCATGTCTGAGGGGTCTGTCTAGATAACACAGTACCACAGTTTCTGTCTGAGCACTGTGAACAAAAGGGAACCTGTGTGGTGCTTTTATTTCAGCATACCTTTAGTGTTTGAACCAATAAAAAAATAAAAGCTGTTAGAATTTTTAATATAGTATTGTGAAAACCATTGTCACTTTTCTGAGCACTCTAATTGGTCAATTGTGAAAAAAGATGAGAGAGAAAAAAATCTGATTATTATACTAAATGCATTTTTTTAATACCTGTGCTCAGATGTCACCTTTAAAGAACAGGAGTAAAATTTATGGGAAGAACAGTACGCAAGCAATTCACCTTAAATACGAATTAGACACAGCTCTTTAAAAGAAGGTTGAATGATATTGGCTGGAGGAACTAACATTAGGATATTAATATACATTTATCGAGCATTTACTGAGTCCAAGGTTCTGTGAAAGGGGAAAAAAAGTCCATATTTTTATAAGCTTTAGTGACTGAAAATCTGTACAAGTAAACTAGAATCCATTATTCAATTCAAAGCTCTTCATCATTAAACTAATTCATCTCAGAAAACAGCAAAGTTAAAGAAAAAAAGTACTATCAGTAAGAATGACAAATTTCCTTGGTCTGGAAATTTCCAAACCACGATATTCTGCCCTGTCAAAATATATTCACTGGGGAATTTTTAACTTTATACACTTCTTTTGAACTTAATCACAATTTCACATCGAGCTGGCTTAATGATTAAATAAAAGAGAAGGTGATTCCCCTCTTGTGCTAAAGGCAACCACATACTTGAATGATACTCTAACTTCTAGGTTCTGCTATAGTAACACCGAAACCAGAAGCTTGTGGGAGAAATGTCACTTTATCTGAGAGAGTAAAATCGGACTCTAACAGGAAGTAGCAAATTCACCTTTTTCTTTTTTCAATCCACTCTGCCGAAGGCAAGTAGTTTGAAACACAGCACTCTGTAAGTCATACTTCCTTTACGCAGATCAAAACCAAAGCCACTGGGTA
The DNA here is from genome assembly GCF_964270905.1 of Leucopleurus acutus. Taxonomy (NCBI): domain Eukaryota; kingdom Metazoa; phylum Chordata; class Mammalia; order Artiodactyla; family Delphinidae; genus Leucopleurus; species Leucopleurus acutus. Next base: position 19,123,543 of record NC_139147.1, on the reverse strand, counting down.
GTGCTTCCCCCTAAGGAATCTCTAAATAGAAGATGGGGCCATTTTATGATGGATTCATTTGTAGGCAAGACCTCCACTGCCTGTATCAGATCTCCCGAAAAAAAATAAATAAAGGTAAAACCACAACTATTTATTACAGAATGAAAATCTAGCCCAAACTCCTCTGTAAAATAAGTTAATTCTGTTTTAATCTTCATAAATCAGTAAGCACCATTTTTAATATTTTGGCCTTTTACCTCAATTACCTACTTTTCAGGTGAGATATAAATCAGAAAAGATAGTACTATGTCAGAAGGCAAGGTCTCGCCTTTGCATTTTAGCATTTGGGGACTTTGAAGAATGGTTGCATTTTTGTTTTAAAGATGATCCGTATGTGTAAATAATTCAGAACTATATTAGAATTGAAAACATAAATTTTAAAATAGTCTTCCAATACACTTAAAGGTAAAAATATCATCCTTTAATTGACAATTTCTCTACCCTGAACAAATGACTAACTAGGATTTAATGAACCCTCTCCCTTAAAGAAAAAAGAGACTGTCTTTGCTTTCAGATTTATAGTCTGTGACTCCAACTTTATAACTGCATGTGCGTACACAACAATTTCTGTCTCTCTTGCAGGTGGCACAGACCAGGAAGGGGAAATCTGTGGTTTAAATTCTTTATGCCTCATCCTCTGAGGGCTGGAGGCTTGCTGGAGGCTGTATGCTGTTAATGCTAATCGTGATAGGGGTTTTTACCTCTGACTGACTCCTACATGTTAGCATTAGCAGGGTACGGTGCCTGTTACTAGCATTCACATGGGACAAACGGCCGACGTGGGAGGATGACAAAGAAGCGTGAGTCACTCCGTTGGATAAACTCAGAATTCAGGCTTTATTATTTTTTGTTAATCATAATATAGTCACTGGGATGTTCCACCTTAAATTAAGTGTTAAGAGTAAGGTCATTTGAAAGATTTATCAGCTGTATCCTGAATGCCAACATTTTTACTTTAATCCTCAAGCCCACATCCTTGTTTTTATCTTTAATGGAAAATATATTCGTGTCATTTTTAATTCGAAGTTATGGTTTGTCTCTTGTAACTGTTCATAAACACTTTCCATAATTCAACCGGAAAAAATATGGACTAAACACATTCTGAAACAAGCTTCTAGAATATCCTTGTAGTTGAAAATTAAAAGGGCTACCACTATCCACCAGTTACATCATGGATTGTCCAGAAACGTGTATAAAAAGATTTAGAAATTGGTATTTTCCCCCATGTTATAATTCTATTTAGACAACTTTAGTGTAAGATGGATACTTTTATTTGAATCTTAAGGGGGAATTGAAAGGCTATGACAATTATCAACAATTTGTCTTTTATATTTTTACAAATTAGTATGGTAATTGACATCTGAGAGCTAACCCCTGTCTTTTCCCTACAAGATACAAAGATTTAATCAAAAGTTTAATATTTGAAATTAAGTCCCAAATATAGCCACATAACACCGTGAGGTCAGAGAATCCACTTTTCCTCTCAGCCTGTTTCTCCTTCCACAGAATTGGGCTAATACTTTATGATGTTGGTGTGAGGCTTACATGAGATAGAGAACTAGTTTGTAAAATATAAAGTGCTACATTAATGTTATAGTAAAATTAATCCAAGAACTACTCCCCCTACTTTGTTAGAGAAGAGCTAATGATTTGGTTTACAGAATTTTTCAGGTTTGGATTTCTATGCAACCTTTCTCCATAATTATAGAACTCTATCACTTACAAATATGTAGCTAATTGTAATTGTTAGCATATTTAATGTGTATTTGTATTAGCAACTCTTCTTAACATTTTGTCAAAGGGGTTATGCACTGTAACCAAATAAATCTCTTGAGTCTTTAGTTGATTTAAAAGAATTTTTTTTTGTTATGGCCTTTTTTCTTTTGCAAAGTACAAACTGTAATTTCAGAAGTTATTTACACACACAAAAAAAATGGGAAAAAATTATGCGAATACTAAGGGGAACATTCCTGACTCCTAGGACACAGTATTCTCATCTGAGGGCATCCCCTTGGCCTGTCCCCCATTTCTGTTCAAGTTAAGTGTTACCAAGATAAATTTCTCCTCAACCTGGAGTGAACATTTGGCTCCATGGAGCCCCCATGTAGGTATGTCACGCTGAAGGGTATTTCTTCGCACTGTGCATCTCATCTGCACTGTTTGTCTACAAGAGGAGTCCTTGTTTTGAGTCCCAATTCTTCAAAACCCTGCTTGCGACCTACAGCCACCAAGTCCCATAGTGTTAGGCCTGGAATACACTAAGCTCATATTACCTTCCTGCTGTGATAATGAAAAGCTACGACCAACAAGAAGGCAGATTAAGAAAAACTGCGCTTTGAAATGCTTCCTTTGAAGAGCACTAAACTACCCTACGTGAAACTAAAGGGAGTTACTTAATCTCTGTACGCCTCAGTCTCCTCAACAGTAAAATGATGAATATATTTCATAAGGATGACAGGCTTAAATGAAAGTGTTTGTAAAGAGGACCATGTCCACTATGCGTTGTGTTAATTAAACACTAGCTTTAAAACTTGTAAATTTCAGCTTTCAATCAAGTGATCTACTATAGCAGATCTCCCCAGTAACTTCAGTCTAACCGTAAGCCTCTGATGACAACCAAGAGAACCTAGATACTGCAAGGGCCACTGGGTTTTCTCCTGGCCCCATCCTCTCAGGCTTCTAGTTCCTGATCTCATGGTCTTAGATGGAGTCCTTCTGACCAATATATTCAGTCATTTCAAAAATTCTTGGAGCATGAGTAAGACTGGGTGTGTGTTTGGGTTGAAGGAAGGGATAAGTGACAAGAAAGAGTGTGTGTGTGTGTGTGTGAGTGAGTGTGTGTGTACGTGTGTGTGTGTGTGTGTGTGTGTGTTTTGAAGTGACAACTAAGGATGGCTGAAGACGAAGTCAGCTCTGTGGTAGATGGTGTAGGGAAAAGGAACCCAATTTTGTACACAGAAAAACTGAATTGAATGAAACACTACATTATGCAGGACCTGATTTCTTAAAAAAAAAAAAATTGAAGAATGTCAAGATGGTTTTCTAGGATCTGACCCACTTCCCCAGAAACTTGCTAAATTAAAGACCAGTCCTTTCCTATCCACTGTCAGCAGCCAGATAGACCCAGTAGCTTAAAAATAAAGGGAAGGAACTTCCCTGGTGGTCCAGTGGTTAAGACTCCACGCTCCCAATACAGGGGCCCCGGGTTCGATTCCTAGTCAGGGAACTAGATCCCGCATGCCACAACAAAGAACCCCCATGCTGCAACTAAGAGCCCGCATGCTGCAAGTGAAAAAAGATCTCACGTGCTGCAATGAGGATTCCACACACAGCAATGAAGATCCCACATGCCGCAACTAAGACCCGGCGCAGCCAAATAAATAAATATTTTTTAAAAAATAAAATAAAGAGAAAAATAGAGGAATAAGAAGAAAAAGTGAAGTCAGGGGATTAAAGAATGTATAGAAAACATGGAGTATTAGAATTTCCCCAAAAATAGAGATGAGCAGGGCTTTGTTCAAAGAAGGTGGGGAAACCTGAAGAGGAAAAAAGCTTGAAGAAAATAGAGCCCATAAATGGGCAGCACTCAAAAAAGCTGACCCATTATGGGGTTCTCCACTTACAATGACCAGAAAACAGTGAAACCAACTGATGAAACTTGCACATAAGCTTTCCACTTTATATTACAAATTCTCTTATATGCAATGAGTATAAAGAAATAATATACACAGAAAAGGTTTGCTGTTGTTGTTGTTGTTATTACTATTGTATTTTAACTAATCTAAGTGTTCCAGTATTAGTCTTCAGCTGGCTAACATACATATTCCTAACCACTTAAGTAATGATTTTTTTTAGGTGGATTTCTCAACTATCATCCCAAAGATGTCTTCTCTATCTTGGATCACTCTTCCACCCTTCTTTGCAAAGCTCAGGGGTTTCCCAGATCACTAGCACTTAACACACTGTATACTAATTTGTTTTAGTGTGTGAATGATTGCCCTAGAGGAAGTGGTACCCATGAGGGCCCATCCACCATCTTGCATTTCTGTATCCCACTCAATGATTACTGACTTAATCACACCACTATCATTCCAAGTCCAACTGTAAAAACAGAAATAAGTTTAAATACAATAAACATTTCACTTTATACTGATAGGCTCAAAGAGGTGATTTTGGGTAAAGATTCGTTATAGCAAACAAATGACTGGAAAGTTCTACATATAACTGAAGAGCTAGGGCAGTGACTCTCACCTTGTTAAGGTGCAGGTTCCCAGGCTCCCACCCCCACCAAAGTTCTTATTCTGTAATGAAGCTGATGAAACTACCTTTTTACCAAGCTAACCAGGCAATCCAGATGCAAGTGGTTCATAAACTGACTCTGAGAAACAGTAGTTTATACCCAGTGCTGCTGTTGGTGTGGCAGCTAGGAATGATGCTCAGCAGAAATCCTGCAACATACAGGTGTAATGTCTGTTTACACACCATTCACTCTGTGTAATGAGAGGCTCTGCAATGTGGGCTGAGTGATGAGATGCCCTTATCATTGATCTCTTTGGGGGATAAGCAGCAATAAATTTCATGTCCCATTATCCTTCCCTGCCAAAAACATCCTAACCATCTCAATAAAATCCACCTGACTTGAAAGTTGCCCACTGAAACCAGCTATAACCAACCAATGACCTCGTACTATTTAGGCCTAACAGATCAGCTGCTACTTAGAGCAGTAGCTAGGGAGGGTCAAGTAGAAGGAATTCGGTGCAGTTCCTGACAAAAGAATGGATCGACTAAAGAAACAAGCATGAAATGTCACTGCCATCCTATCTCACCCTCTCACCCCTGGGCTGTCAAGGCCTCACCAACCTTTATACCCAGTCTCCACTTAGGAAAATCCTACCCTTTCCCAAATGCTGACAGCTCAGCAATTTCTGACCCCTTTGCCCATGCTGTGCACATAGGAAAAGAACGCTGAAAAAGGTTGCACCCAAAAGCGATCCTTCTCCTCTGTTATCCCAAAGTACATTTTGTATCTCATAAAAGTGCTTTGCACTGTGCCCTGCGTCCATTATTTGTGTACATGTTGCCCTCTCTTCTAGATCATGAGCTCCTGTAGGGAAGAAATATCATTTTAAACTTTTCTGTATTCCACTCGGCTCAGGGCCTTGCTCACAGCTGCTTAAGTGGAATGGGAAAACGTATCCAAGTCTCCACTGACTTTGGAAATACAGCTTGTTCTGATGCAGGAGACTATCTGTACCTGGCATATGTGTATGTCCAGACCTGAGGGACTGTTTTTCAGGTTGACTTGTATGGACTCATTACAGACAGCTCAAACATCAATTTGGCTTTTCCTAAATTCTGCAGCTCAAGAAGGCAGTCTCCATATTCATTTTAACAAATTCCATCATTAAAAAAATATATATGAAAATTTGTCCTTTCCCTCTCTCCAGGCAGGCTTGGTATAATAACATGCGACTTTGTGATCCCTTAGAAATAACACTGCAGTAGTAGCCACCCCCAAAACTATAAATATTTTCCCTTTCTTTCAATATATTTAACCATGTATGAAATCTAAAATCTAACTGAATAAATTTATCTTCAAAAGGATGTTATCTATATTTGTCAAAACTGAAAATACACATACTCTTTGACCTATAGGATCACCTACAAGAATTTATATTATAGAACTACTAGCACACGTGGAGCATCATATGTTCAAGGTTACCAAATGAAGCATTATTTTAATAGCAAAAATTTTAAATCAACCATCAACAGGGTTCTAACTAAATAATGGTACATCTTTATTTAACACAAATACAATATTCAGTACAAACAGAATACTATATACTGAAAGAAGAGAAACAATGTATGTAACTTCTAAAACAGAAAGGAAAAAAGAAAATTAGGAAAATTGGATCAATCCAGTATATGGCAAGAAAGGAGAGAAAAGAATGCAAAGAAATGGTAATCACAGGAAGGGGTATATGAATGAAAACCTATTTCTTAAAAGACAGTAATTCCAAAACTGGATTTGAAAAGAAAATAACAGTTTTATGCTGTTTATAAAAGAAAGACTTAAAACATTAACAACATTTAAAAAGTTGAAAAGGGAAAGAAAAATGTATACCATATAAACACTATCAAAAATCGAATGTAAAAATAGAACCAGAAAAAAAAAAAAAATAGAACCAGATTAAAGAAAAAATAGATTGAGGAAACCAGATTAAGGGGTAAAAGCATTATTAGGGATAGAGAGGATCCTTATTTACTGATAAAAAAGAAACAATTTGCCACCAAGTTATAAAAATTCCAAACCAGAATATATAATGCTAACAAAATAGTGTCAAAATAAAATAAGCAAATATAAATTGTCAAATCCACAATCATTGTAGGAGAATAGATTTAAGGCAGAGAAAACAAACAAACAAAAAAAGATTCCTATGTGCTTTTTTAAAGAGAAAACCTAAAATATAATAATATGAAAAGTTAAAAGGAATGGAAAAATATTTACAAGTAACCTAAAGAAAGCTCATGTAGAAGTATCGCTATCGACCAGAGGGCAGACAGCAGAAGCAAGAAGAACTACAATCCTGCAGCCTGTGGAACAAAAACCACACTCACAGAAAGACAGACAAGATGAAAAGGCAGAGGGCTATGTACCAGATGAAGGAACAAGATAAAACCCCAGAAAAACAACCAAAACGAAGTGGACACAGGCAACCTTCCAGAAAAAGAATTCAGAATAATGATAGTGAAGATGATCCAGGACCTTAGAAAAATAATGGAGGCAAAGATCGAGAAGATGCAAGAAATGTTTAAAAAAGACCTACAGGAATTAAACAACAAACAAACAGAGATGAACAATACAATAACTGAAATGAAAACTACACTAGAAGGAATGAATAGCAGAATAACTGAGGCAGCAGAACAGATAAATGACCCAGAAGACAGAATGGTAGAATTCACTGTTGTGGAACAGAATAAAGAAAAAAGAATGAAAAGAAAAGAAGACAGCCTAAGAGACCACATTAAACGTAACAATATTCGTATTATAGGGGTCCCAGAAGGAGAAGAGAGAAAGAACCCAAGAAAATATTTAAAGAGATTATAGTCGAAAACTTCCCTAATGTGGGAAAGAAAATAGCCACCCAAGTCCAGGAAGCACAGAGAGTCCTATATAGGATAAACACAAGGAGAAACATGCTGAGACACATAGTAATCAAACTGGCAAAAAATTAAAAACAAAGAAGAATTATTGAAAGCAGCAAGGGAAAAATGACAAATAACATACAAGGGAACTCCCATAAGGTTAACAGCTCTTTTCTCAGCAGAAACTCTACAAGCCAGAAGGGAGTAGCATGACATACTTAAAGTGATGAAAGGGAAGAACCTACAACCAAGATTACTCTACCCGGCAAGGATCTCATTCAGATTTGATGGAGAAATCAAAAGCTTTACAGACAAGCAAAAGCTAAGAGAATTCAGCTCCACCAAATCAGCTCTACAACAAATGCTAAAGGAACTTCTCTAAGTGGGAAACACAAGAGAAGAAAAGGACCTACAAAAACAAACCCAAAACAATTAAGAAAGTGTTCATAGGAACATACATATCAATAATTACCTTAAATGTGAATGGATTAAAGGCTCCAACCAAAAGACACAGGCTCGCTGAATGGATACAAAAACAAGACCCATACATATGCTGTCTACAAGAGACCCACTTCAGACCTAGGTACACATACAGACTGAAAGTGAGGGGATGGAAAAACATATTCCATGCAAATGGAAGTCAAAAGAAAGCTGGAGTAGCAATATTCATATCCGATAAAACAGACTTTAAAATAAAGAATGTTACAAGAGACAAGGAAGGACACTACATAATAATCAAGCGATCAGCCACAAAAGAAGATATAGCAATTATGAATATATATATGCACCCAACATAGGAGCACCTCAATACATAAGGCAACTGCTAACAGCTATAAAAGAGGAAATTGACAGTAACACAATAATAGTGGGGGACTTTAACACCTCACTTACACCAATGGACAGATCATCCTAACAGAAAATTAATAAGGAAACACAACCTTTAAATGACACAATAGATCAGATACAGTTAATTGATATTTATAGGACATTCCATCCAAAACCAGATTATACTTTCTTCTAAGTGCGCACAGAACATTCTCCAGGATAGATAACATCTTGGGTCACAAATCAAGCCTCAGTAAATTTAAGAAAACTTAAATCATATCAAGCATCTTTTCTGACCACAAGGCTATGAGATTAGGAATCAATTACAAGGAAAAAAACGTAAAAAACACAAACACATGGAGGCTAAACAATACGTTACTAAATAACCAAGAGATCACTGAAGAAATCAAAGAGGAAATCAAAAAATACCTAGAGACAAATGACAATGAAAACAAAACAATCCAAAACTTATGGGATGCAGCAAAAGCAGTTCTAAGAGGGAAGTTTATAGCAATACAAGCCTACCTCAAGAAACAAGAAAAATCTCAAATAAACAATCTAACCTTACACCTAAAGGAACTAGATAAAGAAGAACAAACAAAACCAAAAGTTAGTAGGAGGAAAGAAATCATAAAGATCAGAGCAGAAATAAATGAAATAGAAACAAAGAAAACAATAGCAAAGATCAATAAAACTAAAAGCTGGTTCTTTGAGAAGGTAAACAAAATTAATAAACCATTAGCCAGACTCATCAAGAAAAACAGGGAGAGGACTCAAATCCATAAAATTAGAAGTGAAAAAGGAGAAGTTACAACAGACACTGCAGAAATACAAAGCATCCTAAGAGACCACTACAAGCAACTCTATGCCAATAAAATGGACAACCTGGACGAAATGGACAAATTCTTAGAAAGGTATAACCTTCCAAGACTGAACCAGGAAGAAATAGAAAATATGAACAGACCAATCACAAGTAATGAAATTGAAACTGATTAAAAATCTTCCAACAAACAAAAATCCATGCCCAGATGGCTTCACAGGTGAATTCTATCAAATATTTAGAGAAGAGCTAACACCCATCCTTCTCAAACTCTTCCAAAACACTGCAGAGGAAGGAACATTCCCAAACTCATTCTATGAGGCCACTGTCACCCTGATACCAAAATCAGACAAAGATACACAAAAAAATAAAATTATAGACCAATATCACTAATGAATATAGATGCAAAAATCCACAACAAACTACTAGCAAACAGAATCCAACAACACATTAAAAGGATCATACACCATGATCAAGTGGGATTTATCCCAGGGATGCAAGGATTCTTCAATATACACATATCAATAAATGTGATACACCATATTAACAAACTGAAGAATAAAAACCATATGATCATCGCAATAGATGCAGAAAAAGCTTTTGACAAAATTCAACACCTATTTATGATAAAAACTCTCCAGAAGGTGGGCATAGAGGGAAACTACCTAAACACAATAAAGGCCATATATGACAAACCCACAGCAAACATCATTCTCAATGGTGAAAAACTGAAACCATTTCCTCTAAGATCAGGAACAAGACAAGGATGTCCACTCTCACCACTATTATTCAACAGTTTTGGAAGTCCTAGCCACAGCAATCTGAGCAGAAAAAGAAATAAAAGGAATACAAATTGTAAAAGAAGAAGTAAAACTGTCACTGTTTGCAGATGACATGATACTATACATAGAGCATCCTAAAGATGTCACCAGAAAATTACTAGAGCTAATCAATGAATTTGGTAAAGTTGCAGGATACAAAATTAATGCACAGAAATCTCTTCCATTCCTATACACTAATGATGAAAAATCTGAAAGAGAAATTAAGGAAACACTCCCATTTACCATCGCAACAAAAAGAATAAAATACCTAGGAATAAACCTATCTAAGGAGACAAAAGACCTGTATGCAGAAAACAATAAGGCACTGATGAAAGAAATTAAAGATGATACAAACAGATGGAGAGATATACCATGTTCTTGAATTGGAAGAATCAACATTGTGAAAATAACTATACTACCCAAAGCAATCTAGAGATTGAATGCAATCCCTATCAAATTACCAATGGCATTTTTTACAGAACTAGAAGAAAAAATCTTAAGATTTGGACAGAGACACAAAAGACCCCGGATAGCCAAAGCAGTCTTGAGGGGGAAAAACGGAGCTGGAGGAATCAGACTTCCTGACTTCAGACTATACTACAAAGCTACAGTAATCAAGACAAAGTGGTATTGGCATAAAAACAGAGATATAGATCAATGGAACAGGATAGAAAGCCCAGAGATAAACCCACTGACCTATGGTCAACTAATCTAATGCAAAGGAGGCAAGGATATACAATGGAGAAAGTCTCTTCAGTAAGTGGTGCTGGGAAAACTGGACAGCAACATGTAAAAGAATGAATTTAGAACACTCCCTAACATCATACACAAAAATAAACTCAAAATGGATTAGAGACCTAAATGTAAGACCAGACACTATAAATCTCTTAGAGGAAAACATAGGAAGTACCCTCTTTGACAAAAATCACAGCAAGATCTTTTTTGATCCACCTGCTAGAGTAATGGAAATAAAAACAAAAATAAACAAATGGGACCTAATGAAACTTAAAAGCTTCTGCAAAGCAAAGGAAACTACAAACAAGACGAAAAGAAAACCCTCAGAATGGGAGAAAATATTTGCAAACGAATCAACGGACAAAGGATTAATCTCCAAAATATATAAACAGCTCATGCAGCTCAATATCAAAAAAACCAACAACCCAATCCAAAAATGGGCAGAAGACCTAAATAGACATTTCTCCAAAGAAGACATACAGATGACCAAGAAGCACATGAAAAGCTGCTCAACATCACTAATTATTAGAGAAATGCAAGTCAAAACTACAATGAGGTATCACCTCACACAAGTTAGAATGGGCATCATCAGAAAATCTACAAACAACAAATGCTGGAGAGGGTGTGGAGAAAAGAGAACCCTCTTGCACTGTTGGTGGGAATGTAAATTGATACAGCCACTGTGGAGAACAGTATGGAGGTTCCTTAAAAAACTAAAGAGCTACCATATGACCCAGCAATCCCACTCCTGGGCATATACCCAGAGAAAACCATAATTCAAAAAGACACATGCACCCCAATGTTCATTGCAGCACTATTTACAATCGCCAGGTCATGAAAGCAACCTAAATGTCCATCAACATATGAATGGATAAAGAAGATGTGGTATATATAGACAATGGAATATTGCTCAGCCATAAAAAGGAACGAAATTGGGTCATTTGTAGAGACGTGGATGGATCTAGAGACTGTCATACAGAGTGAAGTAAGTCAGAAAGAGAAAAACAAATATCATATATTAACGCATATATGTGGAACCTAGAAAAATGGTACAGATGAACCTATTTGCAGGCAGAAATACAGACACAGATGTAGAGAACAAACGTATGGACACCAAGGGGGAAAAGTGGTGGGTGGTGGTGGTGGTGGGATCAATTGGGAGATTGGGATTGACATGTATACACTAATATGTATAAAATGGATAACTAATAAGAACCTTCTGTATAAAAAAATAAAATAAAATTCAAACAAAAAAAGAAGTATTGGTATCAGAAAAACAGATTTTCAGACTAGCACTCAGAAGTTGACATGCTGATCCAACAACCATCACAATTTTGAAATAAGAATTCACCATTCCATAAATTAAAATGTTATAAAGCTGTAATAATTAAAACTGTGTGACAGTGGTACAGGGATAGACAAATGAACAAGCAAGGTGCACCCAGGCATTTAAAGGAATCTGATACATGTGTGATATAACCTCTAAGAGTAGGAAGAAAATAAATGGTACAGAATAACTGACTATCCATGTGGGGGTGGAGAGGATTCAAAATTAGATCCCTTCCCTCACTCTATATGCAAAATTAAATGTCAAATAAATGACACAATTAAATATGAAAAGACTTTAAAATGTTAAAAAATACAAAAGAATACCTTATAACTTCAAGTTAGGGAAGGCTTTTTAAGATTTCCTAAACACATATAAATCATAAAGAAAAAGATGAGTAATTCTGACCACACAGAGACAGCATCAACAAAGTTAAAAGATAAGCCAGGCTAAAGATATTTGCAGTGACAAAGGTTTTCTGAAAATATAAAGCACTCGTATTAAAAGGAACAAAGAGGGGACTTCCCTGGTGGTGCAGTCGTTAAGAATCTGCCTGCCAGTGCAGGGGACATGGGTTCGAGCCCTGGCCAGGGAAGATCCCACATGTCGCACAGCAACTAAGCCCGTGCGCCACAACTACTGACCCTGCACTCTAGAGCCCACGAGCCACAACTACTGAGCCCACGTGCCACAACTACTGCAGCTTGCTTGCCTAGAGCCTGTGCCCCTCAACAAAGAGAAGCCACAGCAAAGAGAAGCCCATGCACCACCACAAAGAGTAGCCTCCACTCGCCGCAACTAGAGAAAGTCCGTGCCCAGCAACGAAGACCCAACGCAGCCAATAAATAAATAAATAAATAATTAATTTTATTAAAAGAAATAATAAAAAAAGGATCAAAGATCCAATAAAAAAATAAATAAATGGGGCAAAGCCTTAAACTGGTAACTCACAGAAGAGGAAATCTTATTGGATACTAAACAAAGGGAGAAATGCTCATTGTCACTATATGCTCAGTATTAAACAAATTAATTTAATTAGATAGGATCATGCATATCCAACCGACCAAATATTTGAATGTCTGACAATGACAAGTATTTGCGAGGGAGTAGGGAAACAGGAACTATCAGACTACTAATAGGGAGTAAACTGGTACAACTATTGTGGTGACTAACAATATTTAGTAGAGTTGAAGATGCATGTTCTACTTCTAGGTATGTACCCTAGAGATACTGTCAAATGTGTACACAAAGAAACAGAAACAAGAGTATTTTCTGCAGTACTGTTTATAATACTAAAAAGTCAAGACCAACCTCAATGGTCAATAAGAGAATGAACTAATTGTGGAATTAATCATACAAATGGGATACTATATACTCCTACAGGTATTAACCAGCTCAGCACAAGTACTAGCTCTACATGTATCAACATGTTAAATGTGAACACACAATACTGAGCAACGGAAGCAAATTTCAAAAGGATATGCATATCATGAAACCAATTATGTTTAGTATAAAATACAGAGAATATACATTGCAAATCATGAATGGTAAGGATATGCACAAAAAAATGACAGTAGTTCTTCTTGGAAATGACATGAGGAAAACTTTCAATGGATAGAAAACTTTTTCTTTATTTAAAAACGAAAGGAAGAAGGTTAACAGTGGTTAATTTGGATAGTGGCTATATGTCAACATTCTTGGTTGCAAACAAGATCTGCTCTACTAGTTCAAGCAAAAAACAAATGGCTCACAAGGCTCAGAGATCAGGTTACAGGACTCAAAGAAATGCCCATTATTACAGCACAGAGCAGCAGCAGGGAGAAAACCACTGAGCACAGCCCCACACCTTGTACCACGACACGGGACCCTCCGTCGCTGCTGCCTTAAAAGCCACATGTCACTGTTCCCCTCAACAAACTGGATCCCATGTGCCATGGTCTTCACAGCATCACTTTCAAATTTCACGCAGGTGTGTCTAACTAGTGAGCCTAGGATGCCTGTCTGGGCCCTGACTGCAAGGAAGGTTTGGAAACTAAGTTTCACTCTCCACTTGGTAAGATACATAAAGGGGGAAGTCATCAAACAGTGGATGTTCAAGCAGGGCTAGGTGCCCAAAAAGCATGAAAAATGTCCATCCAAATAAGGGTTTGTTAAATTATTTTTTGTAAGCTCAAAATATTTCACAATTTTTTAAAAGAAAAAGAAATTCAAAGTATAACTCCACAGACAACAAAGGGGATGGGAGAGGAAAACAGCAGCAGACAAGAAATTTCGCCCAGTTGCTAAAAGATGGACAGTGGAGTGACCAATGCAACAGTAGAGGATGTCACCGCCTAGAATACATGCAGGAGTCCAGCAGAAGACAGCCAACCTGCCCAGTTGGCCTGGAGAAGCTCAAAGATGGTGGAAGACAGAAGACAGAAGAGGGGCTAAAGAGAATAGGATCAACTAAAGGTCTATATACAAACCAGTTGATCTCTACTCCATACCCCCTACCTCCAAATACAGAAGGGCCTGAATCCAGATATTTGCCCACAGGTAAGATACTGGAGGGATCTCATAAAATAAAAGAACAGTCTGGGGAGAACGAGAATAGTCATTATAGAAACCAGTCACCAAGACTGACAATCTCTTCATTCTAGCATTAGAAAATCCCCATCATAACAGCCAGCTTCACCTACTTATCTTGAGAAGCCAAACCTCGTCCATACCACAGAGCTACCACTCAACCTCCCTACAGCCGCATTATCAACTAAAACTAACAACCGACAATCGCTAGATTTGAAAAAAAAAAAAAAGCCTGAAACATGAAAGACTGAGATAAGCAAAAAATCCAACTCTAGAGGAACGAGATCATTCAGGGACTAGGAAATAGATGAATGAACAAATCAATGACTATAACTCTATTAGTATGTTCAGAAAGATTCACAAATACATACTATAACTGTTAAACATGAACAAGAGAGTGGTACATAAGAGCACGTCAGTGAAAGCACCTGAGTCCAAATTCCAGCTTTGCTACTTGCCAGTTCTATGCTCCCCAGTTTCCTCATTTACAAAATGGAAACACCTTCTCAACAGGTTGTTGTGAGGATTAAATAAGAGACTCCATGTGAAAAGCTCAGCACGATGGCCAGTATATAGGAAATACTCAGTTACTCAGTAAATAGTCAGTTAATCCATCCACAAACACTTGCCACTTGCCACAATGATGTTTACTGCATCACTGTTTACAACAGTGAAAAATGGAAACTAGGATGGTCCTATTTATGTTTGTAAAAGATGGCATTTGTATTTGTGCATATATGTTTATACATGTACAAAAAAGGACTGAAAGGAGAAAACATGCCAAAGTGTTACATTCGGGGAGAGGAGGAGACAGGGTTGTTTCTGTGTAAAATTTTTATTGTGTTATCCTTTAGAAAAAGGAAAAAGTAAACATCAGTATACATCTTAGGGAGAAAAAGACAAAAAGCACACACAAACATTACATAGAAAACTTTTATTTTAATTTACTATACATATCTAAATTTGAGGAAGTTACTAGGCAGATGCACTTTCTTCTGTAGGCTGAGTTTGATCTTCAGGTACCTGTAAAAACATAAATAGCTTTACTTTTCTAATAAACACTTTTAGTTTTACCCTTCACCCACCATTTAAAATCACTGCACAGCCTTTCTCTTATAATGACCCTGTCTTTGTCTTTCTCCTTCAATAGTAATTATTGTAGAAAGTTAGGTAGAAAGAGAAGAAAACTTACAAGACCAAGTTCCCAATATAAATTACCAAGTACAACAATTCCATTAAAAATACAACCTGAGGCATATATCTAGGCTTCTCAAGATGGTCATTTTATTTTTCATCTATAAAATGAAATCATTAGTTTAAGAAAAATATCAGCAGTGCTGCAACAAGGTATTTTAAATCAATCTATTTTGTTGAAAAAAATCAATAATTCTACTTTGAATATAGTATAATACAGGTTTAGTAGAAATAGATATCTGTATGTTAATATTTCTATTATATGTCACTCAGACATAGCAAACAAACAGAACTAAACTGTATCCCTCATCACCCCCAAAACCTGCCCTACTTCCTGCATTATCTATTTCAGTGAAGGGCTCTATCCAGGTGCCCAAGCCTGGCATGAGAGAATCCACAGTTCTCTTACCTGCATATTTAATCAACAGTCCTATCAGTCCCACCTAAGTAACTCTCACAGCCATTTTCACTGCCCTGCCGGAACTTCAGGATCTCATCATCTACTATGGCTTAAGTCACAGTTATCTTCCATGCTGCCCCCAGAATGAGCTTTTACACAGGAATAGTTTACCAATAGGTCACTTCCTTATTCAAATTCTCCAGTTACCTGTCACTTCCTTATTCAAATTCTCCAGTTACCTCCAATCACCTTCAGGAGGGGAATGCAAATTCCACATCATGGAAGACAAGCCCCTCATATTCTATTTCCAACAAACTAATCTGGACTCATCACCCACCCTACATGTGACTGTACATCCAGATTCATCTTACATTCACCACACACTCCATTCCTCCACACCTCTTAGGCGAGTAGCTTAAAACCAGCTTAAGAAACATCAATTCCTGGGAAGCTTCCTTAACCAACCCCTCCCAGCTTGGTTTGGGTCCTTCTCTTCTTTATGCCAGAGCCCCACATGTACACCTGAATTGTCTGCTTCTAAGTCTAGTTATCCTGTTCAAGTAACTTCCTTGAGGACAGCAAGAAGATTGTGTTCATTACTGTACCCACTGTTGCTGGCACATAACATTCAATAAGTCTGTGTAGTTAAATCAATGAACCATATGTTTAACCTACTCCCTTTAGACGAGCAAACAAAGAGTGGAAGAAGGAAACTGAACCAAAATAAATGTTGCAAAAACAGCTACTCACTGATTTCTACTAGATACTACTCTAGGTTACTGTCTCTACTATTTTTCTACGTTTCTTATAGACTCATTTTTTTCTCTAGTTTCTTAATCTAAAATGGACATTGTGACCAACCAAAGAGACAAAGTTACTCTCCCTATTCAAAAACACTTTCTTCTCATGAGAAAAAGAAAATTTATATCACCTTTACACAAAAACATTATAGCTAAGTGCCTAAATAGTGAATTCTATCTGTAAAGTCATTGATAAAGACTAGGTTTACACATCATCATGCAAAATAATCAATAAAAATGTATTGGGTAATCCCCCATATGCCGAGTGCTGTGTTCAAACTCTGGCATTACACATAGTATACAACGAACCCTGAATGGGTTAACACAATGTAAATGTACTAGCAAAAATAATCAGAAAACAATATGAGGAGGGATACGATCAAGCAGAGATTGCAGGGATGGATATTTGCTCCGAGATTACTCTGAGAATGTTACATGGAGAAGGTAAGATTTGGACAAGGTCTTGCAGAATGAGTAGGATGTAAACAGACAGGAGGAGGATGGGAAACAGAGTCTAGACATAACTGTCATAAAGAAACAAACTTGAGCATAAGTTTGAGTTAACAATATGCAATATGTATCTGAAAGTTGCTAAGAGAGGAGACTTTAAACCTTCTCACCATAAAAAAAAAGCTAACTCTCTGAGATCATGGATGTGTTAACTAACCTTATTGTGTTAAACATTTTGCAATATATAGATATAACAAATCATTACACAGTATATCTTAAAATTACACAATGCTGTATGGCAACTGTATTTCAATAAAGCTGGAAAAAAATGAAGTGACAGAAGAAGGTAAACTAAAACAAAGAAACAAGAAAGTAAGTTTGATGTGTACTTGTAAGCTTGACTAGAGTGGAAACTTAGGGTAATGAGGAAGGGTTCATGAGGCCAGGTTACACAGGAGAGCTATCAGATAATGTAAGTAAAAAGTTAATACTTAGTCTCTGAAAGAGTGAACAGGGATGATCGTGGTCAAGAAATATAATCATTCCTATTTGTGAAATCTAGATGCTAGTGACACAGAATAAACGACAGTAGCACAAGTATTCAAATTTGGTTCTTCAGGATATTTGCATATTTAATATGTCAACTGTCGAGGCAGCTTTAACTCATATCTGGCAAATCTTTAAATGTTCATTAAGTTTACCAAAAAATTATCAAGACCTAATTAACACCATTACAACCATTAAGAACTACAACTACTATACAGTAATATTCTTATTTTTCTTCAAGTTCTACAATATCATTCCCATGATACTAACAAATAAAAAGAATTGCCAAATAACAACTTTTCTCTTGCCAAAATACTAACAGGGTCAACAACCACAATACCGCTTTAGCTATTTAGACAACTAATTACTTTTTTCTTTCATTCTCTTTTCTTTTTTCTTTATTATTTTGTTGTTGTGGTAGTAGTGGTTGCTTAATTTCAAGGAAAATTTCTTCATAGAAATGTACTCACCTGTTGTCAAAAACACCATTTTCCGAGACCTTTCCAATAGTTTATTCCATATCGTAAAATGTGCCTTGAGAAGAAAAGATTTACTATGAGTTATATAAAGCACAAAAGTTACAATAGAAGAGGCTGAGTCTTTACATAGGTTTTAAACAAAACAAATACATAAAAAGTTAGGCAGTACTAATGAGGCTAAGTGGTTCCAAAAGTGAGTTCAAGTAGGGAAAAAGGGTACATACTATACAGAGCAGCTGCTTTGTTTAGCATTTAAGAAAAGAAGACTTAAGGACTGAATACGCCATTCTTCCTCTTTGTCCTTCTTAATCATTACCACCGTAGAACACGTTCCTTCTAATGGGAAGCAAAAATCTGTCCCACTTTTCCACCCGTTCTTTTCTTAAATAGCCAATTCCAACATGCTAGTGGTCATTCTTCAAATCACAAGCAAGCACAAGGAAAGGTTCATTAAGAATCAACTGTGACGCAAGAGGGAGGGGATATGGGGATATATGTATACGTATAGCTGATTCACTTTGTTATACAGCAGAAACTAACACAACATTGTAAAACAATTATACTCCAATAAAGATGTTAAAAAAAAAAAAACCAACTGTGACATCTCACACTGAAAGAGCAGACCTAGAGGATTTAGTAAATTACCCTAAAGAACAAGTAAAAACTAATGAAGACAACAGTAAAGTTATAGAACCACTTTCCTTAATTCTTAACAATCTTATGTAGCAGAGGATTATCAGAATGCATAAATGAAAAATGCAAGGTGCAAAACGACCACATCAATGTTACTAACACAGTTGAAGGTGATACTGAGGGATATGGGTGGGTCAGGGACTATTTCAAACTGGATGAGCTGGTAAAATCTGTAAGAAAAGGTAAAATTACTAAATATGTACATGCAAACCTTCTGGAGGAAGAGCAGCATGGTATGTTAAAGGGAAAACCATACCTGGCTCAGGCAGAATGAGCAGCGGGTGGGAGACTTTAAGGTGTGAGTGGAATATAACGGGTAACGGAGAAAGCGGTATGAGATGCAGTCAGAGAGAGAGAGGCAGGAGCCACACAACGTAGGGCTTTGTGAGACAGAGTGAAGGGTTGGCATTTGTTCATGGGAAGCGACTGGAACGTCTGGGGCAGAGGAACTGCATGATCTGATTTGTATATTAAAAGCTTCGTTTTGGCTACTCAGCAGAGAATGTGCTGTAGGGGGCAAGAATGAAAGCAAAGAAGGGGAGTGAAGAGAAAGAGTGACAGGGATGAGGGAAGCAGTAGTGGATGAGCTGCTATGCCGTGGATGCATTCGGAATATGTTTTAGGGTTAAGAGTTGAAAGGACTTGCTGGTGGATGGGATGTGGCATGGCTATGAGGGAAACAGAGAATCAAGGATTACCTCAAACAGCCGGCTAGACGACAGTATCATTTACTGAAATGGAAAAAGCTAGGAAAGGAAGGTGTGTGGAAAAAACATGTAAAAGACACGTATGGTAAAAACTAAAAAATGCTGATGAAAGGGATGAAAGAAGATTTAAATAAATGAAAAGATATATTGTGTTCATAGAATGGAAGGCTCAATGCAGTAAAGACATCAATTCTCCCCAAACTGATATACAGGTTTAATAAAATTTCTATCAAAATCCCAGCAAGGGAGAACCATTGAAGATGGCGGAAAAGTAAGACGCGGAGATCACCTTCCTCCCCACAAATACATCAGAAATACATCTACATGTGGAACAACTCCTACAGAACACCTACTGAATGCTGGCAGAAGACCTCAGACTTCCCAAAAGACAAGAAACTCCCCACGTACCGGGGTAGGGCAAAAGAAAAAAGAAAATCACAGCAAGATTTATTGATAGAAAAAAGATTACCCTAAAGTTAAATGGAAAGGCAATGGATCTAGAATAGCTAAAACAATTTTTATAACAAATAATAACATGGGAAGAATTATTCTACCTCATTTTAAGACCTATTAAAGCTATAGTAATCAAGATTGTGTGATATCTGGAAGAGAGACACATAAATCAATGGAACACAATTGAGAACCCAGAAATAGACCCACACATATACGACCACTGATTTTTAACAACAGTACAAAAGCAACTCAACAAAGGAAGGATAGCCTTTTCAACAAATGGTACTGGAGAAATTTGACAAGTATAGGGAAAAAGAAAACAAGGAACCTCATCCTAAATCTCACACCTTATACAAAATTTAACTCAAACTACAAACTTAAATATAAAACTTTTAGGAAGAACAATAGGGGAGAATCTTTGGGATCTAGGGCTGGGCATTTAATTCTTAGAATTGACACCAAAAGTATGCTCCATAAAGGGGAAAACTGATAACCGGACCATCAAAATTAAAAACTGCTACCTGTAAAAACCTGTTAAGAGGATGAAAAGACAAGCTACAGACAGAAAGAAAATATTTGCAAACTACATATCTAGCAAAGAACTAGTATCCAGAATATCAAAAAAACAAAAAAAAAACTCTCAAAACAACAGTAAAAAAGCAAACAATCCAATTAGAATGTGGGCAAAAGAGAAAAACAGACATTTCATCAAAAAAAGATACAGATGGCAAGTAAGCCCATGAAAAGATGTTCAACATAACTGGCCAGTAGGGAAATGCAAATTAAAATTAAATAAGAAACCACTACAAACCCATCAGAATAGCTAAAATAAAAATTACTGACAACATCAAGTGCTGACAAGGATTAGAAAAACTGATTATTCACACACTGCTGGTGGGAACAGAAACTGGAACTTAGCTTGGTAGTTTCTTAAAAAACTAAACATGCCCCTGCCATATGACCCAGCAATTGCACTCCTGGGCATTTATCCCAAAGAAATGAAAACATTTATTCACAAAAACCTACACACCAATGTTTACTGCAGCTTTATTCAGAATAGCTTTATTCAAAGTAGCCAGAAGCAACCCAAATGTCCTTTAACAAGTGAACGGCTAAACAAACTGTGGTATATCCACACCAAGGAATACCACTCAGCAATTAAAAGGAACAATTTTTTTTTCTGTTTTTTTTGTTTTGTTTTGTTTTTAATTTATTTATTTATTTTTATTTTTGGCTGCCTTGGGTCTTTGTTGCTGCACATGGGCGTTCTCTAGTTGTGGTGAGCAGGGGCCACTCTTCGTTGCAGTGAGCGTGCTTCTCATTGGGTGGCTTCTCTTGTTGCAGAGCACAGGCTCTAGGTGCACGAGCTTCAGTAGCTGTGGCACTCGGGCTCCGTAGTTGTGGCTCGCGGGATCTAGAGTGCAGGCTCAGTAGTTGTGGCGCATGGGCTTAGTTGCTCCGCGGCATGTGGGATCTTCCCAGACCAGGGATCGAAACTGTGTCCCTTGCACTGGCAGGTGGATTCTTAACCACTGTGCCACCAGGGAAGCCCAACAGGAACAAACTACTGATATATTGATACATGCAACAATTTAGATGAATCTCCAGAGAATTACACTGAGTGAAAAAACCCAATCCCAAAAGATCACAATAGTGAATGATCCCATTCATATGACATTCTTGAAATGACAAAATTATAGAAATGCAGAACAAATGAGAAGTTACCAGAAGCAAGGAGGTGGGGGCGGAGCAGAGGGGAGTGGGTGTGAGTGGTTGTGGCTATCAAAGGCCAACATGAGGGATCCTTGTGAAGGAATTGCTCTGTATCTTCACTGTATCAATGTCCATACTCTGGCTGTGATAGTGTGCTATAGTTTTGCAAGATGTTACCATTGGAAAAACTGGGTAGAGGTACTTGGGATCTCTCTGTATTATTTCTTAGGACTGCATATAAATCTACAATTATCTCAAAATCAGAACTTTAATTAAAAAATAGAAGCATTAGCAAGGGGTGGGAGTAATATGGAAAATGATATGGAATAGATCCTCAAAATAGATTAGGGAGAAGAACGTGCCAAATGTTAAGGCCAAAAGGCACCCCTGAAGGTCCTATCAATATGTGCTCCATTACCCCTCACTGCACCCTCCTCTATACTAATTTGAAGTATTAAAAATACTATCTCAGACTTCCCTGGTGGCGCAGTCGTTAAGAATCCGCCTGCCAATGCAGGGGACACAGGTTCGAGACCTGGTCCAGGAAGGTCCCACATGTCACGGAGCAACTAAGCCCGTGTGCCACAACTACTGAGCCTGCGCTCTAGAGCCCACGAGCCACAACGACTGAGCCCACCTGCCACAACTATTGAAGTCCGTGCACCTAGAGCCCGTGCTCCACAGCGAGAGAGGCCACCGTACTGAGAAGCCCACACACCGCAACAAAGAGTAGCCTCCGCTCGCCACAACTAGAGAAAGCCCACGCGCAGCAACGAAGACCCAATGCAGCCAAGAATAAATAAATAAATAAATGTATATAAAAAAAGAAAAACTATCTCAATTTGACTTAATTTTTTCAACTAATACTTCTTTTGTAAATTATCTGTTTACATCCTGGGCAAAATTATTTTTAATCATAAACCCAAGTTGACAAAATATTAGTGTTCACAACTTAATGAAAATTAAAATGTATGTCCTTCAAATTGGTATAAAATCAAGACCAGAATCACACCCACACGCAAACTGAATGACCTGAAACTTTAAGCTTTACTTACTCTTAAGTGCACAGGTAAAGAGAGACCCTGGAATCTTCGTACAAGACTCGACTGGGTGGCTTGAAGATTATGAACCGCTGACACTTCGTACTGGAAACAAATACTTGTTCTTGGAATAAGAGGGCCCTCACTCACATCAATGAAGTCACCAAATCTGATTTGATTTAAAAAATAAACAAATAAAACCTCAAAATCAAATCACTTACAATAGTTTAAAAAAATCTATTCATTCTTTTTGCCACTACATCCCTAATCAAGAACAATAGATCAATTCCATCTCTAATAGTCCCCGACACAAGAATCTCAAGTGATGAGACTAAAATTTTAGAAATTAAAATCAATGAATCCGGGCTTCCTTGGTGGCACAGTGGTTGAGAGGCCACCTGCCGATGCAGGGGACACGGGTTCGTGCCCCGGTCTGGGAAGATCCCACATGCCACAGAACGGCTGGGCCCGTGAGCCATGGCCGCTGAGCCTGCACGTCCGGAGCCTATGCTCCGCAACAGGAGAGGCCACAACAGTGAGAGGCCCGTGTACCACAAAAAAAAACAAAAAAACAATGAATCCTTTTCTTACTTAGCATTAATATAATTTTAAAGATTTTTAAATATTTTTTAATTAATCAATTAATTAACTATTTGGCTGCTTTGGGTCTCTGTTGCTGCGTACAGGCTTTCTCTAGTTGTGGCGAGCAGGGCTACTCTTCATTGCAGTGAGCGGTTTTCTCACTGCGGTGGCTTCTTTTGTTGTGGAGCACGGGCTCTAGGTGCACGGGCTTCAGTAGTTGTGGCTCGTGGGCTCTAGAGCACAGGCTCAGTAGTTGTGGCACACGGGCTTAGTTGCTCCACGGCATGTGGGATCTTCCTGGACCAGGGCTGGAACCTGTGTCCCCTGCATTGGCAGGCAGATTCTTAACCACTGCACCACCAAGGAAGTCCCTTAAAGATTTTTAAGATCACTGAACACATCATGCTATCAAGTGGATCCAACATCTAAAACTGATATCCTATCACCTTATAACAACTAACTGCAACAGAGTTTAGAATTTAGCATGTAAGACAGCTTCCTAGAGGAAAAAATTTAAATCTGAGTCAAGAAAACATTACGTTGAGAAAACAGATACAGGCCGTGAAGCCACTTTTGCATAATGCATTCTTACCTCTCTCATCCCAGCATCAGAAAGTACACTGTGATATAACTTCCTTATATGTAACATAAGTAGTAACTAATTAGGCAGTATTCATGTTTCTATATACATATGAATCATGTTCATTTCATAACAATAAGTATTTTGCCCAATTTCAAAATTAACTCTAAAAATTACATTTTCTTACAATGGTTTCCAACTCTTTCAGAAATAGAAATAACAAACAATAAAATGAGGAACAGAAACCACAACTGTTCCTGAAGATGACTTAAAGCTTCCAATTACACCATAGCAAAAAATTGAACAAAGCAGTAAAAAGTAAGGTAATAAGACCAACAAATTAAGGTACAAATCTTTTCCAGTCATACACCAGTCAGGTAACAATAAAACTAAACCTTCCTATAAATTAGCATAGCAGTCAATTTTTATATGTTTACTTACCTGTGTAGCTTGACTATTCTCTCAGGGTTCTGAGATGCCTTCTCTTCTATGAAATCTAATTTGTACCTAAAAAGCAGCAAAGAAACAAATGTTTTAATTCTAAATGTACAAAAAGGTGTTTAAAGCCACTTCCCTTTCTCTTCCTCTTCAGCCGTAATTTTTGCAAGAGGGGTTTACACTTGGAGCCTCCCCTTCCTCACTTCCCATTCACACCTCACCTCCTTCAACCTGGCCACAGCTTCACAACTCCACCAAACTGTTCTCCTTGGTGCCAACCTAATGGACACTCTTTAGTCCTTATTTCCACTGCTCACCTCCACTTCTCAAAGTGTTCTTTTCCACCGGCTTCTGTGGCATTCCCTACTGCTTGTTATTTTAACTCTCTGGTCACCCTTCTCTTTCCCTGCCCTTCAAGGGTTCTGTCCATAAACTCTTTTCACTCTAAGCATCCTCTCTGGGCTAGCTCCTTGATTTGCACAGTTTTAATTACTACTTATGTGTTTATATCTTCTACACCTCTGCTTCCAATCCACATACCTCTTCTGAGCCCCAAACTGTATATCCAAAACACTCCAGACATCCACCAGGGTGTCTACAAGCATCTTACACTCCCAAGTTCTCAAACTGAACAAAAACTTACCCTCTCTTTTCTCACCAAATTTATTCTTATTCCTGAATTCCCTAGTTTAATAAATGACACCAACTACTCACAGCTCCAAGTGAAAAACTTCAGAGACTTCCTTGATTCCTGTTTCTCCCACCACATTCCCTCCATCCAATTCATTACCAAGTCACATCAATTCTACTGCCTAAATGTCTCTCAAATCCACTAGGGTCTGTCAGTATAATGAATAGTACAGATGGAACTGCACAGCCCAGGTTCAAATCATGACCTTACCACTTACTATTAAGAGCCTTGCCTATTTACCCCAGAATGCTAAACAAACATTACACATGTGTGGCAAGGTTGGGAAGCGTCAGTTTGTGCAAAAACATCCGCTTACTGCCACACCCCTTCTTCCAGAGCCCTGATGATTACTGAGGGAGCCAATTCCCTTGAATACTTGTTCCTCTTGACCCACTTCTAAGAGAAACTCCTGTCCCCTGGGAGGCAAAGCCACTGAAAGTTCCCCCTACAGGAGAAAGGCCCCATCACTGATCCACCTTCAACCTCCAAAACTCTGTCTCCTCAAACTTGCCCCTAGATGATCTCCCACCTCCCTTTACACATTCACCTAAAGTCCTACATTACCAAAGTACTACAAGCCTCTCCTAGACTTTGACAGTTGAGTGGGAGGAAAGGGAAATCTCAGTGTAACATGAAATGAAAGTTTAGAGTACGCTGCCCAATATAGTAGCTATGGAGCACTTAAATGTAATTAGTCCTAATTGAAATGTGCCTTAAGTGTAAAATACACACCAGATTCTGAAGACTTAGTATGAAAAAGAGAATTATACAATATTAAGTTTTTAATATCAATCACATGTTGAAATGTTTCACATACATTGTTTAAATAAAACTTTTATTAAAATTAACTTCACCTTTATTTTGAATTTTTTTTAATATAGCTAACTAAGAAATTTAGTTATATAGATGACTCACATTATATTTCTATTGGACAACACAGCCCTAGAATTTTGGTGGGGGAGGTGACTTGATAAATTCTGATAATTTAAGGAATTTTCTTATAGAATTAATGGTAATTTAGTTGTAAAGAATAATTTGTACTCCAGTTCAGTATATTCCTACTGCTTTCTAAGTACACTGGTTCCAAAATATGCTAAATGTTATAAACTAGCCCCATGAGAATCTGTGCCTCATTTTATAAATAGCTAAAGAAATTCCAAACTATTTACCTTTAACAATTTGCAGGTGCACATTTTGGCTTCAGAATCTAGTATCTCTATGATTTTTTGCAATGCAGGTATTCCTTTCTAATTAATTCTAATTTTAATTTGTTTAACATTAAAATTTAGTTTATGTTCTCACAATTAGTAGAAGATAAATTGGAAGTTTTCTGAGTGAAAAAGGGAATTGAGAAGGCAGGCAGGATTTAACATGTTGGCGAAGAAAATCTATCACATGGTTAATTCCCATGCAGAAGACTAAGATCTGTGTGAACGTTTTACTTCAGCTGTTAGCTGCCTCCGAACAGCTGGTATTTTCTGTCTTACCCTTTTCATCTGAAGAGTGGAAAGATGGGAAGGAAAGGTTGCCAAATGCAACAGTTTAAATAAATTTAAGTTTAAATTCAAAATAATACAATTTCTTAACGTAGGCTGCCACTTCACAATGGAAGGAAAAAAGGGAAACATATTGCTATGGTGATATAAAGAAAATGACTAGCCAAAGAAAAAGAGAAGTAAGACAAAGTAAGAAAATTATCAAAGGTGTGGCAGGGGCACGTCTTCTCAGTGAAATAATGAGATGAACAAAAGCAAATAGGCTGGTGCAGAAAAGAGATCCCAGAGCTAAAAAGTAAAAAGTGTGTTACATAAATACATCAAATATGAACGTTATTAAGAGCTGAATTTTCTTCATTACATACAACTTTGAGAGGTTTAATTTTGTTTAAAAGGAAGCCAACACTTACTTATTGTGTTGAAATATTTCTAACGCCACTTTTGCTTCAACTTCCAGAGTTTCAAACGGAAGATCTTTATAAATTAAAGTACGAGCATCTTTTGTGAAGGAACATAGGTTCTCCTTAAAAATGAAAGTATTAACCTTTTGTAACAATTTACTTAAAAACATTTCCCTATAAGGCAGATAAAACTGTATGCTTAATATTATAAGTCCAACTACAACAAAAAGCAAATTTGCTAGGAAAGAAAGCATTAATTTGCAACAATTAAATACTGGAACCATAAAATGTACAATTAGCAATTTTTCCCAATTCTACAAACTATAAAACTTGTAATTAACTTGTAATTAAATAGCCGCCTGTATTAGAAATATTATGGATAATCCCACAAAGAAATTTTAATAAACATTTCGTTCAAGTTATACAGCCCTATAAATGTTTATTAAAATGATGGTGCAACAAGTAGAAATACTAATAAGTAAATGGTAAGATACAAAAATTTGTTTATACTATGAGTATAAAACTAAGCTTTTTAAATAAAGGCATGAGGAAAAAATTATTATTTATGTGATTCAGAAACTTTCAC
The DNA here is from genome assembly GCF_964270905.1 of Leucopleurus acutus. Lineage (NCBI taxonomy): Eukaryota > Metazoa > Chordata > Mammalia > Artiodactyla > Delphinidae > Leucopleurus > Leucopleurus acutus. The sequence goes on along the minus strand of NC_139147.1, from coordinate 19,096,013 downwards.
TAGGAAATGTAATGTCATCATTGGCCATGTCCAAAATATAGCATAAATCCAATATTAGAAATTTCTGTTTAATGAAAATGTCAATTTCACACAATTAAAATGATTAATAATACACATTCACAATGTTTATGAGTTTAATAAAAACTATAAATAGAAACTATAGTTTTCACACTATAAATCATAACTAATACAGAAAAGATCAAGCACTATTATGCAAATAATTTTTGCAATAAAATTCTTTCCATAAACATCCTAATAGACTCTTTTGAATGAAATGACTCTTCTCCATTCTTAAATGGACAATTTTCTGTATAACAAATGCACATTCATGGTTTAATATAGCTGTTACTTGACTGTAATTTTCCCCCACTTTCTAAATCCCATGGTGCCTGCAATTAACTAGCACATTTCTTTTTTAAAGTTTTATCTTTAAAAAAAAGGAAAAGGAGGCAGCAAGTTTCATACATAATGAGACTTAAATTTTCATCTCCTTAGTTTTTACTTAACTCCCCCAATGAATTAAGAATCTTGACAGACTTGAAAAAAAAAGAAATTATATTGCCACAAGTCCACAGATCATGAAGAAACCATTCCAACCTCTCCCCTCACGCCCCCATCTCTCCCAATATCTCTCTTCCCTCCCTTTCTCTCTCTCTTTTCCTTCCTGTTTCCCTCCTCTCTCTCTCGATATTAAGCAGTAACGGCAGGATTACACAAGAAATAACTGTCAAAGCCAGCATTTAAATCTGGATCTTCCCTGACTCCAAAAAATATTTTTTCAGGTGTCATTTGTGATTTCTTTTTTTTTCCCCCCACATCTTTATTGGAGTATAAATGCTTTACAATGGTGTGTTAGTTTCTGCTGTATAACAAAGTGAATCAGCTATACATATACATATATCCCCATATCCCCTCCCTCTTGAGCCTCCCTGCCACCCTCCCTATCCCACCCCTCTAGGTCATCACAAAGCACCGAGCTGATCTCCCTGTGCTATGCGGCTGCTTCCCACTAGCTATCTAGCTTACGTTTGGTAGTGTATATATGTCAGTGCCACTCTCTCACTTCGTCCCAGCTTGCCCTCCCACCCCCAACCTCCCGTGCCCTCAAGTTAGTTCTCTACGTCTGCATCTTTATTCCTGCCCTGCCACTAGGTTCATCAGTACGGCTTTTTAAAATTCCATATATATGCATTAGCATACAGTATTTGTTTTTCTCTTTCTGACTTACTTCACTCTGTATGACAGATTCCAGGTCCATCCACCTCACTACAAATAACTCAATTTTGTTTCTTTTTATGGCTGAGTAATATTCCATTGTATATATGTGCCACATCATCTTTATCCATTCATCTGTTGATGGACATTTAGGTTGTTTCCATGTCCTGGCTATTTTAAATAGTGCTGCAATGAACATTGTGGTACATGTGTCTTTTTGAATTATGGTTTTCTCAGGGTATATGACCAGTAGTGAGATTGCTGGGTCATATGGTAGTTCTATTTTTAGTTTTTTAAGGAACCTCCATACTGTTCTCCATAGTGGCTGTATCCGTTTACATTCCCACCAGCAGTACAGGAGGGTTCCCTTTTCTCTGCACCCTCTCCAGCATTTATTGTTTGTAGATTTTTTGATGATGGCCATTCTGACTGGTGTGAGGTGATACCTCATTGTGGTTTTGATTTGCATTTCTCTAATGATTGGTGATGTTGAGCGTCTTTCCATGCATTTGCTGGCTGACTCCAAAATTTTTGCTTTTAGAAACTACAATATTTCACTAAATCCAAGATGCACCACTAAGAAAAAACATTACCAGTTATAATCATAAGATGCTATCTACTGTAAGTCACATTTGCTCTGGAGAATTACACTGAGTGAAAAAAGTCAATCCCAAAAGATTACATACTGAACGATTTCATTTACATTACATTCTTGAAATGACAAAACTATACAAATAGAGAACAGATTAGTGGTTGTCACAGTTTAAGGATGGGGTGGGGGCGGATGGAGACTAAAGAGAAACGTGGGTAATTTTGGCAGTGACAGAAATGTTCCTGGCTGTATCAGTGTCAATATCCTGGTTGTGATATGGTACTATGGTTTTGCAAGATAATACCATTGGGGAAACTGAGTAAAAAGAACATGGAATCTCTATGTATTATTCCTTAAACTCCATGTGTATCTATAATTTTCTTCAACTAAAAACAGTTTAATTTAAAAAAGTTATAGAAACAAACAAAAGACACATTTGTTTTCAGAGATATTAAAATGTGAAAAAAATGTACATAGCGGAATTGATAAAATGGTATGCTACACTGCCTCCCCTCTTCTGATCTCCAGACTTCCAATCTGTAAGACATACAGTTTTGCTTAATTAAGAATTAGGCATTTGTCTGTTCTCCCCAATCATAACTAAGCCTCTAGGCTTGACTTTTGCAAGCCATCAGCATCCTCTACCTACACAGCACCTGATCTAGATTCACTCTGTTAACCAGGCTCCTGCTGCTACCCCAGTCCCAGACCAACAAGGAGCACCCTCCTTATGAAGGCAGACCATTCCAGAAGAGGCTAGTTTGCTGCTATTTAGTTTGCTGCTATTTCGGTTACCTTTGTCAAAGCCCGATATTTTAATTCACCCCTCCCCCACTCTCAATGTAACCCTTGGTGATAGGAAGATCTCAGGATGCAATAGGCTTAAAATGGCTTAGGGCAGTGGTTTTCAAATTGTGCTCTGAAGATCCAAGGAGGTAAGGCTCCAGGCCCCTCGCCCCCACATCAACCAAGATAGTTAAGCTTCTATATTTTATTCTGGGTACCATGCTGTTGTGAATACCCTCAATCATATACATCTGTCTTAAATACACTAAAAAGCAACAATAAAGATTGACTGATTCTTTTAATATCCTCGACATGCAGTACCATTCAACAATACTAACACAGGACTCGTTCTAACAAAGAAAGGCACAGACTCTAAAATTAATACTCCAAAGAGTAGACTTACTTTTGTTGGCATCCACTCATCAAGTCTCTTATCCAAAACTACATCATAGCAGAAGGCTCCAGTGATTACTGTAAATCCAACCAAAATAAAAAGCAAAGTCAAATCTGTTAGGGTAGAAAGTTACTAATTTGCAACAAATGAATATTTAGACCATAAAATGAAGGGTCAACAATCTCTCCCAACACTACAAATTATAAAATTGTCACCATTATTCCAGCTGCTTGTCAGAGCTATACCAACTTTCCCCCCACCATAAAACTAACTCACCTTTTTGTTAACCCAACATCACCAGTATTTTTTAACCATTCACATTTTCTTCAGGAATATTACCACCATAGAGATCTCAAATATTAGTTACTAGATATAAAAATTCCTAAAGAGTAAGATATTTAATAAGTAGATGAATAACTAAATGGACATGAAATGTTTAATTTCTTTTTTAATATCTTCTAAATTTCTTCATTTTTTGTTGTTTTGTTTTGCTTAGAATCATTTATTGCCAAATCAAATATTTTTTGGTATATAAACTTCCACCTTTTTAAAAAAAACTACAATTGTGATCCTACTACACATACCGTTGCAAAATCCTAGTTTTAGGAAAATTACAAAGAATGTGAACTGTTCCACCTCCCCAAAATGGTATTCCTCTCCAGTGTCAGGGTCATTTCTGGTGAAATGGTACCACCTAAACACAGTTTTCTACAGAAGTCTATTTATACTCATATCTCCTCCTCACATTCTGTTTGGAAATAACTACTTAAAATGCTAAGAAATAAATACTGATACAATATAATTACATGAAATTCACATTCAAAAGAAACATTCTCCTCTAATTCTATTATGCTAATAACTGACCGCCAGTAATTAAATAAAATGGATTCTTTTACTATTATAAATAGAAGGTATATATGACAGTAATAGGATGGATTTTGTTACCCATAATAAATGGAATGTATGTATGATGGTAATTTATATTAGACTAAATTAGAAGTGAACTCTATACAACAAAAATATGTACCAAAATATTCAAAGATTACAGAAAGTGTCTGTGTGTCTATATACACACATGTATATATATGTGCATATAGACACACACACACACACATATATATATGTTTATTTATTTATTTATATGTGTACATCACCTGGAACTTCTGGAGCTCTGACCAAACTGATCACATATTCATCTTTGAATGCCCTCTCTATCACACAGCCCATCATCATGGCACAAGAACGCCAATAAGCCTAGAAAAATAAAATGCACACAAACATAATAAACACAAGATTTACTAACATTTCTTTAATATTAAAATTTAGGTTGACTTTTGACTTAGGAACCATTTCTCAAATATCTGTCCATCCTCCACATTTAGCAATGGTTACCATCAGACCATGACATGACCACCACCAAGCAAAACCCACAAAAGAATGAAGCACCAACTTCATGTGGTTAGCAATGTTTGTATAAGATACCAGACACTATAATGTTTATCAACCAATAAATAGTTTTACTATCGGTAGTAATTTTACTTTTAACCCAGTATAAAGTTAACTTGTTAACAAACTTGTGCTAAAGTAAAATAAATATATTAAAATATACCTGTTTATAACATACATAAATATGGAGGGATAACCCAACTTTTTTTTTTCCATCTTTATTGGAATATAATTGCTTTATAATGGAAGCCAACTTTTAAGAATTACTTATGGGCTTCCCTGGTGGCGCAGTGGTTAAGAATCCCTCTGCCAATGCAGGGGACATGGGTTCAAGCCCTGGTCCAGAAGATCCCACATGCCACGGAGCAACTAAGCCCGTGCGCCACAACTACTGAGCCGGCGCTCTAAAGCCCACGAGCCACAACTACTGAGCCCACGTGCCACAACTACTGAAGCCCGTGCGTCTAGAGCCCGTGCTCCATAACAAGAGAAGCCACCGCAATGAGAAGCCCACGCACTGCAACAAAGAGTAGCCCCCGCTTGCTGCAGCTACAGAAAGCCCACACATGGCAACAAAGACCCAATGCAGCCAAAAATAAACAAATAAAAATAAAATAATAAAATTTTAAAAAAGAATTATGACTCCTATCCTATACCTAACATCACATATCACTTAGGTTATTCATATTTATAACAAAGCAACCTCACTATTAACTGGGCTTCCATCTCACTAGCATTTTGATCCATGAACATGCCCAATATGGGTATCCATGCAATGACCTTCCCAAAATGACCTTTTCTCATAAAGAGAAACGTAAGTCCTACACCATCTTAAGCTCTCTACTGGCACTACTATAACTAGGCACTTGGCTTTCCTAAGCTCTTCTCCGTATCTGAGGACAAGAGTGGGCTCATTTGGTTGCACATGGCAGAGACTGCTCCAGAATGTGTTCTACACAACCATACAAATATACTAAAAATAAATGCAAACCCAGGCCTTGAAGGCCAGTAGCAAAATGCACTTCTTCATCTATCTGACTTGACTGTTTTTAATGTCTGGTGAACTCCAGGGTCAATGCCTAGGTGCAAATCCAGGCTCAGCCACTTAGCAAACTGGTAACCTTGGTCAGGCTACGACACCTCTCTTTGCCTCAGTTTATTTATCTGTAGAAAGGAGATAATAGCACCTTTTATGGGAATTTTTTTAAAGAGGATTAAATGAGTTAATACCTGTGAATCACTAAAACAGTGCCTGATATACAATAAATGTTCAATGTTAGCTACTACTATTATCATGTCTACCATTTCCTTCTTTAAGTATTTCATTTCAACAAATATTTATTAAATACCTACTGTATGTAAGTCAAGGACAAGATCTAATAAGGGACATGATCCCTGTCTTCACAGAGCCAAGAATCCAGTACATTCAACAGTTCGTATTACAAGGGAAAATCAAACTACTGTAACTAGAGACACTAGCCGCATGTTGTGAGGCCCGGAAGAAAAGAGGGATTCATTCTGACAAGAAGAAACTGAGAAGGTTCCACAGAGCATATGGCATTTTAATTGAACTATAACAGATAAACAGGATTTTAATAGGGAGGAAAGAAAATACTCGAAGAGCATCAACAAAAGCAAGGAGGATAACACAACAGAAACCATTAGTGACCAAGTCCTCCAGTGTGACTGGAACAAAGACGAAGTGGAAAGATGCCGTGGAAGGTGAAGCTCAAAAGGCAGGCGAGAGTGAGAAAAGTGTCCACGCAGAGCTGGGAAAGTTATATGAATGGTTATCAGGTAGACAAGTTCTTTAGGAATAAGTGACATCATCCTTACATCATTTAATAAAACTCTTGCAGGACTATTAAGGAAGACTTTCAGATTAAAAAAGGGGGGTGTGGGCTTCCCTGGTGGCGCAGTGGTTGAGAGTCCGCCTGCCGATGCAGGGGACACGGGTTCGTGCCCCGGTCCGGGAAGATCACACATGCCGCGGAGCGGCTAGGCCCCTGAGCCATGGCCGCTGAGCCTGCGCGTCCGGAGCCTGTGCTCCACAACAGGAGAGGCCACAACAGTGAGAGGCCCGTGTACCGCAGGAAAAAAAAAAAGGGGGTGGGGTGGGTGGGAGAGTTAAAGAGTTATTGAAATAATCCAGAAACGATGGTGAAAGACAAGAATGAAATTACTGCAATATACAGGGTGATTAATAAAAGCAAGCTGAACAAAGATATGAATGTCATTTAGTTTTCTCAAACCAAAATACAGAGACATTAATGCCACTGAGGATTTCTGAACTATGAACATGCCTAATCTACCAAGTAAAACCCTGATTATCTAGTACAGTACAACATTTGACCTTGGCCAGATTTGTACATTTCAAACTCCATAGGAAACAGATTTTAATTTAAAAAAAGACTAGAAAAAAAACTGGGGGGAGGGGTACGAAAGAACATAGAGGCAGAAATACCTTATTGACTTCTCCCGGATCATCATCTTTGAAAGTAAGAAATTTAATTTCACATGACTTGGTCAAAGGCTTATACATGTCCCAAGGCTGTCCGTCCACAAGAGCCAGAATGGACTTCCTGCAGTACCACTCACTTAAATCTAGGAATTTAAAACAGATTGAAGATCTAACTCTAACAAAACCCAAGTGAAAAATTACATGTTTAAGCACTACGTTAAGATATAAAACAACAGAAAGGCAAGATTCTGCAAGCTGTCCTTTTTGGGGAGAAAAAAAAGATTTGTAGCCAATAAAAAAATGATTCCCAACACATCCAATGTATTGCTAATTATTAATGAAATTACCCAAACAAAAATCATTAAGTCTAACTTGAAATTAATCTGTCAATTATTAAGTAATAAAATAGTTTTCCAAGAGCTACCCTTAAATATTCAGAGAGCAGCATCGTGGATATATTTGGCTATATGCACACACAATTTAGAAGGGAAAATATATAAATATACATCCCAGTAAGTCTGTTCTAGATGGGTTTGGGATCTTGCTCCCAAACCATCTTTACTTCCCTAACATGGACTCTTCAAGTTAAATACCATAGTTACCAGTTTTTATTCAATAATTATCAGTATGAATTCACACATAAACCAATCAGCTCTGGTCTGTTATATGACTCCAGAATGCAACTCCAACTCTGATTAGATGTTTTTTGAGTACCCAGTTATTCACAGAAGTGGTCAAACCACAGGTCTAAATAAGTTCCATAAGGCGGGGATCATGCCTATTTCTGCTCACTCGCCAGTATAGCTAGAGACTAGCATCAGGCCTGAAATACACTAGGTACTCAATAAAATTTATTGAATGACTGACGGTATGAGTGACAAGCAAGACTGAGGGCAGTGGTCATGCTAAGGGTGGTTCAGAGGCTTCATCTCTACATGTGATGTGTGTAAAACTCCTGAGCCTGAGCTTTGTCTTAGCCTCCTCTGTATTCCTAATGCCTATCCTACAGCAGAGGTTCAATAAATGCTTGCCAAACAAGTAAGCAATTATAAGTACTAATTCAAGTGCCAAAGTAAAGGAAGATTGAGAGTACACACTCGGCAGGTCAGCTTAAGCTTTTAACTAAAGTTAATTACTTAAATGGAATCATTACTGAGTTTTCCAAAAATCTGAACAATGCAGCCAGTCATATATGAGAGAGCATGTAGGTGTACATATATACTTTTTGTTCTTTTGGAATTTAAACGTTACCAGTTCTATCAAAGCTACTACAAAAGCATTTTGATCGAAAATAACATAGAGGCCTTGTTCCCTTCATTTCCACAGCAAATCACACACAGGGCCTTGTTTCCTCCCTTAAGATATGAACACAACAAATATTTTTACCCCAATCACATTCACCCCATGCACTCACACATTTACTACATGTACATGTAAATGTAAACAAAGACACAACACACAGAGGCAAGTGGTGAGCAGATAAAAGACTTAAGTTAGGCTATAAAGAGCAGGAAAGGAAAAGAAGGCCAAAAAAAGCTGATCATCTGAGGCCAGGGCAGTCCCTCCACCCCAAAATCCTTTAATGGGACTCACATGGTGACTGCTCCGATTACACCGCAGTGTGTCTAAAAGAGGCAAGCACACTAGTAGCAATGCTTTCAGGTCTGCCTCCTGCAGGAAACAATGACAGCCCTCTAAACTCAGCCAGATTCCAGCAAGTCCCAGGACAACCTATGCGTTACAGCACCAACCTTTCAAGACCCACAGTGCCCTCAACTGCTAAGCCTGCAGTGAACACTCAGTAAGATGCTAGATAAAGGAGAACTTCCGGGAACTTCAGGGAGCAATTACAGCATCTTGTCTCCTCTGTACCGGTTCTTCTCCTGATTTATGCAAAATCTTCAAAATGGTACCCTGATTCGTTACTTACGCATGGCACAGCTATAAGGAGTTGAGATGTTTTTATTCATGACAAAGACAGTGCCAGGGTCAAATTTCCCAACGTGCTTAACTTCAATCTTCTCAGTTCGGGGAGTTAATGATAGCTGCCTGTTTTTCTCTTTGTTAAACAGATCATTCTGCATTTCTGTCAGTTCGGTCGGTGACAGCTGAGAAGCAGGTGATGTTGCTATAAATCCTGTGCAGAAGTTACAATAAATGTGAATACTGACCAAAAAAATAATATATTGCCCCACCCTGTTCCCCTCCCGTATCACCATCCTCCAACAAGGAAAGAACAGGAGGCAAGGGAACTTTAAACGCTGTTCACCAAAATGAGTTCAGAAGTAAACTTATACCCCTTTCTAATATTAATAATTAAAACGCCCACGGAAAAGAACTGCAGCCTGCCCTGATCCGCGCCTTTACTTCAAGTTTGCTCTTTCACCATCAGATCGCCACTTCCCACCAGTTTCCTAGGTCGTATTCCAATCTGGGCTTTACAATAAGGGGCAAAAAGTAACCAGGAAGTGGAGTCAAAACCAGACCAGTCATTGGAAACGTGAGCAAAACTGTCGCTTTGAAAAGGTCTTGAGGACAAGAAAGCTCCACGAGACTGCAGGTCCCACGCCAAAACTCTCCATATGTAGAGAGAGAAATGCTAAGCTTATTTTCCAAACCCCAAATCAGAGGATTTGGCAAGGCATGTACGAGTCCAATGGAAAAATAAGGACACGTTTGCACCGGGACGTGGTCTCCCTCCCAGGGGCACCCCAAGCTCCTCCCGCGGCCCCGCCCCTGCCCTCCCCGTCCCTCTCGCGTCTCGAGATATGTACCCCAAGGCTGGGAAGGGGCGGCCAACACAGCAGGGACTCAAAAGACCCTCCTCGGTCCCCAACCCCGCGGGACCCCCCAGGACCCGCCTCGGGCCCAATCTGGGCAGACACCATCCTCTAAGCCTCCCTCCCTGACCCTATGGCCGCTAAAACTCACTCCAGCCAGCCCCGCCGCCGGGGACGGCCCGCCAGAGCCGCAAGCCCCAGACTCCCACAGCCATTGCCTCCTCCGCGGCGCTAGGAACCTCCGCGCGCAAGTCCTTCTCCGTCTTCTTCCCCGGAAACTCCGAGCGCGCACCCCAGGTTCCGCCGGACAGTTTTGTTCCGGGCCGGGCTGTCGGGCGGCATTCGCCACCAGGGGGCGCGCTCGCGCCTCGCTGATAGTCGCTGGAGGTCTGGAGTACAGAGCCCGGCTTGTTCCCGGCACGCGGAGGATGACCCGGAGGTCCTCGGCCCCACGGCGCCCGGTCGGTCACCCGGTGGGCTCTGCAGGGGGACAAGCGTCTCCTTTGGAGCCGCAGAGCCCGACACGCGTCGTCACCCTCCGCCCTCCGCGGGTTCGATTCCCCGCCTGCTGAGCAAAACCCTTGTTTCTCTCAAAGTATGTTTCTGGGGAGAAAAACAGAAAAGCTGACTTCTGTTTACTCTTACTTTCGTGGTCAGCCCGGCCGGCCACGTCGATGGCATCTTCAAGCTCTTGGCTTAACTCTCGGTTTTGCAAGGGTGAGTTCTTACGGTAGCTGGAGTGGGTCTGCGCCCGGCTTCTCCATTTATTTAGCCGTAGTAATATGGACCTCAAAACGTGTTCTGTTGACGTTGGAGGGAACTTTGTAATCCGTAGAGCGTTTTACAAATTATCTAGATTAATTTATATACTATATAGAGAGCACGTTAAAAGAATCCCATGTTAAAGGGTGGAATTTTTGTCTCTTGTTCACTGATGGATCCCAAGCACCCAGAATGCAGCGTGGCACACAGTAGGTGCTCAATATGTGTTTGTTGAACGACTGAATGCCTTTGCATTCAGCGCAGTGTCTGATTCCTTTGTCCGACTAGGATGTTGCTGATATTGAAGTAAGCATCCCAGAGGTTTAGTATGGAAATGCTCTTATTCAAAGCTGTTTACTGCTATAGCTTTATTTAAATCGTGTAAATTGACAAATTCAGCCCAAGGCCTTTCCCTACTCTGCTCCTTGACTTGCAATTGAAAGACACCACCACCAGGTGGCAATACTGGCTAAGGAACAGATGGGCACCGTGAGACTTATCTCCTGCAGCGAAATTGGGGAACCGTGGTCCTAAGGCACAATCTTAGTTATAAGGTAAGTACTGGGGATGTAACGTACAACATGATGACTATAATCAACAATGCTATATGGTGTATTAGAAAGTTGCTAAAAGAGGAAACTCTAAAAGTTCTCATCACAAGGAAAAAGTATTTTGTTTTCGTAACTCTATGAGGTGATGGATGTTAACTAAACTTATTGTGGCAATCATTTTGCAATATATACATATGTCAAATCATTATGCTGTACACCTTAAACAGAGTTGTACATTATTTATAAAACTGCAAGAAAAAAAGAAGACTCTGTGCTTGTTAGATCTGTCACCTTGACCCAAATTGTACATTCGCAATAACTACACAGGGAAAGTATAATTATCGTCACTTTTTTTTTTTTTTCGGTACGCGGGCCTCTCACTGCTGTGGCCTCTCCCGTTGCGGAGCACAGGCTTAGCGGCCATGGCTCACAGGCCCAGCCGCTCTGCGACATGTGGGATCCTCTCGGACCGGGGCACGAACCCGTGTCCCCTGCATCGGCAGGCGGACTCTCAACCACTGCGCCACCAGGGAAGCCCTATCTTCACTTTTTAAATGAGGAATGTAAGTAAGTGTCCGAACTTGGATTTAAACCCAGTCTACATTTTACCAGACCACCTCTCAATTTAGATACTATCTCAAAACACGAAATATGCATACATCAATATATGTGTGTGATGTGTATGTATCAGCAAAAAATGTGTATTTTTTGCTTCCTCCTTAAATTTGATCCCTTGGTGATCTTTGTTTCGCTAGCCTTTTAGAGTCTATCCCCATTTAACCTCATGTAGTTGCCTGCAGAATATTTTAGAGTGATACTTAAACAAAGCCTCAGAACATAAATTTAAGCAAGTTCAATCATGAATTGCACAGGAAGCAGTGATTGGAAGTCACAAATATCACAGAAATTAACTTAGCTGGAAGGATGTTAGAAATGATAATGTCCAACAAATACTGAATGTATGGCCAGTCATGTCGAACATGCCAATCTATCAGGTTTTCTCACAACTTACTCATGCAATAAGCATATTATTAATCTTCATCTTCTAGGAGAGGAAATTCAGGTTGGGAGAGCTTGAGAGACCTACCTGAGTTAGATATTTGGCCAAGAACCCCCCAAATATTTCCTTACCCTAAATCTCCTATCTTGCACCCTTCTTTATCATCCCTCTCCCCAAATCTTAGTCTCACTCTTTCAATTTCCCTCCCAAATAAAAAGAATCAGGTCTGTGACAGTAAATATCGAAGGTGAACTTGGAGCATCTTATTGTGCCAGAAGGCAAGAAAATACTCAAAGACAGGAACAAACATGTTAAAAGGACACAGGATCCAGATTAAAGGGGGCTCCCATTGTACAAATTTAGTTTGAATTACAAAAAGAATAATGATGAAGGATTATAACGTTTTGTATGCTAAAAATCCATGAGCCCATAGTGATACTCAAAAATAAATGGGAGTAGAGAGTGGAGAGGACGTTTTCTTTACAAAAGAATGCCAGGTAACACATAGAGTAGGAATAACAGAATGGGGAAAAGTCAACCATTCTGCAACTACCAGTGTAATGTTTAATTCGGGAAGGGATCATCTGTGGATACTAAAACCAATGGGGGAAGTTTGTTGAGGGTCAAGATATTCACAAATATCACCCCACAGAATACTGACAAAACATAAAGGGATAAAGGAAACTTTTCAACGGAGAAATCTGATGGATACCACCTTAACATCGTGGTCAAACTTGTCATCACCCAAAATGGGACAGTTTGACATTATTTGTGCCTCCTTGTTGTGATATAAACAAATAATCCATGTAGTATTCCTACCGTAAATGTTGACCCTGAATCTAAAGAGTTATGAGGAAGAAAATCAGATATATCCAGAAAATGATACATTCTATAAAGCAACCGGCCTGTACTCTTCAAAAATATCAGTTTCGTGAAAGATGGACCAAAAAAGGTCAGGGACCTGCTCTAAATTAAAGGAGATTAAAGAAACATACAACTAGTACCTGTGTATGCTCCTTGCTTGGGTTATGGATCAGAAAGAAAAAAATGTACAAAGGAGATTATTATGAAAGAAATTTGAATATAAACTGTATGCTAATTAATATCAATGTTATAGTTCTTGGATATGATTATTGTATTGATATAGGAGAAAGGCTTTGTTCTTAGGATATAATGTTGAAATATTTAGGGATGCAGTATCTTCACACCTATAAGTAACTCTCAAACAGTCCAGTAAGCATAGAGAGGGAGCAAGAGAAAGGAAGCAAATGTGGCAAAATGTTACCAATTGGTGAAGCTAAGTGAGGTGCTGATGGTCCCACTCTTTCAACTTTATTCTCAAATTTTTCCAAATAAAAAGTTGGGGGAATAACCACAGTAGTTTTCAACCACAGAAGTCGGTTTTGCACACACTGCCTGTCAGGGGCAGCAGCTACAGGCCCGCTGGGACTCTGCAACATTATCCCAGAATCCACGCTGTAAAAGCAGCCCCTGCTTGGGACTTGCGATTCTGTGGCAAAAAGAAAAGAGAGCAAGGACTCATCAGGACCCTTCAGAGCTTCTGCTCAGATCCAGCTGGTACTCAGCCTCCGAGTCCCTAACCCCAGCAAGTCCCACAGCCAAGCCCAGTGGAGTCCAGCAGGAGGTGTCTGCCTTGTGCAGGGAACCAGGAAATGAGGTTATAAAAGTCTCCATCGAGAAACAGAACACTGAAATCTAGAATCCAGTAACACAGTTATTCTCCCACAATCACGAGATGAGCTGAGACTTAAATGCAGATCGACCTCCAAAGCCGATGCTTTCTTGTTTCTCAAATTTACATGTTTTTTTTAAATCCAAATAGTTGATTTCACATCTTCAAATTATTATACATTTACTCACTTGGAAAATAAAAAAAAAATATCATACCGTGGAAAATTTCCTCCCAGCTTCTTTTCCCATTCACAAGTTCTTAACCAAAACCTGACAGGGGTTACCACTGTTGTTAATTTCTTATGTATCCTTGAGAGTTCTTGAGGCCTCAGTCTGCTAACCCAAACAGATAATCTTATTTTCCACCCTTTTTGACCCAAAATGCGAGCAAGCAAACATGTGGTTCTTTACCTTGAAAAGCTGTACTTTTTATCAGTTTGTGTTCATCTGCTTCCCCTAAGAGCCACCAAGACAGAGTTAATCAAACAAGGGTTTTATTAGGGGAAACAACTATGAGAGAAAAGGGGGAGGAGCCTGGTAAAGCTAACCCCTCATAAAATAGAGAAGGAAGGAGGGTAGAGAGGAGGCTAAAGAGGGGTCATCAAGGCTTTGAGGGGTGTCCTTGAGCCAAAGCCCACCACCAGAGGGGTCCCAGTCTCGCAGGAGTGGACCTGCCGTAGTGTCCTGACCACACCCAGTCTTTGGCTGGGAGCAGCCTTTGGGGGTGTGGCTGCAAACACGGCCATGGATTTCAGAGTCAGCAGCTGGGACTCTCGGTCAGTGACGCTCCCTGTACTTGGAGGTCTGTGAAGCATACAAAATAAGCTGTGTTTAAGAAGTTAAAGAAGCACTTGCTATACATTTTACATTTCCTACGTGTTAAACACACACACACACACACACACACACACACACACATGCACATTTCTAACAGTTATCTCACATCAGGGCACAATACCCTCTGCTTGCACCTGGCCTGACAGGTGAGGACAGACAATCTACCCCTAAGAAATAACGAGAGGGAAAAAACAGGTGCAACCCATAGCTAAACTTCAACATCAGTCCTTACCAACTCTCTAATGGGCTGAGGTGGCAGCGGAGGGTGTGTGGGGGGGTGTGACCATGTGCCTGTATGTGTTGGTGGGTTTCTGGAGAAATGAAATGCAGTTGAATATAAAGATGTACATATAGTCCACTACCATTCCTCCTTAAACCATCCCTTTCTTCTTTATACCACAAGAAAATCGTTTCAGTGCTTTTCCTAATAGTAAAGAGAGAACCAAGGATACAGATCATCAAGACATAGAGTTCTTGTACATAATATTATTTTCTTTTTCATTTTTAAAAAATATGCATGTATGTATGTGCATGTGTGTATATAAATTGTGTTAAGAAAGTAACAATGTTTTTGTTTCTGACTCTTATTAATAGATATCAGATAATGTTTATTTAAAATACTAATGATTCAGTAAGTCTTGAAAACTATAAATTAAATCACAAGTTGAAGAGATAGTAAGGATCATTTACTCGACTCACCCCCAGCTCATTTAATAGAGAAAATAAGTTACAGAAAGGCTAGTGTTTGGCTCAAGGTCATACAGAATGCTAGCGTAGCATCTGGGATGACGGGGAACACCAGGGCATGTGAAAAATGCCAGGACTCCTGAAATTGGCATGTGTTCTTTAGAATGCTCTGGATCATCCCACCCTGCGGCAGCCACACCAAATCCTTCATTGCATAGTGTTGTGGACACTGCAAGAATTCTCCCATTTGCTTAGGGTTTCAAAGATGTACTAATCCCTCAAACACATGTTAATATATGTGTTTTCTTTGATGAAGAGGGACAGATATAAGCTTGCGTCTCCAAAAGTAAGCTCCTCCTTCAGCACCACCCATCCATCCTGTTTCAGAGTAAGAAACCTCACCTACAAATTCAGAGCTTTTCAGAGTGAAGGGTTCATGCTCTTGGGGTGGTGGGGTGAAAATTAACTAAGGCAATGCTCTTTTGATGAAACAGAATACTTTCCTCCAGAATTGCTCTCCCTTAATTATACATAGCCTTTTTTTCCACTCTTTATTGTTGTTTGAAACTCTTGACTCCCCCCGTTTTATTCCTTATCCCTTGGCTATGACATCTGCCTGTCCTTTCTCCTCTGCCCACCATCCAATCTTGACCTTCCCTGGGAAGAACACACAAGCTGAGTCCTGATCACCCAAAGCCACCTTCACCCACAGACTAACTCAGGAAATACAGTATCGTGAGGAGTAAAAGCATCAGTTAGATCCCAGATCTCCACTTCTTAGCCCTGTGGCCTTGGGCCAGTTGGACCATAACTTACATAACCATACTTTCTTTGAGATACACTTAGGATATTTGAAATATTTTGCAGCAATGAGTATCTATGTATCTAAAAATCTGTGCACTGGTATAAGTATGCCTATAGAAGAGCTTCCTAGCAGTGGAATTGCTTGGTCAAATGTATATCATTTGAAATATTGATAAGTGCTTCCAAAGTGTCCACCAAAGCCATTAACATACAAGACAAAGCAGAGATACGTTTATTCCAGATAATAGTTTCGAATATTATCATAGTGGTAAAAGGCTACACTTTCCCCGAATCTTTGAATTTGCAACTGAGGTCCAAGGTCACACCCTCCAATCTTGCACCTTTTGTGTTTCAGATGCAAGAGCTTTCTTAACCTGGCCAGGCATTCGCCTGTTCGAGTCTGGCCTTTATTTGCTGGAGTCATCAAAGAAAATGCAAACTCAGAGCCAATAATTTCAGCTTCTGTCAATCTGTAGTTCAGAGAGCTGGATTGTATCTCTAAATCCTATTATAAAGGCTTGTGCCAAATGATTGCATATCTTTGATTAGAATGAGTTGATCTAATTAGACTTTTCTTAGTGTTTTCCTCTGGACTCCCTCTCAACTACTTTTACATTTTTTATTGCTGTTTTACATTACACAAACGATAGTCTCTCTATGAAAATCCAAACATTAGGAACATATAGAGAGTAAAGTATGAAAGCCATCCTTCCAGATCTTGCTGCACTCTGTATCTATATATCTATAGCTATGTCTCAGACATTCTTATTTTTTCAGTCCATTACTTAGTGTCTAACTGCTCTATACTGACATTATTCGAGTTATTCAAATAACTCTCCAAGTAGACGTGGCAAAAGCAATGAAATACAGGGACAACAAGAATAAAGAAATAGTAACTCCCTGAACATTTCTTTCTGTGACAACTGTGGGAGTATTTTGATAACTGTTGGCAGCAGGACACTGCATGTGATGTGGGGAAGGAAACCTTGGCATTCAAACAAGCAAATGGTTTGGCGACAGTTTATTAAATTTCTGCCATGCTTGCAAAAGCCAGTAACAATTTCTCAGACTGCAGAATTACTACATGTGACAGGTTTGAGAATGTTTCACAATATTCATCAAGTAAATCACCCTTTAAAATTAAAAATTATATGAACTCTTTCAATAATTGTAACTGCTAAAACAAAAGCTCACTGGTGTATGTATTTAACCTGTGCATTTTGGATGATTGTCTGCCATGGAATCAGAGGCTAAGCAAAAACATCCAAGTAAAATTATAATTCAGTTTTACTGGTAGGTTTCTGTCAAACTATTACATCTTCTTCAGGCCCAAAATAGTCCACATTCCTCCCCTAAAAATATAACTGTGAATGCCTACCTTAAAAAAAGATTTCAAATCAATAGCTAACTTTATACCTTAACGAAGTAGAATAAGAAGAGCATACTAAGCCCAAAGCTAGCAGAAAAAAGGAAGTAATAAGGATTAAAGCAGAAATAGAGAACTAGAAATAGAGAACAGGAAAACGATAATCAATGAAACCAAAAGTTGGTTCTTTGACAAAATAAACAAAATTGACACACCTTTAGCTAGATTGACCAAGAAAAAAAGAGAGAAAAAGAAAATTACTAAAATCAGGAATGAAAGAGGGCACATTACTACCAACCTTAATGTAATAAAATGGATTATAAGGAAAGCTATGAACAACTGTATACCAGAAAATTAGATAACTTAGAGGAAATGGACAAATTCCTAGAAAGGCACAAACTACCAAAACTGACTCAAGAAAAAGTAGAAAATAAGCCTATAATAAGAAAAGAGATCACATTAGTAATTTAAAATCTTCCCACCAATAAAAGACCAGGTTCAGATGATTTTACTGGTGAAGTCAGCTAAACATTTCAAGGAAAATTAATATTAATTTTTTACAAACTCTTCCAAAAGATAGGAGAGGCAGGAAAACTTTCCAACTCATTTTATGAGGCCAGAATTACTCTGAAAACCAGAAAAAGATATCAGAAGAAAAATATACAGACCAATATCCCTTATGAATATCTGTGCAAAAAAATTCCCAACAAAATACTAGCAAACCGAATTCAGTAATCTACAAAAATATTATATACCATGACCAAATGGGATTTATCCCAGGAACTCCAGGGTGGTTTAATACATGAATACCAATTAGTATAATACACTATAAAATAGAATAAAGGACAAAGAAACAATAATCTCAGTAGATGAAGAAAAGACATTTGAGGACTTCCCTGGTGGCACAGTGGTTAAGAATCCGCCTGCCAATGCAGGGGACACGGGTTCGATCCCTGGTCCGGGAAGATCCCACATGCTGAGGAACAACTAAGCCACAACTACTGAGCCTGTGCTCTAGAGCCTGTGAGCCACAACTATTGAGCCCGCTTGCCACAACTACTGAAGCCCGCGCATCTAGAGCCCGTGCTCCGCAACAAGAGAAGCCACCGCAATGAGAAGCCCGCGCACCGCAACGAAGAGTAGCCCCCGCTCACATCAACTAGAGAAAGCCCGTGCGCAGCAACAAAGACCCAATGCAACCAAAAATAAATAATAAATTAATTTTAAAAAAAGAAAAGACATTTGAAAAATCCAACACTCTTTTTTTCTATTGATTTACAAATGTTGTGTTAATTTCAAGTGTACAGCAAAGTGATTCATACATAAATTGTATATATATAATATAATATATATATATGTTCTTTTCCAGATTCTTTTCCATTATAGGCTATTACAAGATATTGAGTATAGTTCCCTGTGCTATACAGTAAGTACCTGCTGTTTATCTATTTTATATATAGTAGTGTGTATATGTTAATCCCAAACTCCTAATTTATCCCTCCCCCCTTTACCCTTTGGTAACTAAATTTGTTTTCTATGTCTGTGAGTCTATTTCTCTTTTGTAAGCAAACTAATTTGTATCACTTTTTTAGATTCCACATATAAGTGATGCCATATATTTGTCTTTCTCTGTCTAATTTATCTCACTTAGTATGACAAGCTCTAGGTCCATCCTCATTGCTGCAAATGGCATTATTTCATTCTTTTTTATGGCTGAGTAATATTCCATTGTGTGTGTGTGTGTGTGTGTGTGTGTGTGTGTGTGTGTGTGTGTGTGTGTGTATACCACATATATACCACATCTTTATCCGTTCATCTATCGATCTATCAATGGACATTTAGGTTGCTTCCCTGTCTTGGCTATTGTACATAGTGCTGCAGTGAACACTGTGGTGCATGTATCCTTTTGAATTTGAGTTTTTGTCTTTTCTGAATATATGCCAAGGAGGTTTGCTGGGTCATATGGTAACTCTATTTTAGTTTTTTAAGGAATCTCCATACTGTTCTCCATAGTGGCTGCACCAATTTGCATTCCTACCAAAAGTGTAGGAAGGTTCCCTTTTTCACACCCCTCCAGCATTTATTATTTTTAGACTTTTTATGATGGCCATTCTGACTGGTGTGAGGTGATACCTCATTGTAGTTTTGATTTGCATTTTTCTAATAATTAGCGATGTAGAACATCTTTTCATGTGCCTGTTGGCCTCCTGTATGTCTTCTTTGGAGAAATGTCTGTTTTGGTCTTCTGATCATTTTTTGATTGGATTGTTTGTTTTTTTGATATTGAGCTGTATGAGCTGTTTGTATATTTTGGAAATTAATTCCTTGTGGATTGCATCATTTGCAAATATTTTCTCCCACTCTGTAGGTTGTCTTCTTGTTTTGCTTATGGTTTCCTTTGCTGTACAAAAGTTTTTAAGTTTAATAAGGTCCCATTTGTTTATTTTTGCTTCTGTTTCCATTACTCTAGAAGACCTATCCAAAAAAATATTGCTGTGATTTATGTCAAAGACTGTTCTGCCTATGTTTTCCTCTAGGAATTTTATAGTATCCAGCCTTACATTTAGGTCTTTAATCCATTTTGAGTTTACTTTTTGTATATGGTGCTAGAGAATGTTCTAATTTCATTGTTTTACATATAGCTGTCCAGTTTTCCCAGCACTGCTTATTAAAGAGACTGTCTTTTCTCCATTGTGTATTCTTGCCTCCTGTGTCATAGATTGACCATAAATACATGGTTTTATTTCTGGACTTTCTATCCTATTCCACTGATCTACAACACCCTTTCTTGATAAAAACATTCAACTATTGGTTGGCCAAAAAGTTCGTTTGGGTTTTTCTGTAAGATGTTACAGAACAACCCGAATGAACTTTAGGCCAATCTAATAGAAATAGAAAGAACCTTCCTCAACTATCCACAGCTAAGACATTTATATACAACAGTGAAAGACTAAATACTTTCCCTTAAATCAGGAACAAGAAAGAAAAGGATATCTACACTTTTCACTTCTATTTAACATTGTACTGGAGGTTACATCCAGGGCAATTAGGCAAGAAAATAAGTAAAAACATCTAGATTAGAAAGGAGGAAGTAATACTATCTCTATTTATAGATGACATGATCATGTATATAAAAAATCCTAAGGAATCCATTAAAAAATTATTAGAACTAATAAAAGAGTACAAGAAAATTGCAGAATAGAAGATCAATATACAAAAATCAATTCTAGGGCTTCCATGGTGGTGCAGTGGTTGAGAGTCCGCCTGCCGATGCAGGAGACACGGGTTCATGCCCCGGTCTGGGGGGATCCCACATGCCGCAGAGTGGCTGGGCCCGTGAGCCATGGCCGCTGAGCCTGTGCATCCAGCGCCTGTGCTCCACAATGGGAGAGGCCACAGCAGTGAGAGGCCCGCGTACTGCAAAAAAAAAAAAAAAAAAAAAAAAAAAAATCATTTCTATTTCTATAGACTAGCAATGAAAATTCTGAAAATAGAATGAAGAAAATAATTCCATTTACAATATCATCAAAAGAACAAATTACTTAGGTATAAGTTTAGCAAAGAAGTGCAAGACTTGTACACTGAATACCACAAAAGATGGCTGAAAATAATTAAAGACCTAAATAAATGGAAAGACGTCCCATGTTCATGGATCAGAAGACTTAATATTGCTAAGATAGTGACACCCCTCAAATTGATTCACAGTTGCAACATAATCCCCATCAAAATCCTAGCTGGCTTTGAAGAAACTGACAAGCTGACTCTAAAATTCATACAGAATTAAAAAATAATCTCAAAAAAGAAGAACAAAATTGAAAGACTCATACCTCATGACTTCTGAACTCAGTACAAAACTACATGAATCAATACAATGTGGCGCTGGCATAAAGATAGACATAGAATGACAGAGTAAACTGAGTGTCCAGAAATAAACGCTTATGTTTATGATCAGTTGATTTTTGACAAATGTGCCAAGGCATTAATAGGGAAAGACCTGTCCCACAGCCATTTGGGATACTTGTTTGTTTTTTTTAATAATCTTATTTATTTATTTTTTTATTGAAGTAGAGTTAATTTACAATGTTGTGTTAGTTTCAAGTGTACAACAAAGTGATTCAGCTATACATATATATATTCTTTTTCAGATTCTTTTCCATTATAGGTTACTACAATATATTGAGTATAGTGCCCTGTGCTATACAGTAGGTCCTTGTTGTTTATCTATTTTATATATAGTAGTGCGTGTATGTTAATCCCAAACTCCTAATTTATCTCTTTCCCCAACCTCCCACCCCCACCTCTGCTCTCCCCATTGGTAACCATAAGTTTGTTCTGTATGTCTGTCAGTCTATTTCTGTTTTGTAAACAAGTTCACTTCTATCAATTTTTTAGATTCCGCATATAAGTGAAATTGTATGATATTTGTCTTTCTCTGCCTTACTTACTTTATTTAGTATGATAATCTCTAGGTCCATCCATGTTGCTGAAAATGGCATTATTTCATTCCTTTTTATGGCTCAGTAATATTCCATTGTGTGTGTGTGTGTGTGTGTGTGTGTGTGTGTGTGTGTGTGTGTGTGTACCACATCTTCTCCTGTTGATGGATATTTAGGTTGCTTCCATGTCCTGGATATTAGAAATAGTGCTGCAATGAACATTGGGGTGCATGTATCCTTTCAAACTATAGTTTTCTCCAGATATGTGCCTGGGAGTGGGATTGCTGGATCATATGGCAGTTCTATTTTTAGTTTTTTAAGAAACCTCCATACTGTTCTCCATAATGACTGTACCAATTTACATTTCCACCTACAGTGTAGGAGGGTTCCCTTTTCTCCACACCCTCTCCAGCATTTGTTATTTGTAGACTTTTTGATAATGGCCATTCTGACTGGTGTGAGGTGATACCTCATTGTAGTTTTGATTTGCATTTCTCTAATAATTAGCGATGTTGAGCATCTTTTCATGTGCCTGTTGGCCATTTGTATGTCTTCTTTGGAGAAATGTCTGTCTACAGCCATACCATCCTGAACATGCCCAATCTTGTCTAGAGAAATGACTATTTAGGTCTTCTGCCCATTTTTTGATTGGGTCGTTTGGTTTTTGTTTGCTTGTTTGTTTGTTATTGAGTTGTATAGCTGTTTGTATATTTTAGAAATTAATCCCTTGTCAGTTGCATCATTTGCAAATATTTTCTCCCATTCTCTAGGTTGTCTTTTCATTTTGTTTATGGCTTTCTTTGATGTACAAAAGCTTTTAAGCTTAATTAGGTTGGGTGTGTTTTGTTTTTCTTCAGAAAAGTTTATTTTATTTACTTCTCCTAGGCAAGTGAAAATCCTGGTGAGATGTCATCATGCTCCCTTGCCTCCCCTTTCTTTCCTTTGCTCTTCTCCCCCAAAGAACAGCAGGAGTGCCAGAATCAGTTGGAGAAAGCAAGATAAAAACAGTGAAGAGAAGTTTCTGTTTCTCTCCCCCAGTGAATTGGCCTTCCAACTTGCAGTCAAGGCCTTCATAAAATTAAACTTGTTTTGATAGTGATTACTTCTCTTGGATCAGCTGAGTAAGTGGAGCCAGTAACATAGCAGAGAGATTTTGAAGATCCAGCAAGTTTGCATAGGAGGAGAGGACACCAAATTAAGTTAAGTCTTTGGTTTCTTATTTATGAAGATGAGGTTACTTTTTCATTCACTTTTTGTTATGTGTATGAAATTTTGAAATGTGTGTGAAATATGTGTGAAACATCTCAGCTGTACAGAAAAGAAGAAAAAGTAGTATAACAAATGCCATATACCCACTGTCGAGATTAACAATTTGCCACATTTTGCCTCTTCCATGTTTTTATGAAATATTTTCTTTTATTCATTTTTAAAATTGAAGTGGAGTTGATGTACAATATTATGTTACTTTCAGGTGTACTATACAGCAATTTGACATTTGCACACATTATGAAATGATCACCACAGTAAGTCTAGTAACCATCTGTCCCTGTACAAAGCTATTATAATATTATTGACCATTTTAATATAAATTACAGATGTTATGACATTTCACTTCTAATTTTTCAGTGTGTATATTTTTAATAATAATGACATTTTCTTACATAAAAGCAAGTTACACTTGACTAAAACTTTTGAGGTTAAAACTGGAGAGATTTCCAATACCACAAAGCTTTCATTATTATTCCCATCACTCTTTCCCTTACTAGCAGGAGAGGAGGGAAAAACTTGGACCTGTTAGAATTGGTCCAAGTACCAGCTGAGACTTTATTTTTTGGTGTTTCCAGAAAGGCCCTGACATCAGAAAGCAAAAATCTCTTTAATTCTAAACTATTGACAAAGACTGTGGTCAACTTAGGCCAAAAGCCAAAGCTCTCCTCATTGAAAAATGCAGTAGAAAGATTTGGCTAAATACCAGTAGCTTTTTTAAATTAAGAATCTCAGTCAACATGTTGAAGGTTTTGAATGCAGAAAGAAGGGAAGGGAGTATAGAAAAGAGAAAAGTGATGATAAGAGGAAGATCAGAAGAGAGAAGAAAAGAAACAGTCTTATAAACCCCAACTCAGATACCACAATCAAGGCATCTCTTTCTTCTATCTCCCTATATCCCTTTCTGTTCTAAGATTGTTTTTTTTTTTTAATAAATTTATTTATTTATTTATTTATTTATTTTTGGCTGCGTTGGGTCTTCATTGCTGGGCGCGGGCTTTCTCTAGTTGCAGCGAGCAGGGGCTACTCTTCGTTGCGGTGCGCGGGCTTCTCATTGCGGTGGTTTCTCTTGTTGCGGAGCATGGGCTCTAGGTGCGTGAGCTTCAGTAGTTGTGGCTCGCGGGCTCCAGAACACAGGCTCAGTAGTTGTGGTGCACGGGCTTAGTTGCTTCGCAGCATGTGGGATCTTCCTGGTCCAGGGATTGAACCCGTGTCCCCTGCATTGGCAGGCAGATTCTTAACCACTGCACCACCAGGGAAGTCCTGTTTTAAGATTCTTGA
This sequence comes from Leucopleurus acutus, assembly GCF_964270905.1. Classification (NCBI taxonomy): domain Eukaryota; kingdom Metazoa; phylum Chordata; class Mammalia; order Artiodactyla; family Delphinidae; genus Leucopleurus; species Leucopleurus acutus. The sequence goes on along the minus strand of NC_139147.1, from coordinate 19,071,657 downwards.
CTTACTAGGATAAAATTGAATATGCTTTAAACAGTTTATGAGAGAGAGAGAGAGAGAGAGAGAGACCGTGTGTGTGTGTATATGTGTGTGTATGTGTGTGTGTGTGTTTAAAGTGGTTGGGGCAGGAGGGAAAAGAAAAAATCTGTAGTAGTTGAGTAGAGGTTGCTTAGCATACTGACAACTTTCCAGCAGCAATAAAATACGGTATTGTTACTAGAAGACTTGCTTATTCTCTGTTTCTGAATTTGAAGAGTAGCCTAGTTTTATTGTTGAAAATGCCTTTAAAATCACATACCTCAGTCCCATTTTCTATATATGAAGAACCAAAGTTCCAGAGGTTTTAGATGGCTTATCTAAAAGTGTCTCTAGGGAAAAAAGATGTAGTTTCTGGAATGGCCAATATATCTCCACTTTTGATTGTCAGTACTCCAGGATGTTTAGGCCCTATCCTAGGGAGGAATGACAAGGATGGCCATTTCCGCCATAGGCTCTAACCCCCATATCCTGCTTCTTAAACTGCATCCACCCCATCAAGCATTTTCAAGGTCTCCATCAAAGTTCCCTGCCATTGTGTTCACTGGCTCCAAGCCAGAGGACAAACATTTGAACTTCTGTCCCTGCGAGGATTCCTAGCACTTCAGGGAATCAGCAGCCTGGCCTTTGTTCGAATATCACACTTCCAGGAAAAAAATATTTTTGAAAACTCTTCCAATTCCTAGGAGCACTCACATCTATAAGGCACAAGGCAAACCTTAAAATTCAGTGAAAAGCAAGAGGGTTTTAAAGGTTATCATATGAGAAAATATGCCCTTTCTTGACTTCTCCAGAGAAACACAAATCTTGGCTTGTTTGGTAGACAGAATGTTGTCACTTAGAGCATTATATCGGTCGTGAAACCAAATGTTAACCTTCTGCTGCTCTTCCAGTCAGCTACTTTTCATCAGGGTCAAAAAGAGCATTCCAGAAAAATTAAAACTATCCACCTGCTTTAAAGGGGAAAGATCCAAGAACATAGCAGTTTCCTAAATCTTTGGGAATAAAAAGGCATCATTCTGTTTCTTGTCTATCTATCTAATCTTTTCTGTAGCAAGTTTATTCATGTTCTCTAACCCCTTCCCAAAGGTCTTAAAGATGAAAAATGCAGTTGAGATGCTGGTAATAAAAGTTATTTTAGGTATAGAATTTCATCAGCATTAAGAATTTGATTACGCAAAACAATTAAAGGTTTATAGAGATACATTAGAGAAAAATGTGTTCAGGATACATAGTAAACACTAAACAAATCAAAAGCAGCCAGTTTTTGCTACAAGTACTCCTATTTATCTGTCTTAAGTTGGAGCACATACTAAATTCTGTACTTAAAAAATATGCCTTGTGGGCTTCCCTTGTGGCGCAGTGGTTGAGAGTCCGCCTGCCGATGCAGGGGACACGGGTTCGTGCCCCGGTCCGGGAAGATCTCACATGTCGCGGAGCGGCTGGGCCCGTGAGCCATGGCCGCTGAGCCTGCGCTTCCGGAGCCTGTGCTCCGCAACGGGAGAGGCCACAACAGTGAGAGGCCTGCGTACCGCAAAAAAAAAAAAAAAAAAAAAAAAAAAAAAAAAAAAAAAGCCTTGAGAACTAGGTACAAAGAAAAAGGGCCACAGTGGATTTTATCCTTTTTCTCTGTACTCCAGGATAAATTAATGAAAAATGCAAAGAATATTTTTATGTCGTGTTTTTCTTTGTTGGCCAATGGCAAAACATACCCTCTTGGCAAATTAGGCAGGTATTAGAATCCACTACTAAAATCTCAAATTCTATTGCTGCCAATTTGGCCATATGAATCAAAACTTCTGACTTTTTTACCACCAACTATCCTGAGAAAATAATCACACAAGGGTACAAACATACAAGAATGTGCATCACAGCTTTCTTTATGATGTTAAAAAATCAAAACAACCTAAAAGTAAATACATATGGATCTGTTAAACAGTTATTATATCCCTAGAGCGAATACAATGGTGCCATTAGCACTGATATTGCAGTAGATTGGGTGACTTGGAAAAATGGTTATAGGAGTGGAGGTAACATGGCAGTGCTGTAGAGTAAAGGCTTTAGATATAGACAGACCTGGAACCATGTCCTGTTGTACCATTGACCAATTGGGTGTCCTGGGGCAATTTATTGGACCTCATTCAGACCCTCAGTTCCTTCATATGTAGAATCAAAGGAGATCATGAACACAGAGCACTTAGCAATGAGATTGGCATGTAGAGATAACTGAAGCTTAAAAGCAGTACTACTGACTTTAAAAAGACATTGTTAGATGTTATGGACTGAATGTTTGTGTTCCCTCAAAAATCATATGTTGAGACCCTAATCCTAATGTGATGGTATTTGGAAGTAGGACCTTTGGGAGGTGATTAGGTCATGAGGGTGGAGCCCTCATGAATGGGATAAGTCTCCTTATAAGAAGATGCCAGAGCTCTCTTTCCTCCACGTGAGGACACAACAAGACATCGGCTGTCTGCAACCTGGAAGGGGGCCCTTGCTGGAACCTGATTGTCCCAACACCCTGATCTTGAACTTCCTATCCTCCAGAACTTAAGAAATAAATTTCTGTTGTTTATAAACCACTCAGACTCTGGTGCTTTTTTATAGCAGCCTGAACTAAGTTGTTAGGTTAAAAAAAAACTTACAGTACTATCACACTCTTGTCAAAGATATGTGGATCCATATATCCAACCAGTAGCTATATATCTATTGAGCATTTAATAACTGACAAGCACTTTGTTAGGAAAAGGGACTACAATAATGAGATTAAAAATTAGACCCTGTCTTCATGGAGTTCACAGTCTACTACTGGTGACTGATTGTGACCAATTGAGTTTAAAATCCCAGCTTTGATACCAGAGAGGAAGAGGGTAATGAGAGCTTGCAATAGTAGAATTTGATCTAGTCAGGAAGGGCAGGAAAATTTCCTAAGGAAATTGAAGTTTAGCAGAGACAGAAGGATGAAGAGGTGGTGACCAGCTGAGATGGAGGTGAACTGACAGCAGTGAACATAACAGTTCAGCACATTGAATCTGGACTAAGCCCAGTGCCGTTGCAAACCTTACTCTACCCGCCACAAGTTGTTGTGATTCTGGGCTTGTCACTCAATCTCTCTGTCTCAATGACCTCACCTGTAAAATGGAAATAATAGATTTTTTAATTTATATGATTATGAGGATTAAAGTAGGTAATATGAAAAGAATTTAGCATAGTGCCTAATATATATATAGCAAATATTCAAAATATATATAGCAAATATTCAAAGATAATACTAAAGAAAGAACAAAGAATGAAGATCCACGTGCAAAGAGGGAACAGTATATGCAAAGGCCCTGTGGTAGCATGATGAGAAAAAGGGAATGAAGTGATGCTGTATATTCTCCTTTTATTCTAAAAGCTGCTGGAATCCATGAAGGTTTTCAGCCAGGCTCTCCATGGCCTCCATCGCTCTCCCTCTCAACCTTTGTGCTACAGTCCCATCTGCCAACTCTCACTCTGTGTACTTGTCACAAGGTCTGTGCACCTGGTGTTCCCTTTTCATAGACTGTTCTTCCCACCTGTTTTCTCCTACTCCCTTCAACTTTCACACTAAGCGTCACTCCCTCAGACTAACCTTCCCTGACTTCCCAAATATGTAAACCCTTAATTAATTAGCCCCCCTAGTATCCATGCTTGCTTTGCCTGATTGATGTCTATCTCATCCACGTAATGAGATATTGTCTGTTACTGCACATAATTGTGTCCCAAGCCATCAGCATAGTGGTTGGCCTATAGTAGGTGCTTATTTCATGTTGCATAATGAAAGAGAGAAAGGATGGGAGAGAAGGAGGAAGGTAAAAAAGTGGAGAAAATTGAAGTGGGGTGAAGCGGTGATAAAGTCAACTCAATTTTAGACTTGATTTTAATTTAAATATTTAAAAATCAATTTTAACTGATTTTGAGTGGAACATTTAGATATTCTAAAAACAGGGAAAACTGATTTGGAGTTCAAGAGAAAGATCTGAGCTAGAGAGATATAGACTACAGAGTTATTAGAACATGAAAGATAACTGAAGTAAGGGAATGGGGAATAGCAGGGTCTTTAGAGACAGATGGTTTGGGTTCATTACCTGTGTGAATGTGGGCAGGTTAGTAAGTCTCTAAGTCACCAGACAGATGCAGAGAGATAGTTCCCTATCACAGCCAGCCAGACTCCCGATAGTGTGTTTCCCACATCCCCAGGCTGCCTCACACCCAGCTGGTCACTCAGATTACCCTGAACATTCATCATACAGAAATCATACAGATTTTGATCTTCTATTTGTTTAGCCTCTGGAGTTGATCGGGTACTTACTGATACCCAGCAGTTATAGATAGGGCTGTTTAAAAACGCATAATCATACCTTTCCCCAGCTCCCTCACTGGGTTGTTGCAGAGATCCAAAGAGAAAATGCGTATGAAAGGACCTGCAAAATATCGTGTCAAACAAATGAAGATGACATTATCATGACAGAGAACAAGTCACAACACTCAGGATGGCTTTTTCTTCTCCCTAGAAGAGAGAAATGCATTCCACTGGAGTCCATCTTCTCAGATATCTTAGTAATTAAGAACATGGGTCTTGGAAGTCAGACAAATCTGGGTTTAAAGTTGGTTCAGTTATTTCCTAGTTGCCTAGTCCTGGGTCAGGGACTTAACTTTCCTAAGCCTTTGTTCTCATCTGTAAGATGATAATAGTACCTCTTCCCAAAGTTGTTTATCAGATAATGCCTATAAAGTGCTCTGCATAGTGCCAGAAAATAGTACTTAATACATGGTAACAATTAATATCCTCATCGTCTTTAGAAGTGTTCTGGAGAGCAGCAACCAAATGGAAGAATCACTGCATCTTTCCTAAATCTTTTTAGTATCCTCTCATCTGGGCTGTATTGCTATAGATCCAAGATGGTGAGTTAGACTGCAAAGCTCCCGCAACCCAGCGGAGTTTTACTTCCCCCACTCACTCTTCAGTGAAGGACATACATTAAGTGTAGCTGTCCTAGGCAAGGGGTCTCAGGAGAATATTAGATATAATGTGGGTCAAGTTATATACAAAAAGGCAAATCCATTCCCAGCCGGTACTGAGGGATCTACACTCTTTGGGAGACTGCAGAGGAAAGACATAACTAGCATTCATTCCAGGACCGGCTCTTTTCTTATCTTGCTGTGTGACCTTGGGTAGATTATATCACTCCTTTGGTTCTCATCATTCTTAACTGTGAAATGAGGGAGGGGAAATGTGGGGAGGGGATGGAATTGGGAAGTACCTTTTCCCCCAAGTTTTAGTTGTTATGACTCCATCCTTATAGACTAACTGATGCCTGTCCATCCTTTGTTTGACCCTGGCAAATGTTTGTTAAATGCTGTCTCTTCCCCAAGAAAATTCCATTTTAAAAAAGTCATTTTCTTATTACTTAATTTCCTATGAAGTTGCTAATTATCCTTCAATTTAAAAAAAAACAACCACTGAATTGATAATAAATGTGCTTTTAAAAAAGGAAAGAAAGCATTAATAACTAATTTACTGATCACTGGTGAACGTCACTTAACTGTCAGGTAGAACCACCTTGGAGCTGTTAAGTCATGTAGGAGCAGAGACTGTGAAAGGCTGTCCTGCTTGTAGTAATTAGAACCAGGTGAGGCTGTTACCGGGTCCAAGAAAAGGTGTTGAGGCAAGGAAGACGACTTTATCCAGAAAGCCAGCTGACCGAGAAGGTGGCAGACTAGTGCCTCTGATAAACCATCTTATCCGGGTTTGGATGCCAGTTTCTTTTATAGCACAGAGAGGGGGAGGAGATGAGGAAGTAAAGAAAAAGACCATAAATTTTGCAAATATCCCGTGGAATGGCCAGCCTTGTGGAGGGGATGTGTTCATTTCTTGTTTCTTGCAGCCTTCCACAAGTGCGCCTGGTCAGGTTGTCTCCCTGTGAGCTGAACAGAGGCACTTTAACATTCAGGCAGAGGGGCAGGGTTCCGAGGCAGGCCACTACGTATGATGATAATGACAAAAGCAACGAAAAGCAAAGGTTAAAGTCAAAGAAACATGGAGTCTGATTTAGCTCTCCCCTGTTACAAGGCTAGTGAGGGTTTTTTTCTTTCTTGGAAGAAAGTTTTGAGCACTGTATTGTTATAATAACTGGAAGAAAGATGTCACTTTGGGAGAGTCATGAAGATCTTCTTGAGGGGCTGTAGAATAGGGCTTCTCTAAATATAGGTTTATTTGAGCACAAGTTATGAGTGTGCTTATGGGTATATCAGAATGAAAAACTGAAATCAGGCTTATTTCAGAAAAGAATCTGAGGGATAATGATGAAGGATGAGTAATAAGCATCCCATGAAAGACCTTAAATTCTATCCACAGGCAGTTAGAATGTATATGAGAGACACTTCGGAATTTATGTGGTTCTGGAAATGGAAGACGTTTTTCCCTCTTTTCTCTAATTTGCAGAATGCGGGCATTTACCAGCAACTTCTCCACACCCGTGAGGAAAAATAACCCATTCAACATAGAAATACCGAATCTGAGGTGTTGTGAGAAGTCACTCAGTTTAAGAAGTCACTTCCGCCAGGGAACTCCTATGCTGCTGCTGTTTGTAATCATTTCATTTTAATCTTTGCACTAGTTTTATACTTTATTAAGTAAAGAACACGAGTCTCTAAATTTTTTCTACAAGTTCTTTGGAGGCTTGCTTTCTCTATTGTCCAAGTGGTTAATGCCCTCATAATTACTAAATGCAGGAGACAATTTTCAATCGTCTTTTTAGCACTGAAGACAGTAAATACCTCCACCTCTGGCTCCTGATTCTCTCCGAGTTCCTCTCATACATTTTTGACTGCTCTTTCTTGTGTTCTTTTGTTTGTTTCAAGTTTGTTATTAGACTTTATTATTTAGGTTTTAGGTTCACAACAAAATTAAGCAGAAGGAATGGAGATTTCCCATATACGCTCTGCCCCCTGCACATCCTAGCCTCCCCCATGATCAATGTCTCCCACCAGAGTGATACATTTGTTACAACTGATGAACATACACTGACATATCACAATCACCCAGAGTCCATAGTTTATATTAGGGTTCATTCTTGGTATTGTACATTCCATGGGTTTGGACTATGGACAAATAAATATTGCCTGACATTTTAGTAATCAAAGAATATTGCCTGCCATCAAGCCATCAACCACTGCAGGTTCCCGCAGTGGTGCACCCTGAGAGGAATTCAGGATGGTGAAAAACAGGATACTGGCCCTAGATATCAAAGGAATGATTTTAATGATCTCTGACTCTTGCATCTTCCCTACATAGAAAAGCACTAAACTCATTAACTTGAAATGTCTGTTTTTGTGATTAGCAGTAATCTTTTGACATTCTACTACATGGATTTGTTTGTTTGTTGTAGCAAAAACTCCTATATATCCTGGTTCCTCCCTTACCTCTTCTGAGCAGTCTCTCAGAGCTTAGCTAAGAGGCTGTATCCCAAGCTTAAGCCCTCAGAAAGTTTGCCAAATAAAACATAATTCTCAACTTCTAGGTTGTGCTTTTTTTTTTTTTCTGTTGTCATGGGACTGAGCCCTGAACCTGGGGTGTCTGCACTAATTCTGGGTAGTTAGTGTCAGAATTGAATTGAATTGCAGGACACCCCCTCAGTGTCTAGAAAGTGGGAGAATTGTCTGGTATGAGGGAAGAAAATCCCATGCAAAAAGATCATATACACTAAGTGTATGTTTAATTTGGTAAGAAACTGCTGAAGTCTCTTCCAAATTGGCTGTACCATTTTGCATTCCCACCAGCAATGAATGAGGGTTCCTTTTGGTCCACAGCCTCACCAGCATTTGACGGTGTTGATGTTGTCAGTGTTCTGGACTTTGCTCATTGTAATAAGTGTGATAGTGGTATCTTGTTGTTGTTTTAATTTGGACTTCCTTGATGACATATTATGCGGAGTATCTTTTCATATAGTTGCGTGTGTTGACCTAAAACAAATAGACTGCGAGTTATTTCTCCAGCAAAGATGGGTTTACTTGGGATCTGCAGAGAATTGCAATTTGGGGTCTGCATCCATGGTGAGCCAAATGCAAGTCCCTGCACTGCAAGGGAAGGAGAACACTTTTATAGAGGGTAAAAGGAAGTTGGAAGGGCTAAAATAAACAGTAAAATAAACAGAGTTCATCGCTTTTCATTGGTTGAGTCCTTGCCAGGGAAGGAGTCTTTCTTCTTCCTCTTGGGCGCTGCTATTGTCACAGGGCATGAGAGCGTCTCATTCTGGTCCCCCGACTCGATTTAATTGAAGTTTCTGTTTTCGTTTTTAATTTATTTATTTTATCTTTGGCTGTGTTGGGTCTTCTTTGCTGCCACGCGGGCTTTCTCTAGTCGTGGCGAGCAGGGGCTACTCTTCGTTGCGGTGCATGGGCTTCTCATTGCGGTGGCTTCCCTTGTTGCGGAGCACAGGCTCTAGCTGCACAGGCTTCAGTAGTTGTGGCTCTCGGGTTCTAGAGCACAGGCTCAGTAGTCGTGGTACACAGACTTAGTTGCTTTGCGGCATGTGGGATCTTCCCGGACCAGGGATCAAACTCGTGTCCCCTGCATTGGCAGGCGGATTCTTAACCACTGTGCCACCAGGGAAGCCCGAAGTTGCTGTTAATTAATTTTTTTATGCTTACTATCTCTATATCTTCTTTGGTGAGGTGTCTACTAAGGTCTTTGACCAATTTTTTTTTTGTTTTTAAGTCTTTATTGAATTTGTTACAATATTGCTTTTGTTCTATGTTTTGGTTTTTTGGCCACAAGGCATGTGGGATCTTAGCTCCCCAACCAGGAACCGAACCCTCACCCCCTGCATTGGAAGATGAAGTCTATAACCACTGGACCGCCAGGGAAGTCCCCTGACCAATTTTTAAGATTGGGTTGTTTTCTTATTGTTGAGTTTTAAGAGTTCTTTGTATATTTGGGGTAATAGCTCTTTATCAGATACATTTTTTTTTTTTTTTTTTTTGCGGTATGCGGGCCGCTCACTGCTGTGGCCTCTCCCGTTGTGGAGCACAGGCTCCGGACGCGCAGGCTCAGCGGCCATGGCTCACGGGCCCAGCCGCTCCGCGGCACGCGGGATCCTCCCGGACCAGGGCACGAACCCGTGTCCCCAGCATCGGCAGGCGGACTCTCAACCACTGCGCCACCAGGGAAGCCCATCAGATACATTTTTTTGCAAATATTTTCTCCCAATCTGTGGCTTCTAATTCTCTTGAAATTGTCCTTCAAAGAGCAGAAGTTTTTAATTTTTTTTTTATTATTTTCTCATGTTTTTAATTTTATACTCATTATCAGAGACAGTTCTATTATCTAAAGTTCCTTGACATATAATACCATGTTTGTAGTGTCTGTCGGTAAGTTTTTAATTTTAAAAACTTTAATGAAGTCTAGTTTATCAATTCTTTCTTGCTTGAATCGCGCCTTTGGTATTTTATCTAAAAAGTCACTACCAGGGACTTCCATGGTAGTCCAGTGCTCCCAGTGCAGGGGGCCTGGGTTCAATCTCTGGTCAGAGAACTAGATCCCACATGCTGCAACTAAGGATCTCTCATGCTGCAACTAAGATCTGGCGCATAGTAAACAAAAAAAGTCATCAACAAACCCAAGGTCCTCTAGATTTTGTCCTTTGTTATTGAAGGGGAGCAGAATCTGTCACCCCAAAATATGCCTCTTTGGCAGGAGGATTATTTTAGGCTGATACTTTTAAGAAACAGCAAACATAGGAAAAGCCCTGAAAACTGAGTAGAAGTACAAAAGCTCCTTTTGTAGGAGACATTTATATTTCTAAGGGAAATCTCTATTTGTATAGGTATCTCCCTCTCTGTACCTAGAAGAGAAGGGTGATTCTAAATCTCTGGAAACACTTATTGATGGAGAAGGCAGTGAATTAAATCTGCAGAACAACCTTACCCTTGGTTACTGTGCTTTTGCTGGTCACCTCCCATAACTGGCCTGAGTGGGGGGGTAGGGGGAGACCGCAACATCTTTCGTCTTTAACTACAGACGGCATCTAAGGTGGTGACTTGGGCCATTTCGGAGAGTTATTCAGTGTTCTTGGATATCTCCCTTGAATATAGAAGGTATACAATTTACTAAATGTGTTTGTTTTTCTCCCATTAACCTGTCTTTTCATTACGGAGGGATCTCAGCCAAGAACCTAAAAGGGGAGAGGAAAAATTATTTCTCCTTCCCCACATTATCTTCTAGGAGTTTTGTAGTTTTGCAGTTTACATTTAGGTCTGTGATCCGTTTTGAGTTCATTTTTTGTGATAAAAATATAAGGTCTGTGTCTAGATTCACTTTTATTTTTTAACATGGATCTTCTTCCTACCTCTTACTGGATTTATTTCCTTAGATTTACCTCTAGATGAATATTCACTTCTTTTTCTGATTGATCTCATTCATTCACTCTCATGGCTTCTCCCATCTTCTAGAAAGGTTCTCAAATACCAGTCCATTGAATAGTTTCATCAGAGTCAACCAGGGTGCTTCTCAGTAATGCAGTCAGCCCTCTGTATCCACAGGTGCTGCATCCTCAGATTCAACCAACCACAGATCAAAAATATTCGAAAAAAAATTCCAGAAAATTCCAAAAAGCAAAATTTGAATTTGATGCGTGCTGGCAACTGTTTACATAGCGCTTCCATTGTATTAGGTATTATAAATAATCTAGAGGTGACTTAAAGTATATGGGAGGATTGTGCAGGTTATATGCAAATACTGATGCCATTTTATATAAGTGACTTGAGCATCCTCAGATTTTGGTATCCATGGGGAGTCCCAAAACCAATCCCCCTCAGACACCAAGGACGAGACTGTACAGCTTCCCAGGTGCCCCTGAGATAGAAACTTCTGGGACTCAGAATTTTTAACATAATTTTAAGCAGAGAATCATATTTAAGGATCTCTAGGAGAGTCCAAAGAGCAATCTTAGCGATCACTGTTCTAGGGGAAGCTGATGATATTTACATCTACTTCTTTTGTTTAAATAAATTTATTTATTTTATTTATTTATTTTTGGCTGTGTTGAGTCTTCATTGCTGCGTGCGGCCTTTCTCTAGTTGTGGTGAGCCGGGGCTACTCTTCGTTGTGGTACGCAGGCTTCTTATTGCAGTGGCTTCTCTCGTTGCAGAGCACGGGCTCTAGGCGCACAGGCTTCAGTAGTTGTGGCATGCAGGCTCAGTAGTTGTGGCTCACGGGCTCTAGAGCGCAGGCTCGGTAGTGGCCCTCTGGCTTTGTTGCTCTACGGCATGTGGGATCTTCCTGGACCAGGGCTCCAACCCGGGTCCCCTGCACTGGCAGGCGGATTCTTAACCACTCTACCACCAGGGAAGCCCTACATTTATTTCTTTATCAATTCTGAGGGCTTCCTGAATTCTAGCCCAATTTTTCTAATAGTTGCTGGTCATCTCACTAGATAACCCTTAGTCAACTCAACCCAATCCTGTTGGAACTATGTATGCCGCCTATGTTTCGTTTTCAGGTAATGATGCTATCTATAACCACATATAGCCACCCAGGCTAGAAATCTCCATTACTACAACTCCCCCTCTTTCTCACCTCTATAGCTGACACAATCATCTAGATAGATGACACAGTCCTGCTGTGGAATACCATTGGAATCTACCTGCCTCTTCACTTACTGTGACCATTTACTTCATGCCTCATCTCTTTCTCAGAACACTGCAATGGTTTTCAGACTTGTCTAACATTCTGATTCTCTTATCTCTAAACCATTCTCTACATTTCCATATGAATCATCATTCTAAGGCAACAGTGTCTTATAGAACTTTCTGGAATGATGGCAATGCTACATATCTGCATTGTCCAGGAGGACAGACACTACTCGATGTGGCTGTTGAGAACTTCAAACGTGACAAGTATGACCGGAGAATTGTATTTTAAATTTAATGGAATTCAAATTTATATAGCCACATGAATCTAGAGGCTACCATAATGGACAGAGCAGTTCTACTGTGGATTATTTTATATCCTACCCTAGTGCTTTCCAAAAGCTCTTTACCTACAGGATAAGGTCTAGAGTCTACAGTATGACATTGAATGACACTCATAATCCAAACGTCTTTTCAGTTTCTGCTACCTCCCCTGCCCCCATTCCACATGTTCTACTCTAGCACTGTAGAAACTTGCTTTTCCTAAACAAGCCATAATTTTTAGATCTCTCAGCTTTTGAGCCTGCTCTTTGCTCTGCCTAGAATGCCCTTCCCTTATTTCCTTCCTTTCAAAAGTTGCCCCAACTTTCCATGCCGATAAAGAGTGTATGGGAGGATGTGTGTAGGTTATATGTCCTGCATGCATCCCCAACATAGGAACCTCCCCTTAGCCTTGACCTTTGATCTTGAACAAGCTGTTTAGCATCTCTCTGCCTGGTTATCTCATCTGTAGAGTGGGAATGATAATATTTTCTCTCTAACAGAGTTGTTGGAGGATTAGATATTGCAGTATTCAGACTCCACTGCTGAGAAAGCACTCAATAAAAAACGTATTATTTTCTGTCCTCCCGTAACACTTATGACGTGGTATTTGAGGCCTTTCCAAGTGGGACTCATTCTCTCTTTCCTCAAGACTGTGAGCTCCTTAGCAGCAAAGACTTGATCTTGTTCATCATTGTCCTCCAGCAGCCGCATATTGTAGCTATTTGACAAATGCCTTGACTGGGGGACAGATAACTGAGTGAATCAATTATTCACATAGGGTGTCACAGAATTTTTTTTAAAAAGTACCCCTTTTGTGTGTGTGTATCTTTAGCAAGGAGCAAAAGAGGCAGATAGTTGGGGCAAGAATGAGAAAAGAGGGTGCCAACAACTTTTCTTGTAAAGCATTAAATCTTTCTTGTTACTGCCCAGAAAAACTGGCGTTAAGCCTGTTGTTGAATCTGTATCCTTTCTCCTTGCTTGACTAGAGTATAGCTCTCACATTTTTGCCATTTTGACTTTCCTTTCTGGGTCCTCTGTCCCTCTCCCGCCATGGGCATTAAGCTTCCATCACTGTCACCAAGGAAACAGCAGGGATGCTCATTCCTCACAGCTCTGCATATCTGAACTCTGGTTGCCTTTGTCCATTGAGCTAACTAAATTCTTCGTGTGCACACCACTAAATCAACTGTCTTCTACACAGAACTTTAACCATTATTCTACGTTAAAAAAAAAAACAAAACGTGTAACTATTTCTTCTCTTGGGAATGGTCTTTTTCCAGACCTGTCAGTACTGTTGAATGCAGCGGACATTTTCGGTCCCTAGGAGTAAATATAAAAATTGCCTGTTTAGCCCTTGCACTGTGTGCACTGTAAGTGCGGGTCAATTTTAAAGCACTGCAACAGAGCATTCATAATGGGTTTCGCTTTTAAAAGCACTGTAGACCAAAAATAAACCTGACAAAGGGCAGCTGTAGAGTTTTAACATGTGGAAAACTCCACAGGCGGCAGTAATATAACTGGAAAGAAACATGATAAATATTTCACACCGTTAGATGAACTTCTAACTCTGACACGTGAAAAGCAAAGAACGCAAAACACACCTCAACTCTCCAAAGAAGCAGAAAGCTTACACCGAGAAGAGGCCAAGGCGATTGCTAAAATCTGAGTCCTGCCTTCCAGCTCGAGTCTTGATTGCTTTTTTCCCCCCTTCGCCTCCAAGGCGGAGCCGGCGAACCCCATCTCCCCGGAGCGCCTACCCCGCAGGTTCGCGGGTTGGCCAGAAATTTTCCAAAGATCTCCACCCTTAGGCTGAAAACCCCCAGAGAAGTTTTGTGCCAAGGAGGGGAAGAGAGGAGTCGGAGCAAGGCAGGCGCAGTCCCCCCTCCTCCGCGCCCCACCCCCAAGCCCTGCGGCCAGCGCCTCCCGCGCCCGGGCTCCTCGCCCTGGGGGACAGCTGGCAGCCCCGCGCCGGACCAGACACAAAGCCGATCAATCCCGGCGGCGCGGGGGCGGGGGCCGCCCGCCCCGCCAGGGCTTCCCTTCCGCCCGTCGCCTCCTCCGGCCCCCTCATTAGGACCCAGCCGACACCTCGTCCGGCTTCCTTGGCCCGCCCCGTCCCAACCTCCCCACACGCCCCCCCCAGAAAAAAAAAGAACTGTCCAGACGCCCCCAGGTCCCCGGTTAGGCCAGACCCGCCTCTAGGCAGCCGGTTAAGAAGACGCCCCTGGAAGGGGGAAACTGACATGCCATCAGGCCCCGCCCCTCCCCTCCCCTGCAAGAGTGTCTCTGCTCTCGCCCCGAGAAGTTCAGTGCCCCCCCGGGCTGCCTCCCGCGCTTCCGCGCTCCCGCCGCCGGGACCCTCGGCTTCCGAGGAGTCGGCAGCTCCCGACCCCGCGAAGATGGCGAGGAGGAGCCGCCACCGCCTCCTCCTGTTGCTGCTGCGCTACCTGGTGGTCGCCCTGGACTGTAAGTTGCTGGGGTACCGCCACCCTCCCACCCACTCCTGCTGAGACCAGCTCCCCCAAACCTCCAGCCCCTACTACGCTCGGCGCTGGCGGAGGGCTTTCTCTGGGGTCCCGGACGGAAGGTCTGCCGCGGGGCAGCTGACTTGACACGCAGCGAGCCCAGAATTCGGGGGTGCCGTCTGCGGCGGGGGGCCGGAGGTCTTCAGTTTAGTGTAAATCGCATTTGATTTTGTCAGTTCTAGTCAGAGAAAGTTAAGGGTCCACACCAGCAGGTTCTCATCTTGCAAAGTTGGGTTGAGTTTTCAAAGACACGGAAACGTGAATAGAATGCAAAACTCACTAACTCCTTAGAAGATGCTAAGATCCCAAGATGGCATCACTCGGAGGCAGGCGCCGGCCACACGCTTAGCACTAGAGCAGGGGGCACTATTAGAATTGTCATGGCTTTTGAGGGTCCCAGTTGTGCTGCTAATGTGCAGTGCACTTTTGGGACGCGTGGTGGGAGGGAATTCCTGGCTGCTGAGCCAGAATTACTTGTATCCTCTCCACCTGCACATCTACATTCAGTTAGAGGAGTCTGGTCTGGGCGCTCCAGCCAGCTGCTGTGTCCTCAGGGTACGTCAACGGGATTGTTAGAAAGATACAGAAGCTCTGATGCAGTAGCGGGAGACGTCCCAAAGCCAACTTCACGGGATGGTTCTAAACAGGATTTTCACGGATTCTGGGCTCATAAGATTTAAAATCCTGGGAATGTTTCCTATTATTTTGTTTTTCTCGCGTTAACTTTTTAGAAAAAAATGGAGGAGATTACAATAGATCTTTAGCACACTTAAGAAACGAAGTTTTCCTTTTTCTTTCGTTTTTCCTTTTTTTTCTTTTTACTTTCCTTTTATTTATTTTTAATAGAATGCATTATTGTTGTTGCTATTCAAGTTCTGGTAATATAATACTTAAAATAACCTGCAGGTTGCGTGTCTAATAGCATAAAACAATGACTCTTTCTCGAGCTCTCATTGCCTGAGTATTGCTCAGCTCAACGTGGTGTGAGTTTTTGTCCCTGAGTGGGGAAAGAAGGTGCAAGTTGTCTCAGTGAAGGGGGCATGTGCTGACCTATATTATAGGAAATCAAACCAAGAAGTCAAGGCTTCACAATAAAAACCATTACGCAATTTTGACATATCAATTGGTATCATGTTGAACACACAGACAAAAAAATCACTAATGCCGAAAGGCAACAAAGAGTCAGACTGGAGGAATTGTAACAAAACTACTGGAAAAGTTATGTATTTCACTGACAGTCTTAAATTTGAAATAAAAAGGACTGACTTTAGTGTAGAATTATCACTAATTAAAAACAGAGAAAATTATTTTACTCTGTTATTCCTACACAGTAATCAAAATAGAAACAATACACCCTAAGTTTGAAACTGTAGCCAAGAATAACCCAGAGGCAAACACAGGCTTAGATGAATAGGCAGAATAAGCGCTTTTTCAAGCTTTGGGTAAAGCTAACACTTTGGCCCTCCTAACCCTGACTCCTACAGGGGATTAATTTGGAAGTGTGCAGGGATCTTTTCTGTATTGTTCCTGGGATGCCAAAAGGTCTGGTATTGCAAGAATGTTTTATTTGCTTTTTAAAATTTTTTTAAATTTTATAACAGTTTAGACTTAAAGAAAAATTACAAAGATGGTATAGAGAGTTCCCATATACACCACACCCACTTTCCCCTATTATTAATATTTTACATTAGTGTGATACATTTGTCACAATTAAGGAACCAATACTGATACATTATTATTAACTGAAGTCCATACTTTTTTCAGATTTCCTTCATTCTTCCCTGATGTTCTTTTCTGCTCCAGGATCCCATCCAGGATACCACAGTACATTTAGTAATCCAGTATGTATCCTTAGGCTCCTCTTAGCTGTGACAGTTTCTCAGACTTCCCTTGTTTTGTTATTACCTTGGCAGGTTTGAGGCGTATTGGCAAAATATTTTGTAGAATGTCCCTCAATTGGTATTTCTCTGATATTTTTCTCATGACTAGACTGGGTTTATGGTTTTTTTGGAGGGCGATCTCCAAGGTGAAGTATCATTTTCATCACATCATATCAAGGGTACATACTGTGACCATGACTTATCACTGTTGATGTTAACCTTTATCACCTGGTCGGGTAGTGTATGCCAGGTATCTCCATGGGTTACCTTCCCCCCCACTTTCCATACTGTATTTTTTGGAAGGAAATCACTATGTACAACCCACACTTAAGGAAGAAGAGTTATACTCCACCTCCTTGAGAGTGGAGTCGCTCCATAAATTACTTGGAATTTCTCTGCTTGAGAGATGTCTCTCCCCCCACTCCATTCATTCATCTATTTTTTTTATGTCAGTATAAGCTCATCAATATTTATTTTGCACTTTGGATAACAGTCCAATACTATTTTATTTATTTTAGATTGTCAGCTTTGGCCATTGGGAGTTCTTAACATTGGTTCCTGTGTCCCTTTGACATCCCCCCATCATTGTGAATATATGTGTATTTGTTTGTTTGTTTTTGGCACTTCCTTATTTTCTGGTCCCACAAAATGCTCCAGGCTGATCCTGTATATTTTCTGCTCCAGTTCCAGAATCAGCCACTGCTCCAAGGAGCCCTGGTTCCTTTGATTGGAGAATGGTATTAGAAACCAAGATCTGGGCACTAGGTACATTCATTGCTTTTAGGGAGTTGTTGAAAAAACAAGAATGTTCTTCGAGGCTAAGTTTCACCCCACCGTCCTATTTTTGATTTATCCACCCAGGTTTCACGTTCAGATCCAAAAACTGTACTGAAGGCTTACCTATGTATCACACTGTTCCTAGGACTTTCCTGTATGTTTTCTCTTTTTAAGTTCTCAACAAATGCATGAGATAGAACATATCTTCAACTTACAGGTGGGGACCCTAAGGCTCAGGAAAGCTAAGTTACTTGTCTGGGCTCACTTATCTAGGCTGGAAAGAGGTGGCACTGGGATTTGAAGATCAGAGACTTTGTTGCATAGATAGCTGGCCTTCACTCTCATTTTTCTGAACACGTAACTCTTTTTATCATCTTCATTCAAGAAAAGACAGTGGATTCCTTATGCTCTAATTATATACTCATCTTCTTGATATTCATCCCAAATACGACTGTACCACTCTTTTGTCTCAATCCTAATATGTATAATATTATGCTCATTCCCATTCTTTGCTTTTACTTCTATCTGTCAATATTCGTTGTTTCTTTTTGGTAGTCAGGAGGATTGCTTTTTGTTGTTGTTACTTAAATTATGATTTCAGTGTACCTGTTGATAGATGGACATTTATTTGTGTGTTTAGTTGAATTATATTTTTCTTTCCCACTAAAATAGAAGCTCCATGTGGGAAGAAATTTCTTGATGTTTGCTCACTACTGTATGTCCAGTGCTGAGCAAAGTGCTTGGTTAATAGTACGGGTAAATATACACCTGTCGAAGGGGAAGGGGATAAGGTGGAGTGGGTGGAAGAAATGTATGGATAGAGTTAATGATTGTATTATAAATCATGAAGCCCTAACTTATTCTACGTAGGTGAGATGTCAGAAAAGGAGTTGAATGTGAATGAGAGCAGTGTGCTGTTCTTGGCAATACACATCTGGTGGCAGCTTGTCCTCAGATCTAGACTGGAACCCAAGCCAGGCAACTTGGCCTGAGTTTGTAATCTCTCATCAACTGACAAGGACCGTGGAGGCAGAGAGAGGTTTGGATCTTCTGCAAAATTACAAGGTTCTGCCTCTATGATGGAATTGACCCAAAACAGCACTCCAGGAAACCGGTGCCAGGAAAATTCTGCCCTCTGTCAACATTGTCAAGAGCAAAGCATCATAATCAACTAGCTGAAGAGAACTGGTTCCATCTTGACATAGTCAAGATGAATGCAAAGGTCAAATTGTGCTTGCTGGTAGACCTGATAATCATTTTAAGACAGTAACAGACATGACATTAAAAAGGAAGATGTCAAAAGCAAAAATATCAGCATAAAGAGAACAGTGAGTTCCCTATGGCTGAGGACACTCATTTACCCCTCCACATGAGCAGTTCAATGAGAGAAGCCCATGTGTATTTACACACATTTGCTCTGCCCATGGTTTCTATCACACTCTCTTCCTCCAGTGGGCCTATTTGGTGGAGAAGATGTATTAGACCATAGAGGCAAGAGCCACTGTGTTTGTTAAAGTCAGACCAGCAGAAATCTGTAAAAGCCATTGTTTAAAATAACATTTCTTTACATCCCATAACAATGTAGTGACACCACTGCTGAGCCGATACTACAGGCTACCTGTATTGCCAGATTGATGTTTTTTTAAAAATAAATTTTTTTATTTTATTTTTAGATGGGTCTTCGTTGCTGCGCGTGGGCTTTCTCTGGTTGCAGCCAGCAGGGGCTACTCCTCGTTGCGGCGCGCGGGCTTTTCACTGCGGTGGCTTCTCTTGTTGCGGAGCACGGCCTCTACGCACGCAGGCTTCAGTAGTTGTGGCACGTGGGCTCAGTAGTTGTGGCTCGTGGGCTTTAGAGTGCAGGCTTAGTAGTTGTGTCGCACGGGCTTAGTTGCTCTGTGGCATGTGGGATTTTCCCGGACCAGGGCTCGAACCCCTGCCCCCTGCACTGGCAGGCGGATTCTTAACCACTGTGCCACCAGGGAAGCCCTCCCAGATTGACGTTTCGAGGAAGATGAGGGTGAGTCAGAATCTGGGTCAAGTGCTTTCTTTGGCAAAAAAAGAAAAAGAAAACTTAAAACTGAGCACTACTTTCTTGGAAGGTGTTACTGAGGTTAGAACTCAGGGAAAAAAAGCCCAACTATATTAGTTTCCTATTGTCACAGTAACAAATTACGATAAATTTAATGCCGCACAAATTTATTATCTTAAATTTCTAGAGGTCAGAAGTGTGAAATAGGTCTCACTGGGCTAAAATCGAGGTATGGGAAGGGCAGTGTTCCTTCTGGAGGGTCTAGGGGAGAATCTGTTTCTGTGTGTTTTCCAGCTTCTAGAGGCCAGCCATGGCCCCATTCCTCCAGATGCAAAGCCAGCGATGCCAGGCTGCCATATCTCTGGTTCTCTCTCTTCTGCCTCCCTCTTCCACTTATAAGGACCCTTAAAATTACATCAGGCCCACCTGGGTAATCCAGAATAATCTACTCATCTCAAGATCAGCTGGTTAGCGACTTTAATTCCAACTACAACCTTATTTCCTATTTACCATGTAAGGTAACATATTTATAGGTTCCTGGAATTAGGATGTGGACACCTTGCCGGGGGGGGGGGGGGATTATTTTGCCTACCACAGGAACCAAAATTAGGATGTGTGTAATCGGTGTTGTGGCCAAGAACATTCTAGAGCCTATGGAGCAACCATAACTCTTCCCTTTAAATTATACTTCATAGTGTTATAGATTTGCATTTTTTGAGCTGTATTTCAGATGGCATAGTGTAGTGGTAAAGACGACGTACTCTGATGCTGAACTCTGCTCACTTACTAGCTCTGTGACTTTGTACAAGTTATTTGACTTTTGTGTGGGTTAGTTGACCCATCTGTAATGGTGACAATCCCAATAACAGTACTTACCTCATAGAGGTTTAGGGAGAAAGAAATGTGTTCACATGTATAAAGCATTTAAAAAACTGTTACTGTTATTATTGTTAAAATTTGGGGGCAATGAAGTTAAACATTCATATTATCACTTATAATGGATTTCGGACATTTTTGAGAGTCATAGACAAAGAATAGGCTGTTTCATAAGTACTGTACTAGTTTAAAGAGCCTGTTTTATTTACTTTTATTATTTTTAAGAGTTTATTTTAGGGAATTCCCTGGCGGTCTAATGGTTAGGGCTCCACGCTTCCACTGCAGTGGGCACTGGTTCAATCCCTGGTCGGGAATTAAGATTCCACAAGCCGCACAGCATGGCCAAAAAGTAAAATAAAATAACTAAAATGTTAGATTAAAAACTTTAAAATGTTAAAAAAATAATTTTTTTAGAATGTGTTTTTTTAAGTTTTATTACAAAATACACACAGGTACATCTCTATCTATCTATGAAAAGATTATACTCGTAACCAGGTAAAGAAGATGAGGGAGACCATTTCTGATGGTGCCAGCAGCATGCACAGATGTCCCTGGGGGAGAGCGTTCAGGAAGAGGGTGAAGGAATAAAATAAGTCTTTAAGGCCAGAGTATGGAGAGCAGGGGAGGGTGAGAGGCAGCAGCCAGGCGGTGGAGGGCTTTGTGAGACACAGTTAGGATTTTGAATTTATCCTAAAGTAAGGAGAAGCCATTGAAGGCTTTTAAACACTGAATATCCGTCAGATTTGCATTTCAAAAAGAGAACCCAGTGGATGGAGGATAGAGAATGGGCAGAATGGGTAGGTGGGAAGTTGGAAGTGGGGAGACCAGTGATTGGAGTGGTCCAGGCAATTACTTCCTAAGTATGTCTTTTATATAGTTTACTGAAATATATACATACACAAACGTATATCATTAAACATATACATATACCCACAGAAAATTGTTTTATTATTTGAAATGTAGTTAATTAATCAGGGATTTGAGAAAAATTGTTCTTTGGTTTTTAAGGATTTTTTTAAAAAATCATGTATACTGGAGGTGTTTCCAACTTTCTGATCAGCTCCCAGCATATAAACGTAAAACAGTAGCTCTTTGGGTTACTATTTCTCTTCTTTCAATGTTGTTCTCTTTTCCAATACCTGAGTTTGTCTTCCATCAGTATTGTTTTAAGTGTTTTTAGAGTTTCACCAAGTTGCCATCCTTTGGAGGCTGACTTGATTAGCTGTGATGGGAAGAAGAGTGGCCTTCTATATTACTAAGGGTATGAGTGTGTGCATGAGAGAGAGAGAGAGAGAGAGAGAGAGAGAGAGAGAGAAAGAGAGAGAGAGAGGATGTGTGTGCTCAAATGAATGCCTGCTGACAGGCCCACAGAACCCTACTAAGGATCTTCAAACCAATGAGTGGGTCAGCAGTGTTCTGCAGTTTGAATTATTCTTATGTTTTATGAGGAGAGAAGCAGAACACTGTCCTGGACCTAGTCCTGTGAAGTAGGTCAGGAACTGCTCTCTTAAAGGGAACCCTCCTACACTGTTGATGGGAATGTAAATTGGTGCAGTCACTATGGAAGCAGTATGGAGGTTCCTTAAAAAACTAAAAATAGACTTACCATATGATCCAGCAATCCCATTCCTGGGCACAGATTCGGAAAAGACAAAAACTCTAATTTGAAAAGATACAGGCACCCCAGTGTTCATTGAAGCTCTATTTACAATAGCCAAGACATGGAAGCAACCTAAATGTCCATTGACAGATGAATAGATAAAGAAGATGTGGTAAATATACACAGTGGAATATTACTCAGCCATAAAAAGAATGAAATAATGCAGTAAGTCAGACAGAGAAATATAAATAGCATATAATATCACTTATATGTGGAATCTAAAATGAACTTATTTCCAAAACAGAAATAGACTTACAGACATAGAAAACAAACTTATGGTTACTAAAAAGGAAGGGCGGGGAGGGATAAATTAGGAGATTGGGATTAATAGATTCACACTACTATATATAAAATAGATAAACAACAAGGACCTACCATGTGGCACAGGGAACTATATTCAATATCTTATAATAACCTATAATGGAAAAGAATCTGAAAAAGAATATATATATATATATATATATATATACTTTGTTGTATACCTGAAACTAACACAACATTGTAAGTCAACTATACTTCAATAAAAAAATAATAATTTAAAAAATATATTTTTCGGAAACAATTTTGAACGGTTCCCAAAGTACAACCACAGAACTGTATAATGTTCTAAAGGACAGAATTCGACGAGTACTGATTAAACCATAATTTTCCTCCCAGAAATTCTCTAAAACTGTTGAAAATAGAGGTAAACACTTCATTTTACTCTAAGTAAACGGGTCATTCATGCCTGTTCAACTGCGTTCTCCAGGTCTTCAAAGGATCTCCTACTGCTGTTGTTGACATTGCTAACAGCCCACTGGGAAAGAAACTTTGTGGAGAAAAATGTCAAATATTTCCTTCTAGAAACTGGAAGTGGGGAAACGTACAAGAGGGGACTCTATGTGAGTAAATAAAGTGCTCTTGAATGATTTAAAAAAGAAAAAGAGCTACTCTCTTAGCTTTCCACTGTCTGGGCTCCAAAAGCCCTGAGCAAGCATCCTCGTGAGCGTAACTGACATGAGTTTTAGTCCTTAACTAAGAGTCTTGTCTTTCTCTCTCTCTCATGTCATTGGACTCAAGATTTTATTTGTTTTGTTGGATTTTCTATTTTGTTTTAGTCTTCAAAGTGCCTCACAGGGACATTTTGGGACAAATTTGTCTTTATATTTGTACAGAGTGAAGAAGCCTAGCTGGTCTCTCTCCTTTATGCAAGGTGTTTCCGGTTTGCTGGCTCACATCTTGTGAAAAGAGTCACCTGCTGTTTTCAGTTTTAGCTTTTCTCACACTATGAAAACTTGCGTAATACTTTATGATGGACGTGATCAAAGACAAAGATAGATCACTGTTAAATGCATCTACTTACATGTTCAACTAGCATAATTTATGTATATGGTGAATTCGAACATCACAGAAAAGTTATCAAATGAGAACTCCTTTACAGTCCTCCTGATTTTTATTCCACTCCCACTCTTTTAATCTGATTGTTTAATTGAGGTATAGTTGATGTACAATATTATATAAGTTTCAGATATACGACATTCACAATTTTTAAAGGTTATACTCCGTTTATAGTTATTATACAATATTGGTTATATTCCCTGTGCTGTACAATATATCCTTGTAGCTTGTTTATCGTATGCATAGTAGGTTGTACCTCTTAATCTCCTACCCCTATGTTGTCCCTTTCCCTCACTCCCTCCGCTCGTAACCACTAGTTCGTTCTCTATACCTGTGAGTCTGTTTCCTTTTTGTTATATTCACTAGTTTGTTTTATTTTTTAGATTCCACATATAAGTGATATTATACAGTATTTGTCTTTCTCTGATTTATTTCACTAAGCATAATACCCTCCAAGTCCACCCATGTTGTTGCAAATGACAAATTTTCATTCTCTTTTTATGGCTGAGTGATATTGCATTGTGTTTGTGTGTGTGTGTGTATGAGACATCTTCTTTATCCATTCATCTGTTGATAGACACTTAGGTTGCTTCTATATCTTGGCTACTGTAAATAATGCTGCTGTGAACATCGGGGTGCATGTATCTTTTTGAATTAGTGTTTTTGTTTTCTTCAGATATATGCCCTGAAATGGAATTGCTGCATCACATGGTAGCTCTGTTTTTAGTTTTTTGAGGAACCCGCATGCTGTTTTTCACAGTGCTTGCACCAATTTACATTCCTACCAATAGTGTATAAGGGTTCCCTTTTCTCTACTTCCTCATCAATGAAGTAGCCCACTCTTAAGTTTCTTGCATGTGATTCCAGAAAAATCATGGGGCGAGGAATGTAGTTCCAGCATATATGAGCATACCTGTATAGGTTCTTTAAAAATAAAAATTACTGTGCTTAATGTTCTGCACCTTCCAACAGATCAAATCATATTGTGTATAATATTCTGTGCTTTCCTACAAAGTATCTATTTTTACCAGTAACTAAAGCCACAACCCAAAGCTGGGTCACCAAACAGGACTCATGATAACATCTTGAAGAGGCCTTTTTAAAACCCTATGCCAAGATGCAGTAGGGATGATCTTCTAGTTGAAACCACTAAATATAAGTAGTGAAACCAAGTGCTATAACAAAACAGAGGGAAATAAACTCCCAAACCAGTGATCAAAACTAGAAAGAGAAAAATTCCAACCGAGACCCAGTGAAAAAATCCAAAGGAGAAGAGAGTAAGGGCCAGAGAGGACAGAGACAGCAGCACCAGCTAGGATTTACAGACAAGTGAAAGCTGCTGCTATTTTTAAAGGAGAGGAAAGAAGTAATGACCATGAATAAAATTGGAACACGTTGAGCTACTGGGAAAGTGCTAAATTTGAAAAGAGAGAATTGTGTTTATGTTTTAAAAAAATGCTCTAGAGTCACTTTAAAATAGGAGTGGATTCTAATCAAAAGTAGAATGGACATATGAAATAAACAATGACTCAAGTGTAAATAAACACTGATCTATTCAATTCAATAATTTAATTACTGGTTATTATTATTTAATCCAATAATCTAAACACAGTGAGCTCTGCCATAAAATATATAAAAGTTTTACATAAACTGATTGGAGCTATGGTATCATTGTACTGTGACACCATATAATGCTTTTGGTCCCAGAAGAAGTCAGGTTCTTTTGTGTTTGTGCCGTGTGTGTGTGTGTGTGTGTGTGTGTGTGTGTGTAAGGGAGTGAACCTCTATGGCATTTTATTTAGATACAATGTTTCTCCTCCCAGCCTCCATCTCTTCTACTGTCATTGTTTTCCTTGTTCAAATGTTCTCCATGTTGCCAAACGCAAGTCCTCTCTGAAGGTCTAAGTCCAAAATCCCTTACCTCTTCTTTTTTTTTTTTTTTTTTTTTTTTTTTTTTGCGGTACGTGGGCCTCTCACTGTTGTGGCCTCTCCCGTTGCGGAGCACAGGCTCCGGACGTGCAGGCTCAGCGGCCATGGCTCATGGGCCCAGCCACTCCGCGGCATGTGGGATCTTCCCGGACTGGGGCACGAACCTGTGTCCCCTGCATCGGCAGGCGGACTCTCAACCACTGCGCCACCAGGGAAGCCCTCAAACTTTATTTTTTGATTCCATATTCTACTTTTTTTTTTTAAAGAGCGTATGCCCCAATGTAAGTTTTTGGTTATAAATTATATACATGTATTTTTGTATCAATATATTACATTAATTATAAAATATACATAAAATAAATATTATACTAGATGCAAACACTAATACCTTTGGGCAGAAATGAAGTGGTGGTAGCCCTATATTACAGAGTTTGATAAAGGCTCTGTAATTAAAACATTGTGGGACTGGTACATGAAGAGACTGACCGATGGAACAGAATATAAAGTCCAGAAATTGGCGCGAGTTCCTTTATAAATTTAGGATAGATAGGGATAAAAATAGAGATCTATCTATCTAAACCTACCTTTCTATATGTCTGTATTTATCTATCTATCTATATCCACATATAAAGTGGTAGCATCTCAAACCATTGAGAATTCTTATTAAATGTTGTTACAACAGTTGTGCAGTGATTTAAGGTAAATTGGATCTGAACCTGATAGTGTACATAGGGATAAAGTCCAAATGAATCAGAGATCTAAATGCAAGTAAGTAAGCAAATAAATAAGACCATTGCCCACAAACAAAACAAAACAAACAAAACAAAACAGAACAAAGCATGGTACGTTCTTCTATGAATTGGACTATATATCCATGAAAAAAATAAAACACTATACACAAATCAAAGATAAATGTCTAATTGGGAAAATATATTTGTAGTTTAATCCTCAACCAAAGAGTATTATCACTGATATAACAAAGAGCCCATAAAAATGGAAAGAGAATAAAAATGTAAAGAACAAAATAGAAAAATGGCATATGGGCATGCCAACACACACACACACACACACACACACACACACACATACACACAAGCAAACCCCAGAGAGTTCCCAGAAGAAAAATTCAAATGATTCTTCAAGTATGAAGCTCTTTGGAATTCACTGGCTGTCTAGTGATAGGACTCCTTGCTTTCACTGCCAAGACTCCTGGGTTCAATCCCTGGTCAGGGAACTAAGATCCCACAAGCTGCGCAGCCAAAAAAAAAAAACAAAAACTGATAAGTATGAAGCTCTGCTCAACATAACTTGAAATGTAAATTATTAAACCTTCACAAAGACTGCATCTCTTGTCTACCAGATTAGCAAAGACATATAACTCATCTGCATGTTCCTTTACTGAGGTTGTATGGAAATAGGCACTTTCACACACTCTTGATGGGCA
This sequence comes from Leucopleurus acutus, assembly GCF_964270905.1. Classification (NCBI taxonomy): domain Eukaryota; kingdom Metazoa; phylum Chordata; class Mammalia; order Artiodactyla; family Delphinidae; genus Leucopleurus; species Leucopleurus acutus. The sequence goes on along the minus strand of NC_139147.1, from coordinate 19,045,151 downwards.
GTGTAATGAGGTGTCTGCTCTGGAGTGGAATTCAGCAATGTGTAGAAGAATTGCATATCTACCCTTTGACTCATCCACCCCACTACTGGGAGCTTGTTCCAGAGCTGTATAAAACAGGATATGATTCATGCATAATATTATTTATTTCAAAATTATTTATTAAAAAAAGACTGAAAACAATCAAATACCCATCAGTAGGGAGCTGGCTGAATAAATAAAATGGTGTGCAATGTAGTCATGAAAAGGAATGAGGGCAGTCTCCATGTATGGATATAGTAAGTGAAAAAACCAAGGTACAGAACTGTATAGCTTCACATGCTACATTTTTCGTAAGAAAGAAATGCTGGGAAGTTAAATGAAAACTATTCACAATGGGTAGAAGAGACAGGAATAGAACAGATTTCTCTTAATAACTTATTACATAGATTTAATTTTGAAAACTTAAAGGTTTTATTTAAAAGATAAAATTCATTAAAGCATCCATCTGTGAAAATTGAAAACAGATGGAAAGAGATGAACCTACTGTATATCAAATCAGTGATATAACCACATAGAGGAAAGAAGCTCCAGTCTGAGCTTAGAAAATAATATTCCCCTGAATAGTAGGATATACTTTAGGGATGAATAAAGCTACAAATACTTTGTAAACTAAAGTAATTTAAAATAGTGGTTTTGTTCTTTTGAAACTACTTTGTATTACAGGACAATTCAAATCAGTAATTATATCAATATAGAAAGATAAAGATTTTCATTGTAGGAAAAAAGAGATACATGTATAATGTTTTTTAAAAAGGTAAGTTAAAGCCCTATAATGGTATATTTGATTTGAAAAATCACTATGAACTCATGATGCTTTTTTCAGATGCAAGAATCTGAAAAAGAATATATATATCCATAAACATATATATGTGTATATATATACAGTAACTGAATCACCTTGCTGTATACCTGAAACTAACTAACATTATAAATCAACTATATTTAAATTTTAAAAAATGAAAGAAAAAGAAAAATACAAAAAAAAAGAAAGAACGACACATTTTCTGTGTCTGTCTACTAAAAAGGCCTAGATGAAATCACAACCTGTATCAGTCAGCTCTTATGAAGTAACAAAACCCACCCAAATCTCAGTAGTTTGCAACTATATGCATCATTTTTGCTGCTTTTCAATTTTGGTGGCTCCAGGTCAGCTGCAAAATCTCTGCTTTACATGTCTCATTCCTGGCCCCAGGCTGAAAGAGCTGCCCCTATTTGGGAGAGACAGTCCTTGTGGCCAAGGGCAAAGGCAGGAGGCAGAGCTAAATCATGCAACAGCTCTGAAAGTATCCACTTAACATGATGGATGTCCACTGGTCAAAGCACGTCACATGGCCAGACCTGGAACTGGGGTAGGGGAGTGTATTCTGTCTGCCAGGATGCCCTGGAAATCATGCGATAATAAGTGGGAAGGGAATGAGTAGTTGGGAATAATAATATAATCTATTCTACAACCCCATAAAAATGATCACAAACAGACTGTGATCTAGATACCATTCCACACTAGCAGTGACTCGGGATCTTTGGAGGAGCATCTGATTCCGTGTTTAGAGTTGGGCATATATGAGTGTGGGACATTTTGTTGCACCAGAAAGCAAGTTAGAACTCTCAGAGCTACTGAGGTTGTGTCTAAAAGACACAGGAATCAACATAAAAGGGCTCCCTTTGGCCAAATTAGAGGCAATTTGAGAATCAAAAAAATTTTTTTAAATATTGAATGCAATTGATTTAAAGATGTTGAATATATTTTTTAATGTATTAATTATGCAGATACCAAAAAGAGAGAGAAAGTCAATTAGAAAAAAAAAAAAGACACAGTTACCACGCTTTGGTCACCATCTGAACTAAGTCAGTTTCTTCTTACTCTGATATTTGGCAGTCAATAATAAGGCTTTGTCCTGCTTTCCTTTATGTTTGCATATGTAACCACATCCTTAATTGACAAGGAAAAGTTCTTCTTTATAGATTTCAAGCTAATAAATGCGCAAAGATAATAGAAAAAAATAGAATCTAATTATCATTATCCTGAAACTTGTAATTGGCTTAGGATATGACTATTAATGGGTAAAAACAGAAAAAAATGTTGATGGGAAACTTTACAATGGAGGGATCAGTCTCTTTATCACCTGAAACCACTATTTAGTCTTAACATCATTAAAAGTGGCACAACCAAACATTCAGTGATATAATAGGAAGCATATAACATTCCCTATGTAGTATTTTTGACCATCCCTCAAAAAAAATAGTGACCTTTCCTTGAATCAACCCTCTAGACAAGCTAACTTCTTTTTGAAGGAGAGTAGATACATAGATTAAATGACCCCACAAGGCCACACACAAACTCAGAAACTGGGCTTTTCTACAGAATAACTGACCAGGTTTCTGGAACAAGTCAATGGCATGAAAGGAAAAAATAAAAGGGAGGAAAGAGCAGGTTAGCTTTAGATTAGAACAAACCAAGACAAAAAACCTACAAAGCAAATGTAATGTTGAGACATGTTTTGGATCCTGATTCAAATAAAACATCAAGCAAATTGGACTAGGGCTGGATATTAGATTATACCAAGGAAGTATTTTAAATTTTGTTAGTTGTTCTAATGGAGTTGTAGACATATGTCTTCAATTTGAGTTGATACCTACTTAAATATTTAATAAAGAAAAAAATTTTAATATATATGTTTTGCTTGAAAATTCCTCAACAACAAAAAGGGGTAGATGAAGTAAATGTGGCAAAGTCTTTAGAACTGTTGAATCCAAATAATGAAATATGGGGGTTATTGTTCTGTTCTCTCCACTTTTATGTCTATTTGGAAATTTTTCATAGTAAAAAACTACTTAAACCCATAAATACAAATGAAGAGAAGAATGTGACAAATATATAGAAATTCTAATATTTTTATTCACCCCTCTGGGTTTTCTTATACATTCTACCTTCGAGTCTACTGGTTTAAAGAGAAAATAAAAAGACCAAAGTGAGTCTACATAAGATATCTGAATTATCTGTTTTCTTAAACTCCACACCTTAGCCAGGGTAGTTAATATAAGAAACCCACATTCTGTTTAAATAGCCCCCTTTTAAATCTAGTTTGTCTCTTTCACACTAATAAAATGCCTTCAGACAAACAAATGAACACCCTGCCACTAACTGGAACTCCACGATCCTGGGTTACACTGCAAAATCTGTTAGTAAATCCACTGCATAACAGCCGTTTTTCTTCATGATGTAGTGTGGATCTTTCGGTTCATTTATTTTGAAAGGAACTTTAATATTTTATTCCCTAAAATGTGAAAGGACCCATTAGATGAGTGCATGTCATATTCATAGACTGATGGCAAGAAAAGATGAATGTAAAAAGTGAGTTGATTAAATTCCTAAATATTTAAATTTTTTTCTCCTGCATTTATTTAATGCAGGCTGACTCAATCAGGCCTTTCTTATCAAGCATCTGGCTCTTCTAAACAACAAAAGAGAACACTTGCAGCCTTCTTATAGGGTAAGGGCATATCCAGCATTTGACATTATCAACTCTTTCAAAATTGCTCATACTTTCTAAAATATTTAATGTTCAAACCCATGTCATTAATAACTTAATGTCAAGTTCCAAATGAGTTCTTTTATTTATTTATTTATTTATTTATGGCTGCATTGGGTCTTTGTTGCTGCGAGCAGGCTTTCTCTAGTTGTGGCACGTGGGCTCAGTAGTTGTGGCTCACAGGGTTAGTTGCTCCGTGGCGTGTGGGATCTTCCAGGACCAGGGATCAAACCTGTGTACCCTGCATTGGCAGGAGGATTCTTAACCACTGCGCCACCATGGATGTCCCCGAAATGAGTTCTTTATATGATTTAATTTCCCATAGTTCCTCGAACCCTGAAGACTCCAAAGCTCTAAAGATTCTCTAGAGAAGACTCTGGTTGTGGGGAAAAAATGGAAGAAATAGAGGCGTTTGGAAGCAACCTAGAGCCTGTGTCAGCAGCTTATGCACACTAGCAATGTAGTCATTTATGTCAGAAGCTATTTTCAACACTTTCCCCCAATGCGCCATGAATTCATGAGCAAGAGAATGTAGATGTTAATAGAGGAAAGAGTTTCACTTCACCTTCCATTCTATTATTTCTTGGTTTTAGAGTGCAAGCAAGATTGCATCACAACCCTCTAATCGATTTTATATTTAGAATCCTAATTATTTGAACAAACAAGTCATATCTCTCTAGCCTGTACCATTTTACACGTTCAACTATTTATATGTTTAGTGGTGAGACACCCAAATCTGCTGAGGAATGATGAGAACAGTCAAAACTAGCTTTTTGCATTACATGGGCTAGAATAGCTGAAGAAATGTATTTTTCTAATTATTAGGGAAAAAAAGGACAAGTAATTTTGGAAGTGGGACACAGAGGTACTTTTTAATAAAGCTAAATTACCTCACCAATGAGTGTGTAGAATAGTAATGGTTTTTTCCCAGAGGACAGTGGATTCCCATCTTTTACTTGAAGGAATATCCATTACATTTTCCCTGACAGGGTGACTCTGGGGCATTTTCAAACTGACTGGGATGATGGGCAGAATCACCTTCACTTTTTAAATTAATTTTATGAATTATATTTCTAATGTATATTTGACAGTGATACATTATCAAATTTATAGGTTAAATATCCATGTGAAATGTCTCTACTGGATGGTTCAAAGAACCTCCTTATATTTTAAACCATAAATGTCACATTTGTTCACAAAGAAACAAAAAGTATGATGTAAATAAAATGGAGCTTGGGATCCAAGGAACTAAGATTGTGTCAGTTCTGCTCTTAGTAATGATATGACTTTAGAAAACGGCTTAATTTTATTCAGGTCTTATTTTCCTTATTTGTAAAATGAGGGAGGAGGTTTGATTTAGTGATGATAATGTTCTTTATAATTTAACGTTTTATATTTTTTAATGGGGGAAATGTACCATACTTAGCCTGTGATGATAAAATTATGTGGAGTTGTGAACATGTTTTAATTCTAAACTGCCTTTTTCAGAGTTCTTATTGGTTAAAACACAGAGTTTGTTTTGAAAAGAAGCAAGACATGGGCTCCAAAAGTGGCTTGGTATTCATGGAGCTCATATCTTCATATATATTATGTTTAGTTTCTATTTGATGCAGTAGGCAACAGGAAGTTGCTGGAAGTTTTGATGAGTGAAACAATATGCCAGAAAATTGGTATTTGAAGTAAACAATAATTTTGACCCCTACATGTAGGATAGACAGGAGGAAAAAGGTAACTTTAGCCCAGGTATTAGGTAATAGAGTCCAAGATTAAAGTAGCTGTCAAAAAAATTGTTTAAAAAGAGTTAAATCCAGAAGACATTTAAAATAGAAATTGGTAAGTCTTAGTGCTTGATTAAATATAGGGGACATGAAAGAAATCAGAACAATACTTCTAAGTATTGTAAACATGAAGAACCATAGAAATCATAGTATTTAAATGGAAAAGGAGTGATTATTGTCTATAGTTCAGGAGGCAACAAAATAGCCAACTAAAAATGTCTGTATAGACTATTGGAAAGAGGGTGAGAAGTGACTACAAATAGAACTACCATAGGACCCAGCAATCCCACTACTGGTCATATACCCTGAGAAAACCATAATTCAAAAGAGTCATGTACCACAGTGTTCACTGCAGCTCTATTTACAATAGCCAGGACGTGGAAGCAACCTAAGTGTCCATCATCAGATGAATGGATAAAGAAGATGTGGCACATATATACAATGGAATATCACTCAGCCATAGAAGGAAACGAAATTGAGTTATTTGTAGTGAGGCGGATGGACCTAGAGTCTGTCATACAGAGTGAAGTAAGTCAGAAAGAGAAAAACAAATACCGTATGCTAACACGTATATATGGAATCTAAGAAAAAAAAAAAAAGGTCATGAGGAGCCTAGGGGTAAGACGGGAATAAAGACACAGACCTACTAGAGAATGGACTTGAGGATATGGGGAGGGGGAAGGGTAAGCTGTGACAAAGTGAGAGAGTGGCATGGACATATATACACTACCAAATGTAAAATAGATAGCTAGTGGGAAGCAGCCGCATAGCACAGGGAGATCAGCTCGGTGCTTTGTGACCACCTAGAGGTGTGGGATAGGGAGGGTGGGAGGGAGGGAGACACAAGAGAGAAGAGATATGGGAACATAGGTATATGTATAACTGATTCAGTTTGTTATAAAGCAGAAACTAACACACCATTGTAAAGCAATTATACTCCAATAAAGATGTTAAAAAAAAAAAAGAATGTAAAGGAGCAGAGACAATGAAGAAAAGTGCCCAGGGAAATAATAGGCAAGCAACAGAACAGTGTCATGGATGAGGGGAGGAATTTTGCCAAGTCAGTTGTTATCTGGAGGCTAAGAAGGATGAAGAAGGGGAAAGATCAGAGTGAAGTAACGGGCAACCTGAGGGATTAAAAAGTAAAGAAAGAACAAAATTAGCATTTGAATAGAACTCTAGGATTAAAAAAATACTTTCACTGGAATTATGGTATTTAAGTCGTATTAACATCCCTTTGTGGTACCTAGAACTATTTTTATCACGGTTTCATAAATGAGAAACAGAGGCTTAGAATGTCTTTAGGGATACAGTACTTAGAGGCAGGACTTGAAGTTAGAACTGCTGACTCCAAATCTCATTTTTTTTCCTCTGTGGGTGACAAAGTATCAGGAAAGGTAGAAGGCTGAGGAGATTCGGGGGGAAATGAAGATGCTCTTTCCTGGTGTTCACTTCAGCAACATGATGCACGAGGCAGGGAGAGAGGGAGCTTCCCTCCGTCTTGTTATGTACAGATTTAGAATCAGCACACAGTGGCCTGCAGGCGCAGTGCAAAAATGACTAATTGTTTCTATCGTAATAAGAAAATAATTTGAATATTCTATTTGGAATGTGGTTCATGGTTTAAATATCTTAATGAGTTAATAAATACTTTTTGATATTTCGTCTATTTGCACTGTGGTTGTCTCAACATATATAAATGCCTTCCATGTTCACAATTCAAATTGAATTCAGAGCAATATTAACCCGAAGGGTAACCCATAAGCCTGCAATAAGTATTTCATGATCTGAAAATCTTGTTTAAGTAAATGGGAAAAATATCCAAAAATGAGCATATTCAATATCATCAGGGATTGATTATCGAATTTAGTCAACCTAAGAGCATCACAGATCATTTTAAAGGGAAATGGAAAAAGTCCCCCTAATTTCTAGCCTTTTTTTCTAAAAGTTAATATTATAAGATCTTTCAGAATGTTGAGTCCAGGATTTCTAATTAGGCTTCGGGCACTTATAGCTTAATTAATATGAGTCTCTGTGTTGTATCTTTTTTTTAATAAATTTATTTTTATTTATTTTTGGCTGTGTTGTGTCTTTGTTGCTGCACACGGGCTTTCTCTAGTTGCGGGGAGCGGGGGGCTACTCTTCGTTGTGGAGCATAGTCTTCTCATTGCGGTGGCTTCTCTTGTTGCAGAGCACGGGCTCTAGGCACGCGGGCTTCAGTAGGTGTGGCTCATGGGCTCTAGAGCGCAGGCTCAGTAGTTGTGGCGCACAGACTTAGTTGCTCCGCGGCACGTGGGATCTTCCCGGACCAGGGCTCGAACCCGTGTCCCCTGCATTGGCAGGCAGATTCTTAACCACTGCGCCACCAGGGAAGCCCTGTGTTATATCTTTGAAGGTGGAGAAAACTGGGTTATGATTTCATAATATGCTTACCTTTTCAAAGATTTTTATTGAAGATGTGGATCAGAGATCTTAAAGATCATTTAAAAGGGTGATAGTACATGCCTGAAAAAGAATAAAATAGTTTTGGGCATACTGTTATTGAGAGATAAGAAGACTTAAGAGACATCAATTATCCCAGTTAAATTCATCAAAATTAGTTAAAGTTTTCGTAGCTGAAAATGTTATCCTTTGAAATACAGCATATTGTGAGTAGGAAGAATTATATTGGGCTTCAATTTGGAGCAGTGAGTAATTCAAAGTTGAAAGAGGTAAGATAGAAAGTAACAAAATTAAAAAGCCTCCAAACTGTGTAAAATAAGTCTTGAATAAATCCTGTATCCTCTCCGGTACCCCATTTGCAGTTTTGTTGTGAGGACAGTTACCACCAGTGTATCATGATACTGATTATAAGTTTCACTCTTGAAAAATTAACTTTATGGTTATGTTACATCAGCTGTATAAGTGGAGAACACTTTCAGTTTATTAAACAAAGCTTCCAAATTTCCATTAGCTCAGAGTGTGTTCAAGGAATTCAATTGGGAACTACCCCCAGGAGCGGTGTTCCTGCCCCAGGGGGTGTCATGGAGTTCTGTAGGACCTATTTAATTGTCACAGTGATGGGTGGTTTGTGGGGCAGGAACCAGGCTGATAAACATCTGTGTGCCAAGCCATGCTGCAAAATAATTTCCCTGTGTCCCTCACCTTTCATCCTCCATGACTTTCTCAGATTCCATTGCATGTTCATATAAGTGCAAACTTTTTACCTATGAACACAGTTTTTTTGTTGTTGCACAGCCTTAATATATATCTAAATATATAATTTTCTATTCTAATGTCCACAGTAACCCGGTTCTTTATTTTTCGGTACCATTTGGAATGGCTTCTGGTTTTCTTACTTCTCTTAAATCCAATTTAATGTTATTATTATTTTTTATGAGCTTTTTTTTTTTTTTTTTGGCTGCACACCATGGCATGCGGGATCTTAGTTCTACCACCAGGGATCAAACCTGCACCCCCTGCAGGGGAAGCATGGAGTCTTACCCACTGGACCACCAGGGAAGTCTGTTTTATGAGTTTTTTAAGAAATTTTATTTTTTTTAATATTCTACATATAAGAGAGGTCATATGGTATTTGTCTTTCTCTTTCTGACTTATTTCACATAGCATAAGGTCCATTTATGTTGCTGCAAGTGGCAAAATTTCACTCTTTTTTTAATGGCTGAATAATATTTATTCAGCTTCTTTATGCATTTGCCTGTCGACAGTAGTTTGCATATCTTGGCTATTGTCAATAAGTGTAGATTAATATCTGACTTCTTCACTGTGTCTTCTAGTGTAGTCATGTACAAGCATTTATAAATTGAAATATATATTATGTTACTATAAATTGTTTTCCTTTTATTTCTCCTTAATATTAAAGGAATATTATATTTAGTTTATATAAATATTATATTTATATAATATATAAATATATTTATTATATATTATAAATATATAATATATATTTATATTTATTATAAATATTAGGGCTTCCCTGGTGGCGCAGTGGTTGGGAGTTCGCCTGCTCATGCAGGGGACGCGGGTTCGTGCCCCGGTCTGGGAGGATCCCACGTGCCGCGGAGCGGCTGGGCCCGTGAGCCATGGCTGCTGGGCCTGCGCGTCCGGAGCCTGTGCTCCGCAGCGGGAGAGGCCACGGCAGTGGGAGGCCCACGTACCGCAGAGAAGAAAATAAATAAATAAATAAATAAATAAATAAATATTATATTTAGTTTTCCAAATTCTGTATATATAATATAAATATATAATGTTAATTATCTATAAATTTTGTTTCAGGATAATAAAAGAGGCATCAAAAATTTATTATGGGGCTTTCCTGGTGGCGCAGTGGTTGAGAGTCTGCCTGCCGATGCAGGGGACACGAGTTCGTGCCCCGGTCCGGGAAGATCCCACATGCGGCGGAGCGGCTGGGCCTGTGAGCCATGGCCGCTGAGCCTGCGCGTCCGGAGCCTGTGCTCCGCAACGGGAGAGGCCACAACAGTGAGAGGCCCGCGTACCGCAAAAAAAAAAAAAAAAAAAAAAATTATTATGAAAAGAGATTCTGATAGTGCTGAGAACCAATGAGTTAAAATAAATAAGTGTAAATTACATGTATTTCATCATTGCACTAAATTCTTCAGTTTGTGGCAGTTGAAGGTAGGAAATTTATTATATATTCTATTTTTAGGGAGCCAACTTTTCCCTTTCCAAGGTCCATTTTTAGCTGACATGAGAAAAAAAAGTGAAATGGGAGAAAAATGTTAAAAATAATGACACTACAGAATGCACTTCAGGAAAACCATGTGTGCATATATGCACATTTCACCAAAATATGCTAAAGTAGTTTTTTCCTTTTATATGTAGTGAAGGTATTGCTAGTTTAGAGTTATGCAGTGTCAGTATTTTAGATTTTTGTAAAAAGAGGCTATAAACCTTTAATACAATCAAAGAAATGTTAAAATATAACTAAAACTTAATACTTTATTTTAATTCAGCTAGTTTTATTCATTGGTCTAGTATGTCAGGTATTGTGCTAGATTAAAAAAATATATAGTTTAGGGACTTCCCTGGTGGCACAGTGGTTAAGAATCCACTTGCTAATGCAAGGGACACGGGTTCAAACCCTGGTCTGGGAAGATCCCACATGCTGCAGAACAACTAAGCCTGTGCGCCACAACTACTGAGCCTGCACTCTAGAGCCTGGAAGCCACAACTACTGAAGCCTACGTGCCACAACTACTGAAGCCCACGCGCCTAGAGCCCATGCTCCTCAACAAGAGAAGCCACAAGAAGGAGAAGCCCGTGCACCACAATGAAGAGTAGCCCCTGCTCACCACAACTAGAGAAAGCCTGCACTCAGCAATGAAGACCCAAAGCAGCCAAAAATAAATAAATAAAATTAAAATTATATATATATATATAGTTTATAGTATATATAAAATATGTTCTACATTAGGTATATAGTTTATAGTACATATAAAATACTGCAAAAGAATTTATAATACATCTGATTTGAAGACAAAACATGTTCAGTCTTGTCTACAACAGACATTTAATTATCTCCTTTTGTGTGTTAAGCACAATACAGGTACAGTTCCTAATATCACCATGTGCCAACACTACCCAATGGAAGAATCAGATATGCAAGAGACAGTTTGTAAAAATAAACGAATAAGGGCTCGTAAAAAGTGCTGTGTCATATAGGAGAATAGATGAGTATATATAGAAGGACAGAAGGGGCTGGTGAAGACTTTACCTTTCCTGATATTTCAGCGGTGTGTTGAATTATACAGAGAAATTCAGCATTTCTCAGGAGAGTATTGGGGAGCAGGGATTTGAGGCAGAGAGCCTTTGAGACTGCAAAGGCTTTTGGAGTGAAAAGAGCCCACGTGAGTGGGAGCCCCATGGTGGGTGACTTGAACATAGGGTATGGAGGGGGGCAGTGATTGAGGGGGAGATTGAAAGACAGGAGCTAGTTCTGAAAGGCCATTTGAAGGAATTTGGAATTCATCCTGAAGGCAAAGGGGAAGCCTCTGAAGGAAGCTAAATATGATCAGATTGTGTTTTCAGAATCTAACTCATGTAGGAGGGAGGCAGACGCATTGCAAACTTGTCCACATCTGTATTCGTACTTGGCTATTTCCCTCCTGAATCAAAGGAAGTGGAGTGTCTCCTGTCGAAAGCTAATTCCTTACTTGTGCTTATGATGCTCTTCTTCTAGTCTCATTGGGTCCTTTTCTTCAGGAGTTATTCCCTATCTCATATATCTTCAACTTATCTTCATTATTAACTCTTTTATCACAGGCTATAGACATGTTCAAGTCTGCAATTTCGAGAGGGAAAAAGATCCACCATGATTCTATAGTCAAACATCTTGAATTGATGCTCTACATTTATTTTCTCCATTTTTTACTGACCATTCAACCTGCGTCAAACTGCCCTTCCCACGCAATTGGAATTGCTATCATTGTATCACCAGTAACTTATTAGTTCCTAAATTCACAGCTTACTTTCATCAAAACCTTGCTTGACCTCTGAGACTTCAGACATTGTTGATACTCCCTTCTTGCAAATCTGCCTATCTTTGATTTCCATGACATCATTCTTTCCTGGTTTCTCTTACTTCTCTGATTGCCTTTTCTCAATCTTCTACATACTTTTCTCTTGGACTTTTTCTCTCTTATTCTACTATAAATTATATCCCCCCCTTGGAAAGTCACAATAATCCTTAGCATATTAAGAGCTCTGTAAAGTTCTACAGTAGATAACTTTGATTTAACTTGCTAACCCAATGTTTGTCAAATCTTTATGACCATGAAACCTTCATCTTCTATGAAATGCTAAAAGTCAATGGCCAATCTGAGGGATGGGAGACAGAAAAGGAGCATCAGAAAAAAAAAAACAGGAGGGAAATGGTGTCACAAAAGCCACCAAATGAGCCAAATCATAAAATGCTCTTTAATTTTATCAAAGTAGATTGGAAAGGAAAGTTCCATGGGTAGTCAAAATATCATTTAGAGCTTTCACAGGAGAAGTTCCTAGAGGTGGTGAGACTTAAGAGGGACCTTGAAGATTGGAAAGAATTTTAGTGGAGAATTTTAATGCCCACACCTCCCCTCCAAGTGAAGACTTATGTGAAAATAATAAGGAAGATTAAATTAAACATGTCTTGAAGATATAGACATGGCTCTGAGAAGGGTGTTTGTTAAAGTTTAAAGAGGAGTGGTTGACTTTGTAAGTTTATTCTAGATGAGCTTTCTCAGAACATAAATGATTATGGAACATTTCTTAAAATTACAGTGTATTGCTGAACCTCTAGAAGGAACTCCTAAGATACAAAGAACACTTGTATTGGGCTTCCCTGACGGTGCAGTGGTTGAGAGTCCGCCTGCCGATGCAGGAGACACAGGTTCGTGCCCCGGTCCGGGAAGATTCCATATGCCGCGGAGCGGCTGGGCCCTGTGAGCCATGACCGCTGAGACTGTGCGTCCGGAGCCTGTGCTCCATTGTCCCTGGAGCAGAGCTCAGAGGGAAGAGTTAAGAAGGTCTGAAAGGCAATGAGGCCAAATTGTATAGAGCCATCTCGGCCAATGAAGGACTTTTACCCTTACTCTGGTGGAATAAAGAACTAATCCAAGGTGCCACGATCTGATTTAGCATTTCAAAGGATCACCTTAGTGTATGTGTTGAGATTAAATTCTGCAGGAGCAGGATAGCGTAGAAGGCCAGTCAGGAATTTATTGCAGTGATCCAGGCAAGAGGCAGTGGTGCTCAGATCAGGTGGTAGCAATGGAATTAGTGAGAATGGACAGTTTCTGGATGCATTTTGAAGATAGAGCTAATAGGGTTTGCTGATGAACTGGATATGGCATGGGTTTGGGGAAGTGGAGTCATTAAAGATAACTGCAAGATTTTTGGCCAGAGCAACCAGAATAATCATCTGAGGTGGGGAAAGTGGAGCAGGTTCATAGATAAAGATGAGGTTTGGACGTAGTGTTTGAAATGTCTGTTAAACCTTCAAGGTTGAATAGGCATTTGGATCTGAGTCCAGAGTTCAGCAGAGACACCTAGACTGGAGCTATGTATTTGGGAGTTGTTAACATCTGGGAGTGTTTAATGCCCTGAGTTTGGTTCACATCATTCAGGAAGGACGTATAGACAGAGAAGAGGAGATGTCCCAGGATAAGATCCATGAGAAGGAAACCTAGACAAGTGTATTGTCCTGGACGTTAAGTGCAAAAAGCATATAAAGGAGAAGGGAATGATGAATTCTGTGAGATTAAGGTAGTTAGGGAAGGTGTCATCATAAATCATGTATTACAAATGACAAAACACAATCCAAAGAGGCTATAACTGTCCCAAATATGTCAAAGCAAGAATTTAAACCTAGGCCTTCCCTTCTCTAGGCAGCCACTGTAATGAAGAAGTCAAGCTAGTCATTTTAAAAAGGAAGAAACATAGGAGTTCCCTGGTAGTCTAGTGGTTAGGATTTGATGCTTTCACTGCCATGGCCTGGGTTCAGTCCCTGGTGGGGGAACTGAGATCCCACAAGGCAAGCTGCGCAGCCTAATTAATTAAAAGGGAAGAAAAAGTAATAACTCTAAAAATTCATTCTCTATTTTTATAGTCCATCCTAATACATGATTACTATGGAGTCATTTATGAAACACTAAATCTGCATCAACACATTGGATAAAAAACAATGTGGAGGGAGGAGAGGGAGAGGAGAAACAAATGTTTGTAGAGATTGGACCCTTGCCAGCATCGAGGCTAAGCAATTACATACTTTAATTTAATCTTTACAACCTGTAAGGAAGGCATTGGTAGCTTCATTTTACCTAAGTAGAAACTAAGGTTTAGAAGATCGAGGCTGTAGCTTGCCCAAGGCGAAGTAACTAATCATTCATAGCAAAGGGTTTCCAACCTAGATAGATCTCATTTTCTCTCTGTCAGTTCTGACTTCCTGAAGACAAAGAATGATTCTCTTTTCATCTGGAATAAAGACTTAGGTCACATTTCGATCAGACTACCCTTTCTGCACCCATCTGGACCTTAACGTTGCTTTTTGTTTGCCTTTGGATGATATTCAGTCAAAAAGCCAACCTGTGGAAGGTGGTGGTGTTGGTGATACAATACTATTTAGCTCTTTATCCCCATGGGTGAGAAGTCAGTTCTAATATCTCCTCATCAGAAACTTGAAATGCTGAGACTGACTCTACATAATTCAAAATATCTTGCTGATTCTGCCACAAATTCAGTCTTCATCATGCTGTACAGGATGTCAAAGCCATTTCGCTTGAATTATGTTATGGCAATTAGACTTTTTTTAAAATTTATTTTTGACTGTGTTGGGTCTTTATTGCTGCACGCGGGCTTTCTCTGGTTGAGGAGAGTGGGGGTTACTCTTCATTGCGGTATGCGGACTTCTCATTGCGGTGGCTTCTCTTGTTGCAGAGCATGGGCTCCAGGCGTGCGAGCTGCAGTAGTTGTGGCATGGAGCCTCAGTAATTGTGGCTCTCGGGCTCAGTAGTTGTGGCTTGCGGGCTCTAGAGCGCAGGCTCAGTAGTTATGGCACACAGGCTTAGTTGTTCGGCGGCATGCGGGATCTTCCCAGACCAGGGCTCGAACCTGTGTCGCCTGAATTGGCAGGTGGATTCTTTAACCACTGCACCACCAGGGAAGTCCCAGCAATTAGACTTTTGCATGCCGTATTTGGACACAAATACCTTTGTCCATCTTTTTAATACTTGATCTGAATAAGGGTCAAAAATTGGATCTCTAATACTCATTTTACGACCATTCCAGGATGTAGCTCTGTAGGCCTCACTGATTTGAATGCATGCAGATTGTCTTAGTTATGTTGAGCTGCTATCACAAAAATACCACAGATTGGGTAGCAACAGACATTTATTTCTCATGGTTCTGGAGGCTAAAAGTCCAAGATCAGTGTGTTTGAAGATGCGGTGTCTGTGAGAGCCTGCTTCCTTGTTGCAGACTGATACTTTTTTGTTTTGTTTTTTAAACAGCTTTATTGAGATATAATTCACATACCATACAATTCACCCTTTTAAAGTAGATAATTCAGTGTTTTATTTTAACATATTCACAGATTTGTGCAACTGTCACCACTATCCAATTCCAAAAGATTTTCATTACTCCCAAAAGAAACCCCATACCTGTAACAGGCACTCTCCCCAGCCCTTGGCAACTACGTACTGTTTTCTGTCTCTGTGGATTTGCCTATGCTGGAAATTTCATAAAAGTGGAGTCATAATATATGGCCTTTGTGACTGGCTTCTTTCACTTATAATATTTTCAAAGTTTATCCATGTTGTGTCATGTTATCTTAACTTCATTCCTTTTCATTGCCAAATAATATGCCATTGTATGGCTAGACCTCATTTTATTTATCCATTCATCAGTTGATGGACATTTGGTTTGTTTCGACTTTTTGGATTTTACTAATAATACAGACTGCCAACTCCTCGTATCCTCACATGGTGGAGAGAGAGAGAGTGCTCTCTGGGGTCCCTGTTTTTTTGTTTGTTTGTTTGTTTGTTTTTCTGTACACGGGCCTCTCACTGCTGTGGCCTCTCCTACTGCGGAGCTCTGGCTCAGCGGCCACAGCTCACGGGCCCAGCTGCTCCGCGGCATGTGGGATCTTCCAGGACCAGGGCACGAACCCGTGTCCCCTGCATCGGCAGGCAGACTCTCAACCACTGCACCACCAGGGAAGCCCTCTGGGGTCCCTTTTATAAGGACACTAATCCCATTCATGAGGGCACGGCATCCTCAAGACCTAATCACCTCCCCCAAACCCTACCTCCTAATACCATCACATTGGGGGTTAGGATTTCAACATATTAATTTTGGGGAGACACAAACATTCAGTCCATAACACAGATGTTCATTAAATCATTTCTTTCAATTGGCTTAGTTGACTGGCCCTAAAAAATTCATTCTGGTGTTAGCTCACAGTTGGATGTGTAGGAGCAGTTTTGAAATAAAAGAATGAGTCAGAGAACTGTCTTTAATAAAAGAAAGGGGAAGTTATAGTTCTTGGATTTGAGCACCCTAGAAATCAGGGTAACTAACCCTGAGCAATCTTGCCTGACAGTAGTAAAATATGACAGTTAAGCAACGCCAAGCCATTGTTTCCATGTTCTACACTTCAAAATAAATGGTTCTTGTTCCTTTGGCTTCCTGAAGATTAATCAAGGAAGCATGAAGCAACAATAAACTGGGAAGCTTTCCCTTAGTTTTCAGATCTCTTCTGGAAGCATTTATGGTAATAGAATTTAATTAATAGCACATGTATGAAATGTAAGGGCTAAAGCTTTTATGAATCATCATACAGCAGGAGAGTTAAAAACTAAAATTTATTCAACTCTCATATTTTAAGAATTGAAATTTGAGAAAGAGAATACAATTTACTTGGTCATATAAAATCTTAGTGTTTTAGGGGCTTCCCTGGTGGTTCAGTGGCTAAGAATCTGCCTGCCAATGCAGGGGACATGGGTTCGAGCCCTGGTCCGGGAAGATCCCACATGCTGCGGAGCAACTAAGCCCGTGCACCACAACTACTGAGCCTGTGCTCTAGAGCCCACGAGACACAACTACTGACCCTACGTGCCACAACTACTGAAGCCCATGTGCCTAGAGCCCATGCTCCGCAACAAGAGATGCCACTGCAATGAGAAACCTGTACACCACAACGAAGAGTAACCCTGCTCACCTCAACTAGAGAAAAGCCTGCGCACAGCAACAAAGACCCAACACAGCCAAAAATAAATTAATTTTTTAAAAAATTTTTAAAAAATCTTACTATTTTAAAGGTTGAACTATCAGACAGTTAGTTCAGGACCCTGGAGACCACTTTATTGTGGGTGGTCAAATTTAGAAAGTTAAATAAACTCATTAATAAGGAGCAGTCCATAAGTGTGTGCCGGGATAGATTATTAGAGTTCTCACTAAGAAAAATTATACCAAAAAATCTTATCCTTGCAAATTTTACAAAATGTGCAAATTACTAGGCCCTCTTCACTTCACTCCCAGGCCCTTAGGAGGTGTCCAGTCAAGGGAGGACCCCAAAGCTTAAGCCTTATTAAACTCAGTCAGTCTGTCTCCTGTTATGTGTCTATTCATTGTATTCTATAGATCTTCTAATTCAGAAAAAGATTGAAAACATTAGCTGTGCACTATCTTCATTTGAGAAATGCAAAGATAACTTCATTTGCAGATTATAAATTTAACAGACTGGTGATATTAGAGATCTTTTTGATACTTTTTATGCTAGTCTCTGTAAAACACAATTTGTATTCATAGCTGCATGTTCACTCTTTCAAAACATAACTTTTACTGCATTAAACGGTTGCTATTGATTCCTGAAATTCAGTGAGTAAGGTGGAGAAATAAAACTCTTGAAGTGTAAAGAAAGTTTAAAACAAACATCTATATAGAGTTGGGGATAGAGAGAGCTTAACAGATGGTAAAGAGCTGTCTTCTCACATATGTTGCTTCAGTGGATTTATAGATATCAAATGACTGTAGAATAACCATTTCATTGTCCCCTGGCCCAAACAGCCACTGAATAATCTGTGTTGTCAGTTGTTAGGACTTTCTGTGCAGATCTGCATATTGTAGAGATTCAGAACCAGAGTTCAGAATCCAGATTCAGAAGCTTGGTTTTAGCTCTTTGCTCAGAGCTGATCAAAATTCTGGAGAAGTGACTAACAATACGTCTTCTCAAAAATTGTTTATTTGACAATTATATTAGTATGTTTATTGCTGCTGAGAAACGTTAACTATCGAATGCTGGTGGTGGGACTTCTAATCTTGAAAAACTATATTGAAGTTTAAGAATTAGCAACTATAATTTTGCATTAAAGGGCAATGAATAATCTTAAATTAAAGTATCATCAAGTTCTCAAAGCCTGATGTACCATCTATATTTTAAGGATGTTCCTGAGACACAACCCAGACTACAAATCAATTAGTGAGGAGAGACACTCAGGTTTATCTCCCATTTTAGTATCTTGGCCATTGTCTGTTTTGATACTTGACATCTTTAGTAACGATTTCTTATTTTACACTAACAGAGTGTTAAGGCCATTGTTTTCTGGCACCTTAATCTTAGGGAGAATGAATTAGGACATAGAATGGTTAATATCCATGCCTTACAATGAGTATGTGATTCCTATTAGCATCAGTGTTGGAAGACAGCATTTCCTCATCTTGTCTGAGAGTCTGCTGGATTTGAGTTGACTGTTGTTGTCTATCTAAAATCTATAGTCAATGCCACTGGTGAACAAATTGTGTTTGGCTGAGGTTGTCACTTGGGGAGTGTCAAAGAAAGACCTCAGAATGCTCAAAGGGCTTCTTTCATGTCCTAGTGGTGAGCATCTGGTGAGAAATTCAGCTACAGATGGCTTTCTGATGCTGTTGGCCAACATTAAACATTTGAAGATGTGCTTGAAGAACATTTCTTTGAAATTTTTGAGAATTTATTTTACTGTAAGAAGTTAATTTATTTACTGCATTGCAAATATCACATGAAAAATTGAATCGTCCAGTGGTTTGGGGTAACGGAAAACTGTGAAAGTTTCCCTAAATTTACTAACGCATCTAGTTTTATGAAAACAACTTATACTTAGTGCCAAAGCATCATTTGTCCTTCTTGTATTCAAATGATTAAAAAATCAGAAAAGGGAAGGAGCATAAAATTTTTGTGCAGTATATAATATACAAATATACAAATATATACAAATATACAAAGTTTGTATATTTGTACAAAGTTTGTTCAAATTAATTCATTCACCATAAACATCTGTCCGTTAACACTTTCTCTGTTAAAATGGCAATTTGTTATAAACTCTCTGAATAATATTTTTACAACCCTAAAGATTGATAGTGGATGTGAAGTTGTCTGCAGAGTGCCTGAGAGTAGCATTGTTTGGTACTGATTTCTCCCAATGCCTTGCACAGATTTGAGAATGGGGGATGAGGGGATGGGGTGGGAGGAGGTCTGTGGAGCTGGACTAAACGTATCTGTAGGTAGATTCACATCTTGGCTTCCCTGCTTTCTAGTGTTGTGACCTTGAGCAAGGTACTTAACCTCTCTCAATTGTCACATCTGTCAAATAAGGATATTAACAGAGTGGAGTCACATCTTTGTTAGATGCTAGGTTCTTAAGGGGAAAATTTATTCATTGTCAAAATCACCCTTAAATTCTTCAGGTCATCACTAACTCACCAGGACATCAGCCATGGGTAGCTCCAAAGTCAAACACATCTTTTATTCCTCCTTGCGCTTTGGGGTGGCTCCCCTTTCTCTGAACATAGGATGCCAATGTCTCATTAAGAAGAAGGGCCAGAATGGCCCGAGACTAAAAGAACATGTCTGTCTGTGTGTCTGTCTCTCTCTCCCTTTCCCTTACTTCCTTCCTCTCCCTCCCCTTATTTATTATTTTTTGTTTGCGGTACGCGGCCCTCTCACTGTTGTGGCTTCTCCTGTGGCAGAGCACAGGCTCTGGACGCGCAGGCTCAGCGGCCATGGCTCACGGGCTCAGCTGCTCTGCGGCATGTGGGATCCTCTCGGACCGGGGCATGAACCTGTGTCCCCTGCATCGGCAAGCAGACTCTCAACCACTGCGCCACAAGGGAAGCCCTCTCCCTCCCCTTCTATGACCTATTATGGTTGAATGACAGATAGTGAGAGAGATGAGTATATTATCTAATATATCCTAATTCCTACCTCATTAGGTTACTTTCTATCCATATAAATATTTATCTGTAATAAATACTGGATGGTATTATTGTTACTGCTAGCCCTATGGATTTTTAAAATATTTGTTACTCTAATAATTGTATATAAGTGATTAAACCACATGGTTAAGGGCTTCCCTGGTGGCGCAGTGGTTAAGAATCCACCTGCCAATGCAGGGGACATGGGTTCAAGCCCTGGTCCAGGAAGATACCACATGCTGCGGAGCAACTAAGCCCTTGCACCACGACTACTGAGCCTGTGCTCTAGAGCCCGCGAGCCACAACTACTGAACCCGAGAGGCACAACTGCTGAGGCCGTGTGTCCCAACTACTGAAGCCTGCACACCTAGAGCCCATGTTCCACAACAAGAGAAGCCACCGCAATGAGAAGCCACTGCAATGAGAAGCCCGCACACTGCGACAAAGAGTAGCCCCCGCTCGCCACAACTAGAGAAAGCCCGCATGCAGCAACGAAGACCCAATGCAGCCCCCCAAAAAATAATATAAATAAATTTTAAAAAAGAAAACACATGGCTATTAATTTTTATTTTTGAAAACTTATGAAATAATTTATACCCACAGTTTTTATGACTTGCTTTTATGCACGGTATTCTCTCTAATGTACTTAAAAAATTATTTTTATTAGGGTGTAGTTGATTTACAATACTGTGTTAGTTTCAGGAGTACAGCAAAGTGAATCAGTTATACATATACGTATATACACTCATTTTTAGATTCTTTTCCCATATAGGTTATTACAGAGTATTGAGTAGAGTTCCCTGTGGCATACAGTAGGTCCTTACTAGTTAGTTATTAGTCCTTATTTATTTTTGGCTGCATTGGGTCTTCGTTGCTGGACGCGGGATTCCTCTAGTTGTGGCGAGCAGGGGCTACTCTTTGTTGTGGTGTGCGGGCTTCTTATTGTGGTGGCTTCTCTTGTGGAGCACAGGCTCTAGGCGCACAGGCTTCAGTAGTTGTGGCTCACGGGCTTAGTTGCTCCACGGCATGTGGGATCTTCCCAGACCAGGGCTCGAACCCGTGTCCCCTGCATTGGCAGGCAGATTCTTAACCACTGCGCCACCAGGGAAGTCCTCTCTAATGTATTTTTAAAACAAACAAAACCTCTGTAACATATCAGTTTTTCCTAATCATGTTTTCAATGAAAAGTGTTCACTTAAATAACACTTTTATAGTAAATTTTTAAGTTGTGATAGTGTGAATACATATTTATTCTTAGTCAAACCAAATTATTTTGGACGGGTGATAGACATATAAGAACTTTCATTCTTACAGTGGGGGGGAGAAAAGAATCACAAAGGTTTTATTTGACTAGGAATTACTTGACTTGGAGATTTAGAAGTTATGGAAGTAATCATCTCTTAATCTCATTTTATGAACTGCCATTGATTTTGGAACACATTCATAGCTATGAAAGACATTTTGTAACTAGGTTTAAAACAATTTTTGACCTTAACCAGCGGCCCTACTTGACAAGTTTTTGTTTATTTTTCTACTTAACTTAAGAAAAGTGAAGAAAGAAAATCAGTTCAAGAAACCAGCCAGCAGCCTGCCAATGCAAGGGACACAGCTCGAGCCCTGGTCTGGGAAGATCCCACATGCCACGGAGCAACTGAGTCTGTGCACCACAACTGCTGAGGCTGTGTGCCACAATTACTGAAGCCCACGCACCTAGAGTCCATGCTCCGCAACAAGAGAAGCCACCTCAGTGAGAAGCCTGCACACAGCAACGAAGAGTAGCCCCTGCTCGCCGCAACTAGAGAATGCCCGTGTGCAGCAACGAAGACCCAACACAGCCAAAAATAAATAAATCAAATAAATAAATAAATAAATTTAAAAAAAAAAGAATACGGCCAACAGATCCTATTCCTAACATCTGCTAGTGAAATACTGATACAAAACATTTTGTTTTCATAAATAGAGTTATTGGGTTCAAGTTAGAAAAATAAAACTGAATTTGAAGACTTAGGCTGGAAAACAGTAGAAATCTTATATATATTTTTTAAGATTTAGAGCTTTCTGTTTAAATAAGTTCAATGTAAGTGACTACACTTTAAAAAATATTTTTACTTAATTAAAGGCAAACCTTGAAGTAAATGGAATTAGAGGAAGCAAGACAGCTAGGAGAAGATGCTTAAAATCATTGAAGGAAATATTCAGCCTACCAAGAAATGCTATCTATTCATTAATTTAATAGTACTAAGCCCCGTTATAATTGTTTTGCCTTCATAGCTTTTGCAATTCAACCAATCCTTTCTTTTTCCTTGTCTGAGACACATTTTTTTTCTATTCAAATATATACATACAAAAGTTATGAGGGAATTAGTAAAATTCCTGAAGTTAACAGCTGTTATTTTCCATAGAACTTTAAAAGTGATTTTTGAAAATTAAAGAAATAATTCTCAAAGGAAGTTTTAGCAAGTAGAAAACTGGAACTGAGAAAAGGGAAGAGGGACTTCCCTGGTGGCACAGTGGTTAAGAGTCTGCCTGCCAATGCAAGGGACACGGGTTTGATCCCTGGTCCAGGAAGATCCCACATGCCACGGAGCAACTAAGCCCGTGCGCCACAACTATTGAGGCTGCGTGCCACAGCTACTGAAGCCTGCATGCCTAGAACCAGTGCTCTGCAACTGCAACAAGAGAAGACACCACAGTGAGAAGCCTGTGCACCGCAACAAAGAGTAGACCCCACTCGCCACAACTAGAGAAAGCCCGCACGCAGCAACAAAGACCCAACGCAGCCAAAATTAATTAATTATTAATTTTTTTAAAAAAAGGAAAAGGGAAAGATGATTCAATCTGGTCCTAAATCTTCCAGTCTCAGATTGGACTAATGTTTGCCTCAAATGAAAGAAGGCCCAAGACTCCTAAAGAAAATAAACATTCTCAGTAGGCAATGTGGTGTTTGAAAAGTTCAAAGACATGATGTGAAGGGAACAAAGATTATCTTTTCCTATTATGCCAACATTGTCCTCTCAACTGGTTTCTAGGGAATATGAATCTTCATTGTTTTGTCTAAAAAGTATACTAAAATAGTTCAAAAGTCATGAGAAATGCCAGTCATAATTGGAACTTCTCTGAGCACACTAATTTACACATTTCTAAAGGAGAAAAGAGACTCTTTCGAAGTGTACTTCGAAAGTTTCACAGAATAGTGGTTTAGAATCAGAATCACAGGAAAAACATTCAGCGATCATGTCATTTAAACGTGGGTGTAATGCACAAGGACCCATGAGACCCTAACTTTTCTACAGCTCACTTAAGAGGATTCTGGCTTGGCCAGCTTAGTCTCTTCCCTTCCTCTGCTCTCTGAAAATCCAAACCCTCCTTTTGGACTCTACAAAATAAAATTGAGGCAGGAGAGGAGAAGCTGGAAAAGAAAGGCATGAGGGGCTGGTGGGGGGAGCAGTTCAGAGGACTATGGGACATATTCTAGTATGTGACAAAAGTACATGGAAAAGGGAAAATAGAGTATTTTAAAAGATTTCTTGGACCCCTTCATGGTTTTTGAAATATGCAAGCAAAAGAGTTATTTTGAAATTACTCTTTGGTGGCTCCAATACCTCTCTAAGACTGAGCCAAGTGGGTTACTGCTTTATACAAATATATTTACAAGGGCAGTAAAAAGGATCAGTTCAGGCCTACATTCTTCACATAGATTGGCCAATTTCCTTAGTGAAGATGTTTGCAATTTAGAGATATGTAGAACCTGAATATTTAAACAATGTTGAACAGTTGAGCTAGACATTTGAGGTTTATAGTTTTCTGAGATTTTTAATTTCACAATTAGATTTGCTGTCCAGGCTTCCAAGAGAAGAGAGAAAGGAAAAAAGAAAAAATTATCCAGAATAGCACGTATTCTTCAGGAGTGATAGAATCCGGCACAATGGAAGATTCATTTACATGTCAAGGTACTTATAGATAAATGATTGAAAGATAAGATGCCATGTCATATGAAGGATTTTTCTCTCCTTCACAAAAGTGTAATAAATTATTTCATAGTTAAGAAATTCTGATCTTATAGGAACTTTCCAAATCCTTGAACTCATGGTTCCTTGCCCTCCTTAAGTCTATTCCTGGGTTGTCAAACCAGCCTAGCTGTAAGTCTAGAGCAGTGGTTCTCAACCAGGTAGGACTTCCCCATCCTACACTCAGGGGACATTTGGCAATATCTAGGAACATTTTTGGTTGTCATGACTTGGGGTAGGGGGCTAGGGATGCTACTGGCATCTGGTGGGTAGAAGCAGGTGATACTGCAAAGCATCCTACAATGCACAGGACAGCCTCCCACAACAAAGAATGATCTAGTCTCAAATGTCAATAGTGTCAACATTGAGAAAGCTTTATCTAGAGCTTTCCTCTGAGATTACCTTAGTGTCCTACTTCTCCAGTCATAGTCTCTTAGCTTCCGCCTTCCTGTTATTCTGAGCCAGTCCTTGCCTTGCTTATTACCACCAATTTCTCAGCCTATGCCATCTTCATTAGACCAGTGGGCTTTTCCACCAGGCACCTTTGTTAATCTGCAGTCCTTCCTCATAGTTCAGCTTGGGAGGCCCAATATAGAACAGTAATAAACAATGTGGGCTTTGGGTATAATTTAGGTAAGTTAAAATCCCAGATCCACCACTTACTACTAACATAACCTTGGCCAGGTTTCTTAGCCTCTCAGTGCGTCAGTTTCCCCACCTGAAAAAAATGTGAATTTCATCAGGTGGGGAAACTGATAATATCGCCACCATCAGTCATCAACATCATCATCATCATATCAGATCCCATTAGGGATTTCAGTCTTATAGATCAGTGATTTTTTCCAGGATTGGAAAATCATGGAACTGTTTAGGGGGATAACAAAGGTGTTCTGCTTGCATTTTTTATCAGACCTTTATTACACAAAGTTTCTAATCATTATATATTATGTATATACTATGTACCTATATACTATGTATATATCATGTACATACCATGTATGTACTATGTACATTTCATAGTAAATACGTTGAATGACTCATTTCTATATGATATAGGTATAGTCAGGGATAAGTTCATAAAGCAATATATGTCCTTACATAAAGCACTAAAAATAATTAGCTTTTATTTGCAGGGGGCAATACCTGTGACAGTACTAGATCGCACATTAGGCTGAATTAAGGACATAAACTCTTGTTTAACAGTTGAGCTTGTGAGAGTGTGTTGTCTGAGGGGGCAGCGGGGGGAGGGGCGCAAATAGATGCATGAGTTCTGCTTTGGGAAATGCTTAAAGGGCAAAACCACAATATAGAAAATGGAAAAAACGTACAGTTTGCCTGAGCTTTTCCTATTTTGATACTTTAAAACTTATGTGTTATGAATTGTGTGAAACTGTCACCAAACTTCAGGCTAGTTTTCTTTAATATGGCATCCCATTCAAACATGTGAAAATGGCCTTTCGCACTATTTTAATTATCCTGTCTGTTTTAATCTTTCAGATCATAAGGCCTATGGATTCTCTGCCTCAAAAGATCATCAAGTAGTCACAGCAATAGAGTATCAAGGTAGAGTACCTTACTGATTTTCACGGTCCGTATTGTTGAAATAACTCAGAGAGATGACACACGTTAGTGCCTTTCTGTTTGTCAGGAACCTCTGTCTCACTTCACGCTAACTCCCCTGCTGAAATGCTGCTCCCTGCTGTTTCCCCCTTGAGAACCCTTTCTCCACCTCCTCAGTAGAAATTTTGGACATTCCGCGAGAGACCTGATGTACAAAGAATGTCTCATTACATAAAGTGTCTGCAACAAATCAAATCTAATTTGTAAAACTGGGAGAAGGAGATCTTGCAAAGTTTCCAGTCAGCTAAATTTGGTAAATGGGAATTAACACTGCAAACCCCACTCTATGTATTTAAGAGAACGTTAATATAGCCTATTGTTGGGGTATCATTTTGCTATTTATTTTAGCCTCTTAAAATATTTATAAGGGAGGAGTTGGTATTTAACAGGTGTAAAGTTTCAGTTTTGCAAGATGAAAAAGTTCTGGAGATTGCTTGCACAACAATGTGAATGTATTTAACACTACTGAACTGTACAGTAAAAATCATTAAGAAGGTAAATTTTAAGTTATGTATATTTTATCACAATTAAATTTTTTTAAGGATCTAATAACCAAAAAGAATTATAAGCCTTTATAAATTTACTTCAAATGTTGACTATCTACTACTTCTCTGAAGGGTTTTTACCTAGAACACATTAATAATACTGGGCAACCTGAAAAATTACTGTTTCTTAAATGTGATGCTTCTTTAGACCATAAACATTTAAGAAACTGATTTCAAATGTCTGATCCCTTTTCTTTAGGCATGTCTTAGTTTCCTGCAGTTGGAGAGAGATAGGTTTGGAGTAAAGAGAAAAAGATTTAAAAAGGGGGCCTGATGTGAGAAGAATTAAATGATCTAGTATTTAACCAGTCATGCCCGGCATAGAGTAAGTTATATGTGCTTGTTAAATAATAATATGCTATAATAAGAATCAGTGAATCAGTCATTCACTTAAATAATTATTTGGGTTATTCAGGTTCTTTGAAGTCCTAATATTTTACATGATTAAGCTAATAAAACACTCTTTATCATGACATAGCTTTAAATGGGGAGAGGTGGGAAAAAGAAATTAAGGACTGGTAGTAATTTGGGACTATGGAGTACTTATAGGGAAGACAAACACGGCTGGGTGAGATGCCAAAAAGGAGACTGGAAAAGCCAATGAGTGAGCACAGTGAGAGGAAAAGATGGAGCAGGATATCCATGTGGGACAAAGGAAACAAAGTTAATTTCTCTCACTTTTTACTTTTCTGGAGGATCTTACTGTTGGGTCCAGCTGGATACTGTGGATATTCATCCCTGCCCCCCCAGGCCCTACGCCATGATATCTGAATTAGGATGCCAAGAGTATATTCTTTAGTCTTACATTACTTTAAAAAAATGTATTAAGGCGAAATTCACATAACATAAAATTCACGATGTTAAAGTGAACAATTAAGTGTCATTTATTATATCCACAATGTTGTGTGACCACCACCTCTATCTAGTTTCAAAGCATTTCCAACACTCTAAACTAAAACCCTGTACCATTTTTATATCACTTTAAAATGTGTGTTTTATTTTTAAAATAAATTCTTCTACAGATAGGAAATAGAAAATCCTTCCATGTTTATTGCAATCAAATGTTAGTCTTATTTACTCCCAAGTAAGTATTTTCTATTTTTTTAATCTCGCCTCTGCTCCTTTTAATTAAAAATTACATTTTGATTCTATTTTATATGTGCTCCAATCATTCCAACTTGGCTTTCCATAAAGCAAAAATAAATTTCTATCTATCTTCTTCAACATTTCACTTTTAGGATATTTTATGCAGTAACTTAATTTTACTTAAAGTCTAAAATATTTTTTTGTTTTTACTTTTTTAAATTGAAGTATAGTTGATTTACAATGTTGTGTTAATTTCTGCTGCACAGCAAAGTGACTCGGTTGGTTATGCATATGTACATTATACATTCTTTTTTATATTCTTTTCCATTACAGTTTATCCCAGGACATTGAATACAGTTCCCTGTGCTATACCTTGTTGTAGGACCTTGTTGTCCATCCATTCTATATGTAATAATTTGTATCTACTAACCCTAATCTCGCAGTCTATCCTCCCCCACCTTCCCTCCCCCTTGGCAACCACAAGTCTGTTCTCTATGTCTGTGAGTCTGTTTCCGTTTTTTAGATAGGTTCATTTGTGTCATATTTTAGATTTCACATATAAGTGATATCATATGGTATTTGTCTTTCTCTTTCTGACTTACTTCACTTAGTATGATAATCTCTAGCGGCATCCATGTTGCTGCAAATGGCTTTTTCTTTTTTTTAATTTATTTATTTTATTTTTGGCTGTGTCGGGTCTTTGTTGCTGCGTGCAGGCTTTTCTCTGGTTGCAGCGAGCGGGGGCTACTCTTCGTTGCAGTGTGCGGGCTTCTCATTGCAGTGGCTTCTCTTGTTTCAGAGCACGTGGGCTTCAGTAGTTGTGGCACTTGGGTTCAGTAGTTGTGGCTCACGGGCTCCAGAGTGCAGGCTCAGTAGTTGTGGCACATAGGCTTAGTTGCTCTGCAGCATGTGGCATCTTCCCAGACCAGGACTTGAACCCATGTCCCCTGCATTGGCGGGCAGATTCTTAACCAATGCGCTACCAGGGAAGCCCCCTGTAAATGGCTTTTTTTTTTTTTCATGGCTGAGTAGTTAGTATTCCACTGTATATATGTACCACCTCTTCTTTATCCATTCATCTGTCGATGAACATTTAGGTTGTTTCCATGTCTTGGCTATTGTGAATAGTGCTGCTATGAGCATAGGGGTGCATGTATCTTTTTAAATTATAGTTTTGTCGGGATATATGCCCAGGAATGGGATCGCTGGATCATATGGTAATTCTATTTTTAGTTTTCTGAGGGACCTCCATACTGCTTTCTGTAATGGCTGCACGAGCTTACATTCCCACCAGCAGTGCAAGAGGGTTCCCTTTTCTCCACACCCTCTCCAGCATTTGTTATTTGTAGACATTTTAATGATGGTCATTCTGACAAGTGTGAGGTGATACCTCATTGTAGTTCTGATTTGCATTTCTCTAATGATTAACAATATTGAGCATCTTTCATGTGCCTCTTGGCCATCTGTATGTCTTCTTTGGAGAAGTGTGTATTTAGGTCTTCTACCTATTTTTTGATTGGGTTGTTTGTTTTTTTGTTGTTGAGTTGTACTAAAATATTTCATGATTTGTGTATATGTGTGTTCCCCCCAATTCATTCAGTTTTTTGTCTCTTGTCTCTATGATTTCAAACAATTATGAATTAATTAATTCCTTCTTTTCAGTACTGCTTTTCTGTATCACCTCCCATAGTGATGCCAAAAGCAGAGAGTAAAGCGAGTGCTGCTCTGCCAGGCTTGTAAGTTACATGAGCAGCCTTATGCAGAGAGCACAACCCTGAGAGAAATAAATCAGAATTTAATAACATGCTTTTCTCCACAGAAGTAATAATTTATGGTAATTCTCCAGAACTACTTTGGTAGTATACATTCTCTTCTTGCATTATGTAAGATTTTGATGATTTTTAACTTGAGCACAGAGAATGAAATCAAACAAGAGTCAACAATACAGAATCTTAGAAAAATTAAAATTCACAGTGATTCTAGCTGTGTGATTCCTTAAAGTGATTATTTTGCTACATGTTGAACAAATGCTTTTTCCAAACAAATAATTATCTTTTCTCAATCCAAACTGGAATAGATATTTTTGGCAATGTAATAATCATCTTAATAGAAAAACTTGGCGCATTTTTTCTGTTCTAATATGCCTTGCTTTGAGAAAGTATGATTTATGTCTATATTATTTTCTTTACTGTCTCAAACACAGGAAACACTTTAGCTCAAATCTGAGTAATTTGGGGGTAGATTTATGATGGTATTAAGTATGGATTTCTACCATGCCAAGGCAAGCTTACAACTACAAGTAAGAGAAGTGCCTCATGGGTAAAAGTAATAATAACCATTTATGGAACATGGACTATATACAGAGTACCATGTGCACCCAAGTATGTAAATATATTATCTCACTTAATCTTTGCCACAACTTTGCAAGATGAGTAATGTTGTTCTTGTCATTTTACAGATGTGAACAAAATCACATCTTTTTTTAAAAAAGTTAAATAATTTGCTCAATATCACACATCTGGTTTATGGCAGAGGTCTAACTCAAAGCCTGTGCCTTAAACTACTATATTATGGCATAATAATGCCGAGGGCTAGACACAGAAAATTATGCTGCCATGAATGTTGAATTTGGGCTGAAAAGAGAGAGGAGAGTCCATGGTAGTTAGCTTCTCAGTTCACTTGGTTCTTTATCCTCAGATGTTGGCCCCATGATTCAGTAGATTTACTGTTTCTCACAGTTTTTGAGGTCAAGGTGTTCCCCTGCTTGGAACACTCCCAAAGAACCACAAGGCGAAATTCAGATTCCAGGAAATTCAAAAATTCAAATTCCCTCTTTTAAGTCTTTGGTTAATTATCACCTTCTAAATGAGGTGAACTCTGACTACTCTATTTTTTTAAAACTGCACCCCCATTCCCCAGATTCCCAAACTTCCTGTACTCTGATCTACTCTTATTTTCATAGCACTCATGACCTCTTAACGTACTATATAATTCACTTCGTGATGTTTCTTGTGTGTCTGACTCCCTGCAAATTGTAAGATCCCAAAGGGGAGGGATCTTTGTTTTGCTCACTGCTATAGCTCAAGAACAATGCCAGACACACAGTAAATACTCAATATATTTTGGACAAATTGCATAGACCATTTCTCCACATTTTATATGGTCAATGAGATTGAGGCTGGAGTGGAGTCACTTCACTTAAGAAAACCATTGGTTACATTTTTAACATAATTTCTGCAGAGGTTTTCCATAGAGTAATGAGTATAGAAATCAGGAAGAATTCACCAAACGGAGTGTGTGTGTGTGTGTGTGTGTGTGTGTGTGTGTGTGTGTGTGTATCCAGTTAAATATGTGAAACAATATGATGATTTGAGTGTAAATTTATTCCTAAGACCTAGGAGTGTGAGCTAAAAATGAGTGTGGGTGTGTGTTTAATTGCTGGAAACTCAACAAAATACGGGAAGGAAACCTATCTAGAGCTCAAGACTCCGGAAGGCCACCACCCATTCTCCTTAATCAACAGAACAGAGCCATGTTTCCTCAGACAAGTCCCTCGGCACACATTTGTCTGTGTAGCATAATTGTAAACATGCCTGTAAAATGATG
Organism: Leucopleurus acutus; assembly: GCF_964270905.1. Classification (NCBI taxonomy): domain Eukaryota; kingdom Metazoa; phylum Chordata; class Mammalia; order Artiodactyla; family Delphinidae; genus Leucopleurus; species Leucopleurus acutus. Next base: position 19,014,219 of record NC_139147.1, on the reverse strand, counting down.
TCTGTTTGTAACATAAAACCTTTTAAAACTAGGCATCCAAAAAAAAAAAAAAACCTAGGTATCCTTAAAAACAAATTTTGGATTATTTTTCCTTGTCTTTCTTTTCTCTATCCTACTTTCTATCTTCCATTACCTGTTATTCTATTTCTATATTTTTAGCAATGTGTGTGAAACTAAAAAAAAATTAGAAACAACATTTTAACAGAAAAATCATAATTCTGTCACACAGAAATCATCACTGGGTTAATATTTTCATACATATTCATACAGGCTTTTTGTCCATATCTATGTATATACTTTTAATAAAACCTGGGATAAATATTATAAGTATTGCTTTCTAATCTACCATGTCATGTAATATCCTGAATTATTTTTTTTAACGGCATTAAGTCTGCTTAACGTCAAAATCAGAGGTATGAGAAGGATTTTAACATAGTTTCTCTTCTAGTCAAAGATACTGTGTTTTTTAGGTCAAACTGTATGCATTGTGGAGGAAAAAATGTTTCAGAAATATGAAGTTGAGGGAACTCTGCCCAGTACTCTGTAATAACCTATATGGGAAAAGAATCTGAAAAATAATGGATATATGTATACCTGAATCACTTTACAGTACACCTGAAACTAACACAACATTGTAAATCAACTACATTCCAATATAAAATAAAAACTTAAAAAAAATATGAAGTTGACACTCCAGAGAGCTGGCTGAAACATACTTTAAAAATAGTTAGAACTAGGGCTTCCCTGGTGGCGCAGTGGTTGAGAGTCCGCCTGCCGATGCAGCTGGGCCCATGAGCCATGGCCGCTGAGCCTGCGCATCCAGAGCCTGTGCTCCGCAACGGGAGAGGCCACAACAGAGAGAGGCCCGCGTACCGCAAAAAAAAAAAAAAAAATAGTTAGAACTAGAGATTTCCATTTGGCAACTTGAAGTAGTTGGCAGGCAAGCCCTGGGTTTTTCTTCCGTCCGTCATCTTGTTTGGACAGTTAAAGGAGGGGGCTCCTTGGGTAGTTCCAGGAATTCTTTAATGACATAAGTGCAGTAAATTGCCCGTGGTAAAGTAACCTTAGTGAGCTACATTGAGGCGGTTAAACCTGTTACCAAGATGAAATCTTTGAATAATTTTTCTGGATTGAGGTGAGGGGTGGGAGTCAATGATTTATTAGGAGACCATATTGGGTGTGTATTAATGTATTTTCAGAGAAGGTTATCAAAAAAGGGATCTGAGTGAGGATGTAGCGTGTTGAGGGACCATTTGGGGTTCCATAGCATGGCCTGGGCTGGGCTAAGTGCCTTTCTTAGGCAGTAGGTGTGAAGCATCCACTATTTACCTCCATCCTGGCACTCATCACCTTGGACTGAAATTACACTGTCTTATTTGTCTCTTCTACCAGACGGTAAACTCCTTGAAGACTGAGATGGGGAAGAAAAAGATAAATAATTAATCATAACTGCCATTTTTAAAGACTTACTATGTCCAGGCATGTGTGCTTTGCATATGTTATTGTATATGAAGACTCAACAACTCTATGAGATACTATCTTATTTTACAGATGATAACTGAAGCTCAAGAACTAGGGAAAGTAGCATAGTGTCACAAAATTATTTTGTGAAATAATCATAATGCTTTCAATTCATCTTTGAATTAAGCCAACCTGTTGAGGAAATTTATGAATAAATAAATGAATGAATGGATAAAATAATAATTTAAGGATGTTAAAAATTTATTAAGTAAAATATTATTTCAGAGGGACAATTTTTTTAAAAAGTATTTTTATTTATGTTCCTAGAGGTTATTTTAGCCTGTAAATACCCAAAGAAGACCATTTCCTCCAGATTGGAGTGGAAGAAACTGGGGCGCAGTGTCTCCTTTGTCTACTATCAACAGGCTCTTCAAGGTAAGATGCTGGGACTCTATAAGGTGAGAGCAAGAGAGCACCAAATACCCCAGGTCCTTTAATTAACCAATGAGGGCAGGACATGGCTGATGACTGAGAATGTGTTTCTGTAAGTGTGAGATGAAACCAATAGAGACTGAGACCCAAAACACAACAACCACAAAAACAGAGGACAGGGAACAGAAGAAGTTCACCTCCATGCATGAACTCCATGGAGGCTCTGGACCCCTCATTTCTCACCTCACTTCTAGAGGATGTAAGATGCAATTGTTCTTGCTGGCCCAGTAGATTAAACTCTTGCAGGAAAGGAAGAAAAGATGGTGTGGGGTTGGGATGGAGGGTCACTGCTCAATTGTAGTAACTTTACCCTATTTCCATATCACCATTGAGAAAGCAAGGCCATCACTGAGAAGTTTAGGGAGTTAAGACTTAGGGGAAGGTAAATACAGCTACCCTTATCCAGTGCTTTCTTTTTTACATTTTTTATTGTTATACATTTCTTTATACTCCCTATCCTTCTTGTTGAATATATAGTGAGCTTTTAATTTAAAGTATTGGTAATGATAGATAAAATGCAATGGTGTCTGTGATTTAGTTCAAAATAATCCAGTGGTTAAAGGTGCAGATGTAGTAAGACAGGCGTAGCATTGATTAAAATTACAGTTGGGTGATGGTTTGTTGAGGTTCATTTTACTATACTCTCTAATTTTGTGCATGCTTGAAATTTTCCATTATAATTATTTAAAAAGTTGGAAATATATCTTAAGTATAATAAACAGGTTATTATTTTAAAATATGTTTTACTTTAATTTTAAAGAATTAAACAAGTGAGCAGATGTTTAAAGTTCATAGAAAATTTAAATATCCCTGTGGTTCTTACCTGTTAAGATAGGATTATGGGCAGCAGAGGCCTAATAGCACAGCTATCTTTACTTGAATTTTCTGTAATGCTAATCTAATGTGATACAAAACACTATTTTAATTCCACACAAATTACTATCAAAAACTAATCCAAAGAATGTTTTTAAAGACTCCCTCACCTTCTTTTTTGTGGCAGTATCATGCAAGCCACCACACATAAAGTTACTGTTCCAGCTAGTTAAACTAGGCTCTCCAGTATCTTTTGAAGATGTGAATCTATTTATTCTAGCATACTAGAAAGGGGACGAGGCAGGAATGAGGGTTGAATTCTTTCAAATAAAATATGGGAATACGGAACTGAGTGTTCTTTTGTGAACAGTATGACGTTCTAAAAAAGAAATAGAAGTTTGAAAGAGCAGCACTCATATACAATTTTAAAATTTTTAAATTGAGTTTATTAATAGGAAAATAAATGCAGTGGTTACTGAATGAAGTGACTAGAGAAAGGTAGTATATAGAAAATTATTATATCATTATTAACATCATTGTCCTCTTTTTCTAAAAGGAGATTTTAAAGATCGAGCTGAGATGATAGATTTCAGCATACGGATCAAAAATGTTACGAGAAATGATGCCGGGAAATATCGTTGTGAAGTTAGTGCCCCATCTGAACAAGGTCAAAACCTGGAAGAGGATACACTCACTCTAGAAGTATTAGGTGATGTGCTTGTATCTGTGTGATTACTGTTCCCACCCTCATCCCCATCATCCAACCCTGGAGCAATGAGGCAACTCAGGGCCCCAGCGAGTGAAGTTATAAAGGTGGACCACCAGCACCGCTGTTCCTGCAAAATCTTGGCTATTACTCCTTTTCACCTCGTTGGCTGCTTAAATGTTAATGTTACTAACTTATTATGACAAAGTCTCTTTTCAATTAAGATTCAAGTAAACCTTAATGGTCCTCCACTGTACATAGAAGCATTTTCCCCAAGAGTTTATTTTTTAACATCTTTATTGGAGTATAATTGCTTTACAATGGTGTGTTAGTTTCTGCTTTATCAAGAGTTTATTTTTCAATCATTTTCAGCATAGGTAGTAATTCTCTTACCATATAAGATAGTCTCTGGGCTTCCCTGGTGCCGCAGTGGTTGAGAGTCCGCCTGCCGATGCAGGGGAAACGGGTTCGTGCCCCGGTCCGGGAAGATCCCACATGCCGCGGAGCGGCTGGGCCCGTGAGCCATGGCCGCTGAGCCTGCGTGTCCGGAGCCTGTGCTCCGCAACGGGAGAGGCCACAGCGGTGAGAGGCCCGCATACTGCAAAAAAAAAAAAAGTCTCAAATGAGATGATAGAAAAGCAATAAGACAAAAAAAGTATTGGAATTAGCAGATGCAAGCTACTATATATATAGAATGAATAAACAACAAAGTCCTACTGTATAGCACAGGGAGCTATATTCAATATCCTGTGATAAAACCATAATGGAAAAGAATATGAAAACCAATGTATATATATGTATAACTGAATCACTTTGCTGTACAGCAGAAATTAACACAACATTATAAATCAACTATACTTCAATAAAATATTTTTTTTTAATGTAGGCTGGGGAAGTATAGAAGTTATTTTGGTAAAGAAAGGAAATTAGCATTTATTATGCAGGTAGTATGCATTAGGCTCTTTCACATGTGTAATTTTACTTAATCTTCACTGACAACCTGATTTTTACAGATGAGGAGATAGATGCTAAGTGATTTTCCTAAGGCTGCAGAGCTAGTAAGTATCTGGGCCAGGATTTGGATCCAGATGGGGTTAACTTCAAAGCCAATATATTTAGTTACTCTAAGACTCACTGATAGATAGTAACTGCCCATGATGACAACTGGTGGAGGAAATGATCAGTTCTTCTCCATAGATGTTACTATAAACTACTAAGCAAAGAGAATAAAACGACTCCTCTTCCTTTTTCTACATAGTCCAGGCTCTTTCTAAAATTCTAATGATGTACTTACTGTTATAGAAGAAGTTTCATTCAGAAAACCTTGCAGGAGATTCAGCTGGTGTATTAGTCTTCTGCTACATACCAAATGATCACAAACTTAGCAGCTTAAAACAACCACCCATTTATTAGCTCACAGTTCTGTAGATCAGAAGCTCAGCAAAATGTGGCTGGGTTCTCTGCCCAGGATATCACAAGGCTGAGATCGAGGAGTCAGCTGGGCTCAATTATTGACTGGAGGCTCTGGAAGCAAATCTGCCGTCAAGCTTATTTATTCTTGTTGGCAGATTTCAGTTCCTTACGGTTGTAGAACTGAGGTCCCCTTTCCATGCTGGCTATCAGCTGGAGGCCACGCTCAGTTCCCAGAGCCACCACATTCCTTGCCATGGGGCCTCTCTATCTACAACCCAACAAAGGCATGTTGAATCCTTCTTGTGTTTTGAATCTCTGAATTTCCCTTCTGTGACCAGCCAGAGAAAACTACTCTTAAAGAGGTCATGTGGGGACTTCCCTGGTGGTCCAGTGGGTAAGACTCGACGCTTCCAATGCAGGGGGCATGGGTTTGATCCCTGGTCGGTGAACTAGATTCCGCATGCATGCCCGCAACTAAGAAGTCCGCAGGCCACAACGAAGATCCTGCATGCCACAAGACCCGGTGCAGCCTAAATAAATAAATAAATAAAATATTTTTTAAAAAAAGAGGTCATGTCATTAGGGCAGACCCATCTAAATAATCTCCCCTACCTTAAAGACAAGAGATTTGGGACCTTAATTACATCTCTAAAATCCCTTCAGAGTAGTACCTATATTTGTGTTTGACTGAATAACTGAGAGAACGTGTACATACACCAGGGCCGGGGAATTGGGGGGACTGTGTTAGAACTCTGCCTACACAGACAGTTCTGGGTTTTCCTGGATTTAAGTAAAGTCTGGTTTACTTTACAAATCCCTGGGACCAGAATAACCTTAATTCAGGTATTCTCTGTCTTGGCCTGAATGGGATTTTAGTTTGAGCACTGATCCTGAAAATATACTCAGGTTTGACTTTGTTGGAATATAGTTGATAATAATACATTAAAATCATTGATGAGGGGAGAAGTAGAGATTGTTTATCTAGAAAAGAATAGCTGTTGTAGTAGCTAATGTAGTGTTTGCAAGTGTAACAGGCAAGCCCTGAACTCTCAGTGAGTGGCTTACATGATAGAAGCTTCTTTCTTATGTAAGTAAAGTCTAAATAATTGGAGACAGAGATAGCAGTGGTGGAACTATATTGCCCTACTTAATGAAATCAGTAGGGACCCAAGCTAATGTAAGCATGACATCTTTGATACATAGCTTTCTGAGGTCACCATGGGTATTGACACCTCCTTGCTAGTGGGAGGGGTAGGGGGAGGGAATGGATGGAGAATCATACAGGAAGCTTTTATGGATCAGGCATGGGAATAGCTTATATGACTTTTCCCCAGATTCCATTGGTCAGAACTCATGCATGTGATCCCATCCGGCTACAAGGGGGCTGACAAATGTGGTCTAGCTGTGTGCCTGTGAGGAAAGGAAGTGGGTCTCTTGAACAAGTAGCCAGTCTCTGTCACAGGTGTCCAATAAATCCATCTTTAGCTGGCTGTTAAAATCCTCATTTAGCTTGTAAATAACCAATGCCATTTGACTTCCATCCTCCAGTGGCTCCGGCAGTTCCATCATGTGAAGTACCCAGTTCTACACTGCGTGGAACTGTGGTGGAGTTGCGATGTCAGGACAAAGAAGGCAACCCGGCTCCTGAATACACGTGGTTTAAGGATGGCATCCGTTTGCTAGAGAATCCAAAACTTGGCTCCCCAAGTGCCAACAGCTCATACACAATGAATACAAAATCTGGAACTCTGGTAAGGTCATTTCAAGCATTGGCCTAATAACTGTCTTGCATTTGGAAAAAAAAATATTAGAACTAAAATAATGGAGAGTAGAGGACTGATACCATTGCTCGTTAAGTAGAGAGAGGAAAGGATAGCAGGAAAGATGGCGGCACTCATACAGAGAAGTGATGGAAAAGGCTGCCACAGGAGAGGAGAAGACAAAACAGAGAACTAGGGAGTTGGACACAAAAAGGTCTGCACCAGGGGCCTGACGCAGGCCAAGATGGAGTCATGATGATGGATCAGGCCTGGAAAGGTACTAGGTGCAGTCTCGTATTTATAATACCAGGGAAATGCATGAAAACTCCCTTGGAAAGGGGACCCTCCTACACTGTTGTTGGGAATGTAAACTGATGCAGCCACTATGGAAAACAGTATGGAGGTTCCTTAAAAAACTAAAAATAGAACTACCATATGATCCTGCAGTTCCACTCCTGGGCATATATCCAGAGAAAACTAATTTGAAAAGATACATGCACCTCAGTGTTCATAGCAGCACTGTTTACAATAACCAAGACATAGAAGCAACCAAAATGTCCATTGTCAGATGAAAGGATAAAAAAGATGTGCTGTATATATATATATACACATACATACATACACACATATATATACACACACACATATATATCACATATATTTCATTCTTTTATATTTATATATAAAAGAATGAAATAATGCCATTTGCAGCAACATGGATGGACCTAGAGATCATCATAATAAGTGAAGTACGTCAGACAGAGAAAGACAAATATCATATGACATCACTTATCTGTGGAATCTAAAATGTGATACAGGGCTTCCCTGGTGGCGCAGTGGGTAAGAATCCGCTTGCCAGTGCAGGAGACATGGGTTCAAGCCCTGGTCCAGGAAGATGCCACATGCTGCAGAGCAACTAAGCCCATGCACCGCAACTACTGAGCCTGTACTCTAGAGCCCGCAAGCCACAACTACTGAAGCCCACGTGCCGCAACTACTGAAGCCTGCATGCCTAGAGCCAGTGCCTCACAGCAAGGGAAGCCACCACAATGAGAAGCCCGTGCACCGCAACGAAGAGTAGCCCCCGCTCACTGCAACTAGAGAAAGCCTGCGCGCAGCAATGAAGACCCAACGCAGCCAAAAATTAATAAATAAATAAATATTTTTAAAAAAAGGTAAACAAGAAGGTCCTACTGTATAGTGCAGGGAACTATATTCCATATCTTGTAATCAACCATAGGTTGATTCTGAAAAAGAATAGAGATATACATGTATGTATAACAACACCAGAAACAAACACAACGTTGTAAATCAACTATACTTTAATAAAAAAAAATTTTTTAATAGAAAACTCTCTTGGGAATGCCCTGACCTCAGTACCGGCCATGTGAGAATAGTGACTCTTGCCAACCTATGATAGAATGTCTGTGTCATTAAACTCTTCCATGACTAGCTCGTCAACAATTGACTTTGTGACTTGAGTATCTATTACTTTAGATTTAGTCCAGATTGTCTGATCGATTGAAAAGCCTTTCTAAGGAATCCTGTTGGAAATCTGTAAATAAGATCTTTAAAGTTAATGACATTTACAAATAAAAGTATTTTTACTGTTTTTGACGCTGACTTTTTAGGGTAGAGGTGGGAGTAAAAAAAAGACAATTAAATTTGAAGCTTTTTTTTTTGGATTCAAAGTAATATGTCAGTTTAAACATGCTGCATTTCCAGCAAGGCAGAATCACTATCACAACCACTATCAAAAGACTCTTAAAGGCATGGTAATAAAAATTTTAATAAATTTTTAGAGGAGGTATAATATTTCCTTTCATCCCTTCAATCTACAAGTGCATGATAACATTTAAAAACTAGATCCTCTGGTAAGTAATAAAGCATATTGATAAAGTGACTGAAAGATAAACATATCGGTGGATTGATGTGGCTACTCCCTAAGGAAGGGATGCTCTGGCCCTTTCAGCATCAGCAGGCTCAGTCAGCAGGTCCAAGTGATTTTACACTGAGAAATTGGGTAGAAAACCTGCGGTCACACTTGGCTATATTTACTTTTCAAATTTGTGTTTTCTCAGAGCAGGTGATGAAAAGCCCCAAGCCAAGTCTGAAAAGATATAGATTCACTTTCCTCAGCTCAACCCTTGAAATATCTGTGATGTCAAAGGGGTGCACCAGGGCAGAACCAGCATGGGTTATTTTCTGAAAAATGAGCAAAACAAAGACTCCAGTGTATGGAAGACAACGGCTTCCTTTTAATCACCAGTTATAATATCCTGGAAGATCATTTTCGGTTTTAGTCTAACTTTTGTTTATACATAACCTTGGCTTTGAGTTCATGGTGAATATCTTTAAAGGAGTCTGGCTCTTGGGACTGACGATTCCATAAAGTGAGAATACACAAGGGAATGCTTTCTATTGCACCATGTTGAAGGATACAGAAAGAAGAGGTATATGGGTAGTGGGTAGGGAAAAGAGAGGAAAAGGCCTTA